>NC_045698.1:9766835-10069866 GCF_009834535.1 Camelus ferus | reverse complement strand
ATTACCAAACTCAATTTTGGCTGCTTGGTGCTTGAAAGCCAATACTCTAGAGGCAAGTGTTGGTAGAAAGGAAAGTTGCTTTATCAGAAATCTGGCAACCTGTGGAGAAGGTGAACTTGTGTCCCAAGACCAACTCTGAAGAGTCGTGCTTGGTCATGACAGTTTTTAAAGGGAAGAATCTCAGTGAACCATGGCGGCGGGAGGCTGGGTTCTGCATCGTTCTCCTTCCCGTGCAGACTGGCTGACTCCTCATTATCTTTCTTCAGGTGTTATCTTACCGGCGTGATCTGCCACCAGGATTGGCTACTGGGGGGAGAGGGCTAGTCATTCTGTAACTACTTAATTCTTCATTCTTACTTCTTTTAATCTAGGAAAAGAATCAACAGGTTAGGCAAGCCACGGTGCCATGGTGTGAGCATAAGTCAGGAGTGAGGTTCAGTTGTTTGGTGATCTCCTTTCTATAAGGTTTGAGAGGAACAGAAATGGGCAAAGAGGAAAGGGGCAAAAGAGCGGCTTACACGGGGAGGAAAAAGGAACGGAGAAGAAGAGAAAGGTGTTCTAGCTGAGTCCGTCATTCTCAGTGTGTTGAGTCTGCTGTTCACACTCCCCAACTTGCCTGGCTGCTCTGACTCTGGGGGATGGGGGTAGGGGGCTCCTTATGAGTTGAGAAGACACTATTTAATGGGGTGAGTGGGGCAGAGAGCATTTGTCTCACTGAGCAGAGAGGTCAGGCCTCTGCAATTCCTCCAGGCAGCAGCGGGAACATAGATGGAATTGTAATATGGCCAGTGTCACACCAAAGTGGTCGCTAAGGTTCTGATGACAACGTGACTGGGCGGCAGAGTGTGTGTGCCTCTGCCCGCAAAGCTCCATGCCTGGAAGGGCTCCTCCTCTGCCTTGCTTGCTTTCAGGGGCCCAGATGGCCCCTCTGGGAAGGATTGATCCCTTTCTGCATTGTGTTTCAAAAGTCCTTCCAGTGATAAGTAGCAGGCTGCTTCTTTCTGAGTGTGCGTAGTAACTGGGGAGTAAGTAAGTGTCCCCATTGCCCAGGAGGGAAGGTACACACGGTGCAGGAGAGCTGGGGCACCGGCCTCCCGGGGAGCTGTGGGTCTTAGGGCGTCGGCGATCTGGAGGATGTTCTCACCAGGAGCGTGGACCTCACACCCGTGTCCACGGGAAGTCACCACCTCCAGCTAGGCTCTGCCCTGGACTCTGCAGCCTGGGAGCTGTTTTCTTCCTTCCAGGAGCAATGCTGAACTCCTGGCACCATGTTGCAGAGCTGGTCTCAGAGTGAAAACACAGAGCCACCAGGTTATTTTTCTGAAATTCATTCCTTTCTCTCTGATCCCTTTGCTAAAGGGGGAAAGTCCCCAAAGAGATGTTTCTGGGTTGAGTTTGCTCCTTCATCTCCTTTCCAGCCTTCATGGTAGGAAAAGGCCTCATGCGCTCCCAGTGGTATCCACAACATAGGCTCGTAGGCAATTTTAGCAAAATAATCTGGTTTTGGAAATTTTGCTTTTTGAAATGTTGCAGACTATTCAGAAGAGTTTTCCCAAAGCACAAAGTATTCCTTTGGCTCAAACCCTCTAATATCCTGCTGTGAAGTGACTGTAAGTCAGAACAATGGTTCCTTTTCCTTTTCTTCTGCCTGGGTGTACGGTTCTGCCTCCGACAATTTCCTCAAACCCACTTCCTCCTCTCCCTTCCCAGCAGTACAGCCCAGTGGCAGGTCTTCACCATCTACACTCTGGGTGATTCCTACAGAGCCCTGATCAACCCTCTGGTCTCCCGAATTGCTTTCCTTTACTCCATCCGCTCATTCTATCTGCTCCCTTTCTCTCCCTCCCTATGCTTTGTGGCTTCCTGTTGCCTGAAGAGTGAAGGCTGGGCTCCTGAGTGGGGAGGTCACAGAAGACACTGTTGATGCTCACCTCACAGCCACGTGCTCCTCCACATTTCCCAGCCTCCTTTGCTGTTAGGCTGGGACTGTGGGACCAGATTTTGGTCAGTGGGAGATGGACGAAAGTGGCAGAAGCCACGTCCAGACCTGGATCCCAAACACATCCCACGGTATCCCTCAGCCTTCTCTCATCCTGCTGCAGTGACTTTACAGCTCTGCGTGTGTCGGGGGTTGTACTGTGTCTCCTGAAAGCTATGTTGCAGGCCTAACCCCTAGCACCGGTGAAAATGGCCTTATTTGGGAGTAGAGTCTTTGAGATGGAATTGAGTTAACGTGAGGTCCCTAGAGCAAGCCCTACTCCAGTATGGCTGGTGTCCTTATAAGAAGAGGGAAATTTGGACACAGACACGGAGGGGAGAAGGCCGTGTGAAGGTGAAGCAGAGAATGGGACTGTGCTGCCACAAACCAAGGAACTCTTGAGGCTTCCAGAAGGTGGAAGAGGCAGGGCAGGATCCTTCCCTAGAGGCTAAGGACTGAGTATGGCCCTGCCAGACCCTGGGTTTCAGTCTGTTAGCCTCCAGAACTGTGAGACAATACATCTCTGTATGCAAATGTCAATGCATTCCTGTGGCTTTTCTGGAAACCTTTTTATGGCGGTTATATAGCAAGCTAATATAGTGTGCTACCCAGAGCAGTTTCTGGATGGAGGCAGCTGCCTCGACTGCGTCAACCCTTTTGTGAATGAGAAATAAACCTTCACTGTGACAAGCCACAAAGATTTAAGGTGTTGTTTGTTACTGAAGCACTTTCTGGCTTGTCCTGATGAGTACAGTATGTAAGCACATTCATAAGTAGACCCCGATTTACCTTTCCCAGCATCCTCTCTTTGTCATGTACCCTGTTTTCCAGTGATATACTTTGCGCCTCTGGGATTTATGCTTTTTTTTTTTCATCTAAAATGTTCTTCCTTCCCCTTTTGATCAGGAGAAGTCATATCCTATTAAAGACTAGCTTTAAAGCCCATCACTTTCTCTGGAGACTTGTTGGTTGTATCAGTCACCTATTGTCACCACAGTGCTATGTAACAAATGACCCTAAAACTCAGGAACATCTAAAAGCATGCATCCATGGGTTTGCTTGGTGTTGGCTGATCTAGTCTGGGCTCACCTGCAGCCTACTGACATCAGGTCAAAAGCAAGAGCAGGAAGCAATGATGAGCCTAGTCCAAGGGTCAGGTTGACATTTCCAGAAATGATGACAAGAACCCTTAGGACACAAGTGATCACAATGTACTCAGCAGGCTTGGTTGTAGCTATTGTGTATGTGTTCATGGCCCTGTCTCCTGCTAATGGTGACTCCTTGCAAATAAAAGAAATATTAATAAGTCCATATGCACAGTGTACTTTATACAAATACTGTGAGTGAGGTTATAAGAAACAGTATGTTTGGGAGCAAAATATGCCCTTAAACTGTAATTATGACATGTGGGAGCAGTGCTATAAACCTTGGAATGTTATGTTCTTTAAATACCATCTGATAGTATTTGCTGTTTTCTGTATTTGAATATCTGCTGTAAATCCAAACTCAAGTGTTTGATGGGGGTGGGGCTGCCCTTGGGTTACCTTTTTCTTTACCACTGGGCTCAGATGCCAATATCGAATTCTTGGTGGAAATACGGTGCTCTTCCCCAATGCGTGGGAAATGCCTTTATGGAGACCCCTCACTCAAAACTCTATGCTCTTCTCAGATTCCTAGAAAAGTAGAAAGACAAATATATTCATATCCTCAAGGAAGATATAATGCCATGACCCAGGGGACGGAAGAATTTGCTGTAGGGGAAGACAGTGGTCCATTTGCACAGACCAGGTAGAGAGAAGTCATTGTCTGGCTTTCATCACTAACCTAAAACTAAAGACTCAGCCATTTCCTGTGCACCAAAAGTTGTAGCTGCCACCATAGAGCCCTGGCTCGCAGTAAGACAGCATGATGCAAAGCTGAGAGCCCAGTATTTGGAGTCAGACAACACCAAGAATGAATCCCAGCCCTGCCATTTGCTGGGTAACATGGTGCCTCCACTTCCTCATCATCTAACATCTCCCTCATGGGTGTAGGGGTATGAAAGGCTGAGGCAATAGGCTGACAGCCCTCAGTGCAGGTTCTGCTCCCTGGTCCACACTGAGTGCCTGGTAGCCTTTACGTTTATATGAAAAACGGGGTCTAATGTTTAATTCCTTGCATTGGTTTAATCCAAATCAGTGAGTCATGCCATCATAGACCAAAGTATCGCCTCAGGAGGAGACTGCTGCATGTTCTGAAATATCAAGGCAGTTGATGAGCGATGAAAAATAGGTTAAGATTTCAGTGGTTTCCAGTAACGCTTGCCTGGGAAACTCAACCAGTAACAAGCTGTGACCGGAACTGCTTACTTCTGATACTTCTCCCAGGACCTGCTGGGTCTCTCCCTCTGTGCGTCTCTTCTTCTGTCTCCCTTCTTCTCCGTCCCCTCCCTCTCCCCTTTCTCTTTCTGTGTGTGTCCTTTTAATTTTCCTCATCCACCTCTTCTTCTCGTGGGTGATATGTTTTATACTCTCACATCTGTCTTTTTTTTCTTCTCATTATTGGTACTTTGACTTGGCTTCTGGTCAGGTATGGGGCCCCGCAAGCTGGGAGGTCCAGGGAAATCATCCTGATTCTTCATACCCTGTAAATAAGGGGACTGTATCATTTATTAAGCAAACCAAGACACTACTGAGGAGGAAAGAAGGTGGCACTCTTGAAAGTTGTGCCAAACAACAGGCAAACACTAGCACTGAACTGGAAGACCAGAACCTGGGTCCTTCTAGTTATAAAGAGACTCCAATCAGAGGAGGCTCTGGATGCCAAGATGGCTGTGGGAGTCATCGGGCAGCCCTGGGTGGCCAATGGGCAGCACGAGAGATGGGAGACACCTGGACGAAGGCCATGAGGAGCCATCAGAGGCCACCCGGGCAAAGTACCTGTGCTTTAATCCAGGATGAAGGAGGCTGTGATCAACTGAGGAAGTACAAAAAAGAGGAAATGAGCATAAACTGCACAGTGTGAGATTTATGTCTGACCTAAAAAGAGCTTCCTGGTGCTGAGAAGGCATTTCTGAGACTGGTGATGCTGGTGCCTTCTGGGGACTTTAAAAGCAGCGTGAATTCAGTTTATCCAGGGCAAAGATCTACCTGCTGCAAAGAAGGAAGATAAATTAATTAGCAGATGTCTGAGCCCTTTCAGCTCTAGATCCCAAGATAAAATTAAACTATTGGTTGTGGGAAATGTTCCAAAGATGGAAAAAGAAATTTAGCCGGATAAAATTTTGTTACAAACATTTGTTAAAGGGTAAAACACAAACCTTGAATAAAATAAGGAAAAAACACAACCCAACATACGTTTGGATGACTATTGGTACTGTAGAAAGAAAGGATTCTCATGTCTTATTTATGTAGGGTTTAAGAATTACAGTGAGCAAGAATCTTTGACTCACAAATGTTGTTTTACAAAGACAAGCAACACTACAGTTTGTCTTGATCATCTTGACCTTCGGTCACCTGAAGTAGACGGTGATATTTCATGTGTTACGTTAAACCGAATGTTTTCAGCTCTGAGTTAATTTCTATTACAAAATAATACCAAAGCAAGCATCCGTACTATGCATTATCGTATCCAACAGACACTTACTTTCTTAGATTTTTCTCTTTAAATTGCAACAAAAATGGTATTTTGAGTATTGAGCTGATACTCATCAAACCAAAATGGGTAAGATGATTTCAGCCAGTTATTAGCGGCAGGTGAGTGAAAGATGATTTGGCTGACAGGAGACTGGGATTATGGTTCCAATTCTGGTTACAGTAACAGTGTGATAAAGAGTAAATCTCTTAACCTCGTGGAGCCCCAAGTGGGTTGAAGGTATTAGGGTCCTTTCTGCTGCAAGGGATTGAGACAGTGGTCAAGGTGGCTTCAGCAGTAAGGACATGTGCCAGTCTCACACAGGAGGGGAACTGGAGGCACGAGGGCTCGGGGGGAGTTGAGTCAGCATCCTGGAGGTCAGGTTCTCTCTGGCTCTCAGGTCTGCCACCCCGTGTCATTGTCATTCTCGGGCTGGTATGGGAATAAGAAAGCTGTCACTGTTCCAGGTGTCCCATCCAGACATGGCAACACCCAGGGGAGCACAAGAGAGCCTTTCTTCCTGTGGCTTTTCTTATTTCACTTTTAAGATGCGTCTTCACTTTTTGTTGGCTAGGTTTGGTCACGTGGCCATTCCTGAGTTACTTACTGGCCTGAGGAATGGGGTTATTCTGATGAGCTCCGAGAAATCATCTGGGATGGAATAGATGATGTAGAGTCAGCGGTGGTGTCCACTCAATGATGATACCTTATGGTGGTTGGAAAGACCCCCAGGGGATGGACACCTTGTAAACAGTTACAATCGAAAAAATGCAAGGAGTCATTGTTATTTAAATATTCTTAATGTAGTTATTATTTAGCTAAAAACCCCATAATGATAAAAGAGAATGCAGTAGAATGTCTAACATTTGTCCATCAGAAGAATATATCATTCTGGATTTTCCTCCATAAATGACAAATGCTGGAGAGGCTGTGGAGAAAGGGGAACCCTCCTACACTGCTGGTGGGAATGCAGTTTGGTGCAGCCACTGTGGAAAACAGTATGGAGATTCCTCAAAAGACTAGGAATAGACTTACCATATGACCCAGGAATCCTGCTCCTGGGCATATATCCAGAAGGAACCCTACTTCAGGATGACACCTGCACCCCAATGCTCATAGCAGCACTATTTACAGTAGCCAAGACATGGAAACAGCCTAAATGTCCGTCAATGGATGACTGGATAAAGAAGATGTGTTATATTTATACAGTGGAATACTACTCAGCCATAAAAACCTGACAACATAACACCATTTGCAGCAACATGGATGCTCCTGGAGAATGTCATTCTAAGTGAAGTAAGCCAGAAAGAGAAAGAAAAATACCATATGAGATCTCTCATATGTGGAATCTAAAACAAGCAAACAAAC
Source organism: Camelus ferus (assembly GCF_009834535.1). NCBI lineage: Eukaryota > Metazoa > Chordata > Mammalia > Artiodactyla > Camelidae > Camelus > Camelus ferus. The sequence goes on along the minus strand of NC_045698.1, from coordinate 10,062,908 downwards.
AAAGCATAAATACAAAACAGAAACAGACTCATAGACATAGAATACAAACTTGTGGTTGCCAAGGAGGTGGAGGGTGGGAAGGGATACACGGGATTTCAAAATTGTAGAACAGATAAACAAGATTATACTGTATAGCACAGGGAAATATATACAAGATCTTATGGGAGCTCACAGAGAAAAAATGTGACAATGAATATATATATGTTCATGTATAACTGAAAAATTGTGCTCTACACTGGAATTTGACACAACATTGTAAAATGATTATAAATCAATAAAAAATGTTAAAAAAAATATATTGTTCTGGATTTTCCTTCCTGGAAAAATCTTTTAACATTTGAAATTGGTACATAAGCAGAATTCGCTGTCACCCACCACGCATCAGGAGAAGATCGAGGGACAACACGCCTTACACACCAGGTTCACACAGAGTGAGCGTCAGATTCCCCTTACACAGTTCTGTTCACTCACAGTGATTGGATCAGAGGCACGTAGCTAGTCAGAGAGGCATAGTATAGACCTCAAACTGCCAGGGCAGACAGATCACAGTATAAATTCCAGTTTCTCCACTTAGTAATCCCAGATCCACACAGACCAATTTATTTAACCTCCCTGAACCTCAGTTTCATGATCTGTGCAGTGAGGCTAATCATATCAATTCCACAGAGTTGGGGGGATTTAATGAAATAAAGCTCCAAAGCATTTATCTCAGTGTCTATCAGGAAAGCAGATGGTCAATAAATGGTAGCCACGTAGATGGTGTTTTCAAAGAGTTATTTAAGGATACTGATAGGATATCTCAGAAACCCTCAAGTCTCAACAAATTCACAAAATTTCAGTCCTTGGCTATTTCACAAGCCTCTACTGAGAAAGATAGTGTGACCTTGACACCACATTCTTAATTTATAATGGTGGTTCATGCCTACTAGTGCCTTTTAAGTTCTTACAGCTTCCTCTGTGCTCTTCCATCTGGATTCACAGTATTCCTTAGTATATGAATGCTGGGAAATAGAAATGGTGAAAATAAATTTAATTGGCAGGAGTGGAGTTGTGGCAGGGAAGGAGGGAGGTGAAAACTGAGAGTTAGTTATTGGGGCCAGTAGCAAAATAACTAAACGTAGTTCTGTGATTCTATGAAGAGGCAGAAAGAGGAGTGAGTGTGTGTATGCACAGGTGTGTATGTGCACATGAGATGTGATTTCATTACTTAAAACAGATATTTTTGGACTTTAATTTTCAGTCAACTTTGGTGAGGTATAATTTACAAACAACAAAATGCATTCATTGGAGACAAATACATACACCTGTATTACCACCACCACGATCAAAATTTAGGGAGGTTTCATCATTGCACAAAGCTCCCTAATGCTCTTTTCCTGTTGTCTCAGGCAACCATTGTCCTTCATGGTTCCCAGACTGTGCTGAGACATCCTGGGACAAGACAGCAAACTCACAAGGGACATTTACAGTTTCCGAGAGAAACATGGAGACTTCTGCTCGACACCTCGGGAACCACTGTTATGAAGTTGTTTGGACCCAAACTCTCGATAAACAGAACTATTAGGCATTTTGGCTTAGGTGCCATGAAAAAATTACTGAGACACTAATGATAACATTTTTAAGCTTCATTCCTGTGGTTGCCTGTCTCACTACATCATTCCTTTAAATCGCTGTGAAGGATTTTAATGTAACACAATTTCTCTAAAGAAAGCTGCCATGAACGTTCATATACAAATCTTTTGAGTACATATGTTATCATTTTTCTTGGGTAGAAATCTAGAAGCAGAATTTCTGGGTCATATGTTAAATGTATGTTTAATTTTTTCAGAAACTGCCAAACTGTTTTTCAAAGCACAGTTTTACACCTCCCATCGCTCCACTTCCTTGCCAACGTGGCATTGCCAGTCTTTTAATTTTAGCCATTCTAGTGGGTGTATCGTGTTAACTCATTGTGCTTTTAATTTGCATTTTCCCGATGACTAATGATGTTGAGAATCTTTTCATGTGCTTATTGGCCATTTGCATATCCTCAGTTGTGAAGGCAGCTGAAATCTTTTGCCCATTAAAAAAAAATTGGCTGGTTTGACTTCTTATGATTAAATTGTAAAAATTTTATGTTCTAAAGACAAGTTCATTGTTTCTCCCTGTCTTCAGTTTGCCTTTTCATTGCATTAACAGTATGTTTCAAAGAATAAAAACTTTCAAGTTTGATGAAGTCCATTTTGTCAATATATATTTTTTAATGATTTGTGCTTTTTTGTGTCCCAGGAGCTTTTGATCTACCCAAGATCACAAAGATTTTTTTTTTCTAAGTGTTTCACAGTTTTGGCTTTTACATTTAGGTTTGCAATCCATTGGAGTTCGTTTTTGTATACGGTGTGAGGTAAGATTGGAGATTTACTTTCTTCTTTGTGGATATCCAATTGGTCAAGCAGCATTTCTATGGGGAAAGACTATCCTTTCCCCTTGAATCACCTTGGCATCTCTGGTAGATATTAATTGACCATATATACGTCAGTTTATTTCTGGGCCCTCTCTTTGTTTCCATTCATCTTATGACTATCCTTGATGGTACCACACTATTGATAACTGAGGCATTATAGTTGCCTTGAAATCTAGGTAATGTAAGTCCTTCAACTTTGTTCTTTTTCAGGATTATTTTGGCTGAATTACAAGTCCTTTGTATTTTATGAATGCAAACTGTATACTTTAAAATGGTAAATTTTATGTCATATGTATTTTACCACACACACACACACACACACACACACACACAAAGTCCATGATGAATCTGGAATAAAATAGGGAAATAGTTTTTCCAGAAATTGTAATATCTAGGTCCTCCCACAACCTTTTCTGACTCCTGCTCGCCTTTTGCTCTCTTTTCTTCTTTTTCTTGGAGAAATATTTAGCTTTCTCCCACATACGCTTGGGGTTTACACAGCCCACAGACGACCTCCGCTGACCTGAGAACAAGTGTGCAGCTTGTCTTGGCAACACCTGGCTTATTCTTGTGTGTCCTGAGTAAGTCTGCCTGAGCATCAGAGACAAGCAGGCTTTCTGCTGAGACACGAGGCTTCCTTGGAACCACAGGGTTTAGCTCTGAAATGCCCTTGTGCACCTGTTTCCTCCTGTTTCGGAGGGAGAAGGGCAGAATTCTATGGGCCACTTCTGGAGTCAGCATCAACCTCCATCATAGTCCTTCCTCCAACCTGGAGGGTTTCCTCGGCAACCAAGTGAATAGTCAGTTACTCACTTCTTACTAATGCTTGTTCAGTTCTGAACAGTTTGTCTTACTTGAAAAGAAACTGCAGAAGCTGCAGTTTTTTTGCTTTTTTTTTTTTTAACACCTGGGTTCCTGCCAGGCTTTTTAAAGAGCCCATACAGATTTCCCCTCTGGTCGCCTGAACACACAGTTAACCACACAAATTGACCCTAGCACGCGTCAGGCTTTACATACAATCACTCATTCCATGTGCATGACAATCCAGGAGGTGGGTATAATTGTTATTCCCATTTTACAGATGAGGAAATTGAGGCACAGGGAGGTCAAGAACCTCACCCAGGGTCCACAGGCAGTACCACATTTAGACTATATTGTAGAGGAATGTCTTCAAGCCTGCATGGTGGACCTGCATTTTCCAGGAGGCTGCTGGAGGGAGGAGCCTCAGTCCAAAGGGTGGACTCTTAGTGATGGAGTCGCGGGCACGGTTGCAGGTGGCAGAGAGATTTGGGGGAAGAGGACCCTCTAGCAGAACTCCTCACATCCCACCATCTGGACATACAGAGCACCACAAGTAGAATATCCCGGCTTTGACTGGCCTTGGCATGTGACAGAGAGGTTTAAAAAGCCCACACTCTAGGGCCAGGCCGAGCTGGGAACAGATCCCGTCTCAGTCACTGAGTCAGCAGGCAAGTGACCGCGCAAGTTCCCAAGCCGAGACTGGCTGAGCCAGGACGGAGTTTTTCTGGGGGCGTGCACGCCTGGATAGAATTTTGGATTTGACAAGAGTTTCTCAACCTTGACACTCGGACACAATTCTCTGTTGTGAGGGGCTGCCCTGTGCATTGTAGTGTCCCTGGCCTCTGTGCACTAGAGGCCAGTGTGACAACTGAAAATGTCTCTAGCTGAGGGCCCCTGTCCCCAGGGGACAAGATCACTCCTGGTTGAAAATCTCCAGAATGGACGACCTAAAGCTTCTTCCTGTTCAGAGATTGTGATTCTCTCGCCTGCTCTCAGCATTTAGAGCTGTTTTATGTAACATCACCTTGTTCACATGCTAGGATCAGAATCCAGAGTCACCATTCAACTAGATTTCTGGAACTTGCCTTTTCCTCTCAATGGGAACCACCTTATTAACAATCTTGCTCCGTTTTCCCTCAGAAGACCCGTCTCATCACTCGAGGTAATTCTGTATTTTCTGGTTAAAAGCAAAAGTCTCTTTTGAGTCAATTTCTCAGTTACCACAAAATTCAAAGTTCCTGTCAGGCTTTTTCCCACCTCCATGATCTCCCCTGTCACCCTCTCCCTCCCTGAGACATCCCTGGGGCAGGGAGAAGCTCCTGGAGCACTGGGACCCCAGAAGCGGGCGGCTGGTTCTCTGAGCTGGCCTAGGAGATGTGTGTCTTCCTGCTTGGCTTTTGGGCAGGACCTCATTGTATTTTCTGCCCACGCTGGTTGCTCCCGGGGAGCGTGGCGCCCTCTCCCACTGCCTGGGCACCCAGCCATGGCCTCCTTCTGTTCCCCAGCTCTGTGTTGTCACCCCTGGCCTTCTGTGTCCCCTTGTTCCAGTCCAGATGACCCCTGGCCAGCACCCTGTTGGAATTCTCAGTTACCGCCTGGCCCCTCCAGGGCTACAGGAATGTCGCTGGATGGCCATTGTGCGGGGTGATGTGTGGGTGGCTCTCTCAGGCCATTCTCTCTCCAGCCCTGCCCGCCAGCATGCCCTCACTGCGGCCCATTCTGCCCCCCACCCCCTGCTGCCTCCCCTGGATTCTGGGAGGGAAGTCTGGCACAGTTCACCAGGCCTTTGGAGCCTCAATCTTGCCATTGCAATTCTGGAGAAAAATGGAAACACAGCTATTTCAGTATTTATCTTGCATCATGCTAATTTAAAAGCCTTTAGAACTGACTTTATAACTCCCTCTAATGCTTTTCTCCAACAATCTTTCAAGCCCATGGGGACCACAACCGACTGAACTTTTCTCCAGTCATTTACCTCATTCCTTTTGGGCCCTCCCTTTCCTCCTTATCCAGCTGAAAGTCCACTCTCAGTTGGTTATAAACACCCCAGTCCCTTCTCCTCTCTCATTTCATTATACTTGGTTGACGTATTAGCCAGGGTTCTCCAGAGAAACAGAACCAACAAGATGTGTGTTTATATGAAAAGAAGTTTATTTTAAGAAATTGGCTCACATGACTATGGAGACTGGCAAGTTCAAAATCTGCAGGGTGGTCTAGCTGGTGTTTCAGTTCAAGTCCAAAGACAGCCTGTTGGCAGAATTTCTGCTTGCTTAGGGGAGGTCAAACTTTGTTCTATTAAGGCCTTCAACTGATTAGACGAGGCTCACCCACATTGGGGAGGACAATCTGCTTTACTGACTTCCACCGATTTAAATGTAAATCTCATCAAATCTCCCTAAAAACATTCTCACAGAAATATCCAGAATAATGTTGGACCAAATATCTGGGCACTGGGGCCCAGCCAAGTTGACACATAAAACTCACCATCATAATTGGCTAAACAATCCTGGTTAAACCCACTTGCTGCCTGTTCTGAGCTCGCCCCCACATAGCTGCCAGCGGCGGGAGCAAGATGCCCACCGCGTCTCACTGGAAATGAATGATCAGCAGCTCTCAGTGAAGTGCAGCACTTGCTCTGTGTTTCTCTGCTTCAGTCACTCTCCTGCTCCTAGATGACTACTTCACATCTGCTCCCCATCCTCAGTCTCCGCAGAAGACCTTGCTCCCTGTGTCTCAGAGAAAGATTTCCGTAGGTCCTCACCACCGTGTCTATCCACCTACAGGCTGCATCTGTGTTCACATGCTGTCCCTCCCACCTCCTCCTGTGGACAAAATGCCCAGGCTCCTGGCAAAGGCCAACCCCTGCCTCATGTGCTAGATCTTGCCTTTCTCCTCTGCTCAAGGTCATTCTCCAACAATTCCTTCTTCTCGCTCCTGAATCATCAATTTTGTCTTTACTTGTTCATTCTCATGAGTCTGCCCAGTTTTCTTGAACTTGCTTAGAGCTCCCACTCTATTTTTCTGTTTTTTACAGTACAATTTCCATTTTTGCTGTCTTCCATCTCTCTCCTCCCATTCTCCTCATTTTTTTATTGAGGTAAAATCTACATAAATGCACCATCGTAACCATTTTAAAGTGTATAATTCAGTGGCGCTAAGTATATTCACAATGTTGTGCAACTATTACCAGTCTAGTTCCAGAACTTTCTCATAACTCCACCTGGAAATCTTGTACCTATTAAGGAGTCATTCCCCATTCCCCACTGCCTCCGGGTTCCCCTAGTCCCTGGCAACCAGGGGCTTTCTTTCTCTGCGGATTGCCTATATTGGATATTTTAAATAAATGTAATTATACAATATGTGGCCCTTCGTGACTGGTTTCTTACAGTCTCCATGATGTTTTCAAGATTCATCTATGCTGTCACGTGTATCCGTATTTCATTCCTTTTTATGGTGGAATAGCATTCCATTGTGTAGATGTACCACAGTTTGTTTATCTGTTCATCTGTTGATGGACACTTGTGTTGTTTCCTTCCATTCATTGGGTTTAAGCCCTTTCCAACAGGCTCTCATTCCCACCAGTCCACCAAAGCTGCTCTTGTCGAGATTACCAGTGATCTCCTCACTGCCAGATCTCATGGGTGATGCTCAGTTGTCATCTGTTTTACACTATCAGCATCACTTGGCCTGCTGATCACTCTTCTCAAAACAATCCTTCACCAGGCCTGCAGCACATGCATTCTCCAGATTTTCCTTCTTTCTCTCTGGAAGTTTCTTCTCTGTCTCCTCTACTGGTTCCCTCCTCCTCTCCGAACTCTTAATGTTGGAGTGTGGTGCCTGGACCTCTTTCTTATCCCACTCCTTTGGTGATCTCGGCTAGTTCCACGGCTTTCAGTCCCATTTATATACGGGCATGCCTCATTGTATTGCATGTCACAGACACTTGTGTTCTTTATAAACTGAAGTTTTGTGGCAACCTTGCATTGAGCAAGTCTACTGGTGCCATTTTTCCGATAGCATTTACTCCCTTCTTGTCTCTGTGTCACATTTTGGTACTTCTTGAAATACTTCAAACTTTTTCATTATTATTATATTTATTATGGTGATCTATGATTAGTGATCTTGGATGTGACCACTGAAAAAAAGATTACAACTTGCTGAAGGCTCAGATGATGGTCAGTATTTTCTAGCAATAAAATATTTAAAATTAATATACATACATTGTTTTTTAGAGATAATGCTATTACACACTTAATATATTACAGTATAGTGTCAATGTAATTTTTGTATGCACTGGGAAACCAAAAAATGTGTGTGATTCGCTTTATTGCAACTTTGACTTTATTGTGGTGGTCTGGAACTGAGCCTTCAGTATCTGCAAGGTGTGCCTGCCTTGATATCTGCCAAATTTAATTTCCAGCCTTGACATTGTCCCTCTGCTCCTACTTATGTGTCCTATTGCCTGCTCAGTATCTCCATCAGGATGCCTAACAGTCATCTCAAACTTAAAAATTTGTCTCAAATCTCAAAATTACTGAAGGTATTGGAATCATCTTTGATGTCACATTGCCTCTCCTATTCTGGATCTAATCATCAGCGAGTGTCATTGGCTCCATCTTTGTACGTATCCAGATTTCAACCACTTCTCCCCACTTCTCCGGCTACCTCTCTGGCCCGAGGCACTAACATCTCTTCCCTAGATTACTGTGTAGTCTTCCTCCTGGGCTCCCTGCTTCCATTTGTTTTTTCTGGTCTAAGGTGAGTGTGTATTTGCTGTTGCTGTTGTTAACACCTTGTCTTTCTTCTACTCCAAACCCTTCAATAGCTCCCAATCTCACTCAAAGTAAATGCCAGATCTTCATCATGACCCCTTCCCTAGTCCTGGCCAAGACAGTGAGTTTCCTTGTCATCTCCCTAGGCCAATAGGCAAATTTTTTTCTTGGATCACCCTAGAGACCTCAGTTTCAACTCTCCATCTGGGACAGACCCAAGGCTTCCTCTCCTGTCTATGTGTAGCCATTAGAACATAAATTCCTTAGTTACCAAAACTTGCTCCCTCTCTCACCCCCACAGAGTTACCCCAGCATAAGTTCTTGTTTACTATGTTGATTTTCATTTCATTTTTCTTTTTGGCCTCGAGTTTATCCCTTACTGGCTTAGGAATTTGGGTACGAAATTGAAAAGTTATTGGTCATATTTTGTTCATCACTCCTTGGTGCTAGGTAGCGGGAGGATATTGGGTTCGGTTGTTTGCCATATTGCCCAAAACAGAAGACTGTCCCTTGTCTTTACATCCTACAGGCCCTGAAGGCCACCCATAGCCCTCCTCACTTTGATGATGCACTGGGCCAGTCTCAGACTTGAATCTTTGTCCCTCTCTCAGACGTGGATCTGAACTCACTTTCCAGATCTGCAACTAAGAGCCAGAGGTGTTTTGTCCCCTTGTTCCAGCTCTCAAATTTTGTGTGTGAGCCTTAGCCAGCTTCTTGGGGGTGTGGTAGGCTGAACAAATGCCTTCCTCCCCCAAGATGTCCATGGAACCTGTGAAATCCCTGGAACCTGTGGAACTATTAATTTACATGGCAAAGGAGGTTTTGTGGATGTGATTAAGCATCTTGTGATGGGAAGATTACTCTGGATTATCTGGATGGGCTTGACGTACTCACAAGGACAAGAGTCCCTCCAAGAGGATGGACGCAGAGGGAGTCAGACTGTAGAGAGAAGGCCACGTGATGATGGACAGAGGTTGGTGTGTCTGAAGATGGGGGAAGGGGCCCTAAGCCAAGGAATACAAGGAATGTTTAAGCCAAGGAATACAAGAAGCTGGAAGAGGCGAGGAAAGCAATTCTTGTCCAGAGCCTCCAGAAAGATTGCAGCCCTGCCAACACAGTGATTTTATTCCAGTGAAACTGATTTCAGACTTCTGACTGCCAGAATTCTATGATGATATATTTGTATTGTTCTAAGGCGCTAAACTGATGGTAATTTGTTACAGCAGTGACAGGAAACGAATACACAAGGGGTTCAGATCAACTGGATGAGGCTCCAGTTCCTCGTTCCTGCATGCTAGCACAGTCCTACAGTGTGAGGGAGGTGGTCTCCAGGCTGTCCTGGGTCCTGGATGCTGGTGAGGCCACGACACATGTGCATGCTTTGATGCCCTGCTAGAAGTGGGTCTGTTGCCAGTTCACCAGTCTGAGACTAGGAAGTGAAGCCCGATGAAAGCTGAGTTAGGTGAGAGTCAGCTGAAGTCTCTGGCTGGAGGGCTTCCATGAAGGTGGTGGTGGAGGGTGATGGTTAGCTCCAAGGTGGCCAGGAATACTGGGAGGTAGAGCAGGTGGAGAGGGGGTTTAGCACCCATGCACCAAGATGGCTCTTCCAGGATCGGACTCTTTTCTTTACTGTGGTAAAAATACACATAACATTGAATTTACCATTTAAACCACGTTTAAGTTTGCAGTTCAGTGGCATTAAGTGCGTTCACGATGTTGTGCAACCAGCTATCACCACCTGCCAACCAGCTCCCAAACTTTTTCATCTTCCAAAACTGAAACCCTGTTCCCATTAAACACCCCCCTTCCCCTACACCCGGGCAACCACAATTCGACTTCTATTTCCATGAATTTGGCTATTACAGGTACCACAAATAAGTGGCATCTTTTACTGTCTGTCCAGTGTGACTCTGCTTATTTCATTTAGCGTAATGTCCTTAAGGTTTCTCTATGTTATAGTATGTGTCAGAGTTCCCTTTTTTTTTTCAAAGGCTGAATAATATTCCATTGTATGTATAGACCACATTTGTTTTTCCTTCATCCGTCAATGGACACCCGAGTTGCTTCTACCTTTTTGGCTATTGTGAATAATGCCACAGCGTTTTGTGGTACAAATACCTCTTTGAGTTCCAGTGCCTGTCCTTAATGTGTTGTTGTTGGTTTGGGATTGAGCCGTGAAAGGATGGTGTAAACCGGATGTAGGCCCATGATCTCTTATCCAAAAACATGGGGTCTGATGTGTTTCAGAGTTTAAATTTTTTTCTTTTGAGTTTAGAAAGATAATTCAGCTTATATGGGATATGTTATGTCATGCCTTCAGCACCATTATAAGCAGAGCACAGATAGCCCCACATGAGTACCAGGTTTGGTTTTGCAATCAAATCCATTTGCCACAAATTTATTTGCAATTTTTTAGGGCTTTGTAGATTTCAGTATTGTGGATAAGGGATTGCGGACATACATCAAAGGTGATCAGTTTGTGGAGGTAAGAAAAAAAATGTCTTCCCTTCTAACCTGTTACTGTCCCCTGTGTGTGGTTTACCTCTCTCAGCATTTTGGGAAAATTACTTGGTCAATTCAAGGAAAAAGAGTGAGTGAATTGAAAGAACCAATGAAGTATTTGGTAACTTGATCGGTGTGGTCACAGGACTTTATTGGTACACAGAGCTCAAGTCAACGGGCGCTGTGGAGAGGAGGGTCATTTGACAAAAGTGATTGGACGGAATAAAACAGACCATATTAATTATTTGAAAATTAAGATTCAAAGTTGAGGTCAGAAATGTACTCACAGCATTTTTTTTTAAAGAAAGTTAAGCAGCATTTAACTAACTGTTCTTCGATTAGGTGGGTGGGAGGCCTTCAGAAAACACATTTGTTTTGGATTTAACTACCTAGTTGGGGTGGTTATAGCATGTTTGACAACGTCTCCTATGTGAAGCTTTGTGTTACGTACTTTAAAAGCATTCCCTTGTTTAATCCTTATAAATCTCAGCAGGGTATATTTTCTGGTCCCCAAGATGGGCTGAACAATTTGTGGGGCCCAGCCAAAAATAAAGACGTGGGCTCTCTTGTTTAAAAAGTGTTAAGAATTTCAAGATGCGAAGAGCAGAGCATGAAAGCCAGCTCAGGGCTCCTCTCAGGGCGGGGTTCTGTGTGCCGGCACAGGCTGAAGGCCTTGAAGCTGGATGTTACTGTCCCCATTTTTCAGATGAGGAAACCAAGACATAGAGGGGCCATGTCTTGCTGCGGGTCAGACAGCTCTGAGGCTAAAGGCTGGAAGACAGGGCAGCCTCATTGGTCATTGTACCCCTGGTTTAGCTCAGGGTAGGTGCTCAGTAAATATTACAGAACAGCAATCAAGACAATTCAGCAAGTGCTAAGGAGTGCCTAGAACCTTCGCAGGTGTCGTTAGAAGCTCAAGAAAGAACAAGCTAAACTCTGACAACATATGCTAACTGTTCATGCTGGTAAATCACTCTAAATACATAGGAGACACCCGTCCTGACTCCCCCACCAGGCTCTATGGGGGATCTGTTTAATTCCTCTGGGAGGGTAATGTGAACCGTCTAACTTGTGAAGATTTCTCACTAAACAACTATTTGCCTAATTGGGGTAAATCCGCTAAATGCTAATTAGTATCTTCCAAAGAGTAAAAATAGATCTCTAATCACTGACATTATTGCTGAGCAGAGAGAGCACCAGGGAACTGTGTTTTCAGAGCCTCCGTCTTATTTAATGTTTTACAGAGTCCAGACAAAACCCACATGCCAGTTGCATGGCAGTAGCTGACACGCAGCTGAGATGCTTGAATGTGGCTGAATCCAGAGAAATTCCGTTGTTAGTGGCTGTAATTGTGCTTGTGCAACTCTGACAAAGGATTTCCTCCACAGTTAGGTGGCTAGACTCATGCTAATGAAATTCAGGGGATAGCTGAAGACAACGAGGCCAAATGAGAATGACCACAGTTATGGTGAGTAGTTACTCTCGCCACATACTGGGACTTGGGGACGGGCTTTGGCAGATGGCACTATTGGACTCCTGTGCCCTCCTTCCGTAGGATTCCTGAGAGATGGTTCTGTGACAGCTGACACTGCCAGCTGATCTTACATATGAGACTCCTGGCCTCGCTGGTCTAAAATTAAAGTGCTTCTTTTGCCTGTTACTGACACAGATGTTCTGAAACATCTTGGGCATGACTTAGGATGCTCCAATGAAGCTGGCTCAAATGGAGAGGAGGAGGTGGTTGGGGTCAGCACCTCAGAGATGTCACCAGGGGCCCCTAACTTCTCTCAGATTTCTACTTCGCCATCCTGAGCATGTTGGCTTACCTCCTCAGCTTTGTCCTTTCAAAGTATGAGATATTTCTCCATAAAACTGTCTCTGGGTACAGAGAAGTGGCATTATTTTGGGCTCCCTGAAAAGTAGAGCCTGACAGCATTTATTTGGGAGCAGGTCCATGCAGCAGGAGTGAGAGGGACAGGGGACATGAGACTGGCAAGGAGGAAAAACCAACACGAGGTCGTGCCACTGAGCTGCCTGCTGTGAGCTGCCTGCTGTGAGCTCCATGGGGCTCAGGTCTGCTGGGACCTCCTGGGAAATACACAGAGTGTGGCCAGGACTGCCTACCTGGAAGACAAGGCTGCTGGAATCTTCATCCACGGCTCTGTTCCCCAGTGGCTGGGAGGTCTGTGAATGCAGGTGTGTGCGGGGGCAGGAGCCGCAGAGGAGACTCAAACGCCAAGATGTAAAGAAGCTCATTGTGTGGGCTGTCAGCTCAGGGTGAGGATGAGCATTTAAGAACGCCCACCATTGTGGTGCTAGGCCTGAAATTAAGGTTCAGTAGTACGTGCTGCTTTGATATCTGAAGCTGGGAGAGCTGGTTCTTCTCCCCACCCTGTTCCCACAGATCAGGTCCACTAGCCAAACCACCCTCCTTATCCCAGGACCAGGCCCTGTGGCTGCTTATCCCTGAGTAAAGGCTTGAGTTTCCTGCCAGACCACGGAGTTATTCCAACAAGCCTATCCTAGTCTCCCGGGGGAACCAAGGGGCACCCACCCTTTTGGTGCTACAAACCCTGCCTCTATTCCTGAGTGCAGCCTGCGTGGCATGCTGTATTCTCTCCCTTTCCCCAGGCGTGAGTAAATGTGACTATAAACTGCTGTTGATCTCATCTGTCCAGTGTTGGGTATTGGGTGTTCAGCCGCCCCTGTGACCCTAGGGCAGGAATCCCTCCCTCACCAATGGTTTGAAGGTCAGAAGATCAAACAGCTGTAACTAAGAACACCCATCACAGGGCGGGCCAAGGGATGTGCCACAGGGAACCAGAGGCACCTGCTACAAAGGGGGAAATAGGAAAATTCCCCTTTCTGGTCTCTCTGTCTCTCTCTCTTTTTTTACTTGAAGTGTAGTCAGTTACAATGTGTCAATTTCTGGTGTGCAGCACAACGTCCCAGTCATGCATATACATACATGTACTTGTCTTCATATTCTTTTTCATTAAAGGTTATTACAAGATACTGAATATAGATCCCTGTGTCTGGTCTCTATTTATCAGGGTCAAGAATCTTTCCCAGAAGCTCCCAGTAGATGCCCATCATGTGTTACTGGACAGAACTCGGTCACCTGCCTCTCTCTGAATCAGTTCCTGGCAAATGGTGATGTTATTATGATGACTAATGGAGGACCCATCACAGTTAGTCCCTGTGGTGGGGTGGGGCTCACTTCTCATGAGCACATTTTCCCCTCAATGCCTGAATAAAATCAGAGTTCTTTTGGGTTCTATTAGAACAAAGTAAGGGAGAAAAATGGCTGTTGGGCAGGCGACCGGCAGTGTCTACTCTCTAGATGCTGGAGAAACCATTCAAGGGTTTAGGGGATAGAAACAGAGCCGTCTCTGTTATGTTTCAACTCTGATAACAGGATGAAAAAGAAAATACAAAGGTAAGGAATTGGAGCAGGCCAACCAATTCCGGGGCAACTGCCTATTGCGAGGACAGTGGCCCCAGCAAATAGCAATCAAGTGAGATGTTGACAATTGAGGAGGGGAAACATCCCAGTGGTTACTGTCCCAAGAGACAGAGGTTCGTTAGTTCTCTGACTTTAGTGTTCCCAGCAATCACCTAAGATCCCTCCCAGGAATATGATGGGGAAGGTCTGAGGTGAGACCCAAGAATGTGTGGTTTTAACTCAAATCCCCCAGGTGGTTCTGGAGCAGGTGGTTGGTGCCCACACATTGAGTATCACTCGCCCCAGTGAGTGAAACCCTTGTGTGGGAATTACTGAGAACACCCCAGTGGGGGTGGAAGGCAGTCTTCACTCTTCCCAAATCTTCTTTGTCCAGCCGCCCCTGCAGACCAGGGTTCTGTGTCCCTGAGCTGGTGTGTCAGGAATTTGCATCAGCATGTGCTTGGGGTTTCAATGACAAACCTCTTAGACTGGCTGGAGACCTCCTCATTTTCCCCGATGCCTCATGGATGGTGAGCAAACTTCATGCCTGGGGTCTACCTGATATTTGTAGCTGACATTCATCACTGGATTGCTATTGTAGTATCTTCCGATTGGACCGGTTATTGGCTGACTTGACTTGAGCCAACATCATCCCACGCACAAGCTGCCTCATTCCTTCATTCTATGAGCACTTCCTGAGTAGCCATGTGCCAGGAATTGTTCTAGGCTATGGGGATCCAACATGGAAACAAATGGGCAGAGTCCCTACTCTCATGACACTTACACAACATGAGTCACAGAGTAAACAGAAAAATACATAGTCTCATGGGTTGAATTGTGTCTCCCCCCACACTGAAAAAAACTATGTCCAAATTCTAACCCCTGATACCTGTGAATGAGATCTTATTTGGAAATAGGGTCTTTGCAGATGTAATTAAGTTAAGGATCTCAAGATGAGATCATCCTAGATTTAGGATGAGCCCTAAATCCAATGACTGATGTCTATATAAGAGAAGGGAGAAGGTGGGAGATATAGAAACAGATGGAGGAAAGAGATGTGAAGACAGAGGCAGAGACTGGAAGGACGCAGCCACAAGTCAAGGAACACCTGGAGCCACCAGAAGCTGGAAGAGGCAGGAAAGATTCTCCCCTAGAGACGCTGGGGGGAGTGCTGCCCTGCTGACACCTTGATTCAGGACTTTTGGCCTCCAAAAATGTGAAAGAATAAACCTCTGTTGTTTGAGCCTCCCAAGCTGTGGCTATTTGGTTGGACAGCCCTAGGAACCTAACATGCATAGTAAGCCAGGTAGTGATAAGAGCTGGGAAGGAAATCAAAGCAGAGTAAGAGGATGCAGGGGCTGGGAGGGTGGAGGAGATGCTTCTCCAGCCAGAGTGACCAGAACGCACAGGTCCTTACTTGTCTGGTGTCTGTTTCCCTGGTCACAGCCTCCTGGCCTCTTCCTGTTTGTCTCCCCCAGCTCTGTTCTCACATCTTACCTTATGATCTCACTTCACATGTGCCCGAAGATGGCAGCTCAGTGGAGACTCTGTTTGGTCTCTGTGGAACATCAGTAGCTTCCTTGTGGGTAGGGGCAGGGGTCACCAGCTCAGAGGAAGCCCAGGTGAAGGACAACGTGGAGGGCAAGTTCCGCTCCCTCAATTCGGCAGCCGCTGCTCTGCGCCAGCTGATTGTTGCCATGTGGGGATGAGGCCAGCACTTCAGATCTTCGGGTTTCTCAAGTGAAGCCAGAAATCTGATAGAAGTCCCTTGGCTTTTGTTTGTGTTTTTGCTTTTGAAATTGACATAGCATAAATTAACCATGTTAAAATGGACAGTTCAGTGGCATTAGTTCATTTACGTTATATAACCACCACCTCTATCTAGTTCTAAAACATTTTCATCACTGGAAAATGAAACCCCCATATTCATTGGGTAGTCCCTCCCCCCAGCTTCTGGTACCCACCAATCTGTGTTCCATCTCTGTGGATTTACCTATTCTGGATCTTTCATGTAAATGGACTCACACAATTAAATGTCAACAACAAATAATAACAATGACAGACACCATGGGGACTGCTGGACGGGCCCTCAGACATTTCAGTTTCTGACCTCAGGCTTGGCTGTTGACAGGCGGCTCCTCATATCAAAGCGGTGGGTTCATTTGGCAGCTGTCTCTGTGGCCTGTTAGGATGTCAATAATGCCAGGCTGGGGAGTGGCCCTGCCCTGGGTAAGTGGTTTCGGTGGCTCTGCTCTGATTCCAGTATCGTCCCCAAGAAGAAAGGCGGCTGTGACCATTGGAGCCGGAAAGGCAGCCCCCTCCCTTTCTGTAAGAGGGCTCTGAGGGGTTAGAAAGGATGTGCCCCTCTTCTTGATGGTCTAGTCTAAGGTGCTACTTGGTGAGAGAGTTGGCTCTGGAATGACATCCAAACAGGAGGGGCGCAGAAGTAAAATGGCGCCAGCAAGGGACTCAGATCTCATGGCCACAGTGGTCCCCGTGTTCAAGAATTCCCCTTTCCAACCTAGAATTCTGCTCTGGAGAACAAAATGTGTACTGGTTGGGTCTTCCCTCAGTGGAGGTGAGATCAGACTCCTCCTTTCCACTTAGAGCGAGGGAAAAATGAGATGGGACTGTTGGAAGGCTGGGTTCATTCTTTCCCAGAGTCATTCATTCCTTTAGTGAGGGGTTGAGCACCTGCCAGGGACCCAGTGGGATGAAGAGACATTACCTGTCAGCCCTCAGATTTATTAGGAGGGGGTGACAAATTAAAAAAATTAGTGTTACCAAGTGTCAGCAATAGGAACCATGGGGGTAAATGTAGGGAAAGATAGATTTGACCAGGAAAAGGGAGAGAGAGGCATGAAAGTTCCATTTACTTCTTCTCAGGCCACTGCACGTGGTCCTGGGGTTGTTCGCTGCCCAGGAGCAGGGAGAGGAGTTGGGAGTGGAGCGAATCCACTCCTCAGCCTCCCCAGCTCTGCACGCAGGCTGTGGGCAGCTTCTGCCCCGGGACGGGGAGGTGAAGGGGGGCTTTCCCTAATTTCTTTGCCCCCAGGGACCACTTTTCCTCATTTGTACAAAAGCTCCGTATGAGCTGGGCTCCTCGCGTTGCATAGTTCTGCTCTTTTGCGTATGCTTTGGGGTCCAACTTTGCAATGCCTCATTGTTGGGGTGCGGATATAGGTGCACATAGGAAGGGGGTTATTATTGTTGTAAATGATCCTTCTCCAACCAGCTTATTAAAAACCTGGCTCCTTCTCTTCTGGCTGGAGTGATGTAGGTGTGGCGCTGCCCCAGGCAGGGTGAGGAATACGGTGACTCACTTAGGCTCTTTTCCAACGTCTAATTCAATGAATTCAGTTTTCTTTAGAGGCTGTGAGTCATTTTCCCTGCTCAGTGACTTGCAGGACAGGGTGGTGAGATGACCAAGAACTCAGGGAGCCAATGGGGAGGTTTTGGTAAAGAAATGTCGACTTTCACAGACCCGGGGGAGATCCAGGTCCCCCTGGTGTGGAAAAATGTAGTCGGCTAAGAGTACAGTTCCCAAAACAAGAGAAAACATCTTCCAACCATTGTGTAATTTTTCACCTTCTCACATTTCACTTTTGTTTAAGAAAAAAGTCTGACATCACCGATATGAACTGCCGTGTGAGAAATACTGCGGGTGCCTTTGAAACAGCTGCAGCATTTGTGCTGGGTTGATGGCTCAGTTTGGGGAACTGTTTTGTCCACAGAGTCCTCACACCCCATCTACTTACCTCTTCTGCATTTATTTTTTAATTGATGTACTGTCAATTACAATGTGTCAGTTTCTGGTGTACAGCACAATGTCCCAGTCATGCAAATACATACATATTCTTTATATTTAAAGGTTGTTACAAAATACTGAACATAGTTCTCTGTGCTACGCAGAAGAAATTTTTTAAAATCTATTTTTATATGTGGTGGCTAACATTTGTAAATCTTAAACTCTCAAATTTATCCCCTCCAACCCCCTTTCCCTGGTAACCATAAGATTGTTTACTATGTCTGCAAGTCTGTGTCTGTTTTGTAGATGGTCTTCTGCGTTCTTGACTTACACTGTGTGATGGATCTTCAGAACATGCCACTTTCTGTGCTGTACACCAGAAACTATCACAACACTGTAAATCAAACACACTTCAATTAAAAAAAATGCCCCTGTCATGTCAGCATCATCAGAAGGTGAACTGGAGTAACGTGAGAGGAGAACTTGCGTATCTGGGTGTGATTAAATGTGTGTCAAGACAGGGGAGAGAACAGATGTGCTCTCTTGTTTCTTCTTCAAATTAGAGTTGAACACTCAAAAAGCTGTTGGGTGCTGAAAATGGAGATGGTGAAATGATGAAAAGAATATCTTATCTGTCCCAGCTGTACCCTCACAGACATTTTCTTTTTATCAGTGCTTGATACCTTTCAAAGGCAAAATTATTTTATGGGTGATATTTCAAATCAATCCATTGAAAGACTATTTGTCTGAAGTCCACATTTGCCAGGATCTTGTGTGTGTGTGTGTGTGTGTGTGTGTGTATGTGTGTGTGTGTGTTTGTGTGTGTGTGTGTGTGTGTGTGAAATGCCTTAGGAAAGACCAGTTTGTTTCATTTTGACTGTGTATTAGCCTGGTCCTTGGCTGTTTATTTGTTTGGCACCATGAAGAGAAGGAAACTACCAAATGAGCTTGGGGCATACCCTAGTTATCTTTTGCTGAGTACCAAACTATCCCCAAACTTGCTGGTTTAGAACAGTTTTGTGGGCAAGGATTTCAGGCAGGGCTCAGCTGTGCAATTATTCTGCTCCATGTGGCATTCACTGAAGCTACTGGGTGGTAGACAGGCTGGTCTGGAGGGCCCAGGACACCATCATTCATGTGTCTTGCCCTTCAGGGGGGATGATTGGAAAGCTGGGCTCAGCTGGGACTGTCAACTGGGGTGCCAACACTTGGTCCTTCAGCATGGCGGCTCAGAGCACCCAGAGAGGGGGCTCCCAGAGACTACGGCACACACATCAAGCCTCCTGTAGCCTACCCTTGGAAATCAAGCAGCATGGATTTCCCACTCCAGTGTCCGATACAATCACAAGCCAATTAGATTCAAGGGAAGTGGAAATAGATTCCCCTCTCAATGGGAGGAGGGCCAAAGAATTTTTGGCCATCTTTAATATACCATATAATATAAGAGATATTTTTCAGCCAGGCTTTCAGGAATGCTTAAAAATTCTCATACTTTACCTAGATTGGCTCCTTTGGTGACCCTCAGAGCAGCTGTTTAAAACCTTTTCCACTTGCTTCTTCCAAGCCTTTAAAACTCAGCAGGACCTGTAAGGCCTTCCTAGGATAGACCTCCCCCACCAAGGTCCTCCCCCTGCCTCCTGTCTGTAGAAAAACTTTAGCCAAAGAACAAATTTAATCAGAAAAATGAGAAAATGCAGAAGCAAGGGAAATAAGTCAAGCAAAACCAAATAATAATTTAGCCATTAAACAAAGTCAAGGACTTTCAGTTCCTCCTCCAGGGTTGTAGATAATATTCTGAGCCTTGTTCTTTGGGCTGTCTTGCAGATACAGCCCAGCACCTCTTGCCTAGAAAGATGTCTTTATTCCTACTTTCCAGATTAAACATGGACCATTAGGCATAAACTAAGCAGAGTGGAAAAAAATATGGGTTCTCGAGCCAAAGAATCCACGCTCAAAAATCATCGTTTACCACTCTTTAGGCCTTGAGCAAGTTAGTCAAGCTTTCTGACCCTCGGTTGCCTTGTCTGCAAAAAGAGAACTCTAATACCAAAATCACTGGGGTGTTATTGATGAGATATGTATAAAAATGCTTTATACAAACCTTGGCAAGTGTAATTTAAAATGTAGGTAACTTTGAGCCCCATTCTTTCCAAACTTGCCTTAACATGGGCTATTTTCCGGACACTAGAACAAATCACTAAAACTCTGAGAGTTATCCACAGGGTTAATGAGATGATTAAATCAAACGATGCTCATGAAACCCTCTGTGGCTGTCAAGTGCATTATAATGATGAATAACATATCCACAGTATCAGCATCACAATCAACTCATAATTGCTTTGTATTCTGCACGGTCACAAGTGATCACCCACTTCTCTTCCCATCACTTATTTTCATGGTGCCCCTGATGTGGCAGATACGATGGAATTGGAAATAGAGGAAAGAAACTTTTTCAAGGGTGGGAACAGACAACTAGCTCCATCCACAGTTATTTATGTGGTCTGAGCTTATGTGCATAATTCACTGTTATAATGAAATAAAACCCAACCAAGTTGATCTGACACATCTAATGATGCACATAATCCTTGCTTTTACTGCATGGTAATTAGGCATAAAAAGTAAGATTTCACATAAATAACTGTAACCAGTATCACTTGGATGCCACCAAAGCAAATTTTAATGTATTCTCTCTTTTATTTTTTTCTAGTATCCCTAATTAGCAACAATGCTAACAATTTCCCCTGACAACCTGTACTGTTTAGTTCCTTTAATTCATTCATTCATTCATTCATTCATCAAGTATTTATTGAGTGCCCACCATATGCCAGGCACAGTGCTAAGTACTGTAGAAACAGCCAGTAATGGACAGACAGACAAGACAAGGGGGTTATTTCCATTGTGTTAGCCCTCCTGCAACAGGAGAGTTCAGCAGAAAAGGGGCACCTAATCTAGTTTGGGGGCTCCAGTGAGGACTCCTTGGAGGAGACAGTGGCCAGAGGAGTCGGGAGGGGCCTGATCGGGAAGGACCATGTGATCCTAGGAGCGGAGATACTCAGAAGTCTTGCTTCATCTGGGGCCAGGGGAGAAGGGGAGCCCAGGAGGACGCCCATGGCTTGGGCGTGTGAAAGAGGCATCTTCTGTGAGACAGAAGGAGGAGCAGTTTGAGGGAAAGACATTTGTCGTGGGCATGCTCAGTGGGTTTGGGTTGCTCGTGGGACGTCCACGAGGAAGTGCCCTGCCGTCGGCTGATATGTGGACCTAGAGATGCTGTGTCCAAGATGGTGGCCGCCAGTTACGTGCTGCCATTTAAATTTAAATTAATTTAAAGGAAATACAATTGCAGTTCTTTAGTCATACCAGTCACATTTCAAGTGCTCAGTAGCCACATATGGCTAGCAGCCACCATGTTGAACAAGGCAGATAAATAACATTTCCATCAATGCTGTATTAAGGATGTCGTAACAAATTACCACAAACCAGGTGGCTTAAAACAACAGAAATTCATTCTCTCACAGTTCTGG
This sequence comes from Camelus ferus, assembly GCF_009834535.1. Lineage (NCBI taxonomy): Eukaryota > Metazoa > Chordata > Mammalia > Artiodactyla > Camelidae > Camelus > Camelus ferus. The sequence goes on along the minus strand of NC_045698.1, from coordinate 10,041,676 downwards.
AGGGTACGTAAGTCTGAAATGATGGTGTCTGCTGGCCATGCTCCCTCTAGAGGCTCTGGGAGGGAATCTGTTCTATCACTTTCTCTGAGCTTCTGGTGTTGCCAGCAGTCCTTGGCATCCCTTAGCTGTACACGCATCACTCCAGTTTCTGCTTCTATCTTCATCTGACCTCATTATTCCCTGAGTACATGTCTCCAGATCTCTCCTTACAGCGACGCCAGCCATTGGATTTAAGAGCCCATCCTAATTTGGTATGACCTTATCTTAACTCAATGACATGTACAAAGATCCTATTTCCAAATAAGGGCACATTCACATGAATTGGGGGTTAGAACCCGAACATATCTTTTGGGGGAATATAATTCACCCATAACAACGATCAAATTGTACTGGACAATACTGCTCTAGAGCCTAGAGGACAAAAGAAGGAAACTGAAGTCATGGGTCTCATAGGGAGATGTGGAGATAGAATCATTTACGGGACGAGCAGAGGAAACAAAATTTACAAAGGGACTGAGAGGGGAGCAAGAGAGGTAGAAGGAAAACTAGAGGAGTAAGGAGGCTTGGAAGTGGAAGAAACCATTTTGAGATGACGAATCCGGTCAACAGAATTAAAAACTCCTGAGAGACAAGTAGAAAAAGGACTGAAAAGAAGCCACAGGTTTTAGCAATGAAGAGGTGGTAGGCAAAGACTCGTTCAGTAAAGTTAAAGGGCAGAAGCCCGACTGGGCTAGGAATTAATGGTGCACACAGAAGTAGAGATGGCACTGGTGGAAATGATAAAGAAAACAAAAACACAGATTCAAGGATGCAGGCTAACAGGGCTTGGTCCCAGGATGCGGCGTTGAGAGAGGAGGTGAGGAGATGTGGGAGAGGCTTGGTCGTGGGGGCCTGAATACTTGGTGATGTCGTGCTCTAGTTTGGCACCAGCAGAAGACAGTTTACTTCTTAGGATCTTCTCAGATGAGCGCTGGAGCTGGAACCCTGGTTGCCCCAGGTACTGGCTGCTCATGGCCTGCCCCACCCTGACTATGAACTATAACAAATGGCTTCTATTTTCCTTCACATCTGCTGCATTATCCCGCCTCTGCTGTCCTCATCAGCCCTTTCTGCTTGTACATCCTTTCTGCTCCCTCAGACTCTGGCTGTAAGTGACTTCAACTTGTCATTTCCCTCCCACCCCCAGGAACCACATCTCTCCCTCCCAGTGCTTGCACGATGTGGCCCCTGTATGCCGTGGTCCCTGCGGACGTCCCCCTGTTCCGTGCCCTCTAAGCGCACAGGGCCTGTCTCCATTCCTAAAAAGGGCCATACTCATGGTTCTGCCTGGACAGCTTCCTGCTCTCACTGCTCATGTGCTAACCCTGCTGATGCTCTAGGTGCCATCTTCAATGTCGCTTTCTCAAGGGAGTGTCCCTGCTATTAAATCAGGTCCCTCTGTTCTAATCTTCACTACACCCTTCCTTCTTCTTCACAGCCCCTGTCTTGGTTCAGAATTATGTACTTGTGTGATTAACATGGGATTCTGCCTCCCCCTCTAGACTGTAAACTCCATGAGGGCAGGCAACGTGTTTCCCGTTCTCACTGGCTCCTCGGTACTTAGCAGAGTGAATATTCAAGAAGTATTTATTAAATTCATTATTTAAGGAGTGACACCTTCCGAGGCCTTCCCCCCTCCCCCAGCACTTTATGATAGACAGTTTTAAACATACAACAAAGCGGAAACAGCTTGACATTGAATACTGATGTGTTACCACCAAGAGCTGCTCAACGTCACGTAGCTACTCCTCTGTGCATCCCTCTATCCTTCTTTCAATCCATCTTATTTCCTTGACTGAGCCACTCTCTCTGATGTTTCTTCATGTGGGTAAATAAGTCAGTCTTTCAGGATCCCAATTCCATGTTCCTGAAAGAAGACTTTGGCAAGCCAGGGCTAAGGCCACACAGAATGCCTATGGGTTGGCTCCCTTTAGATTTGGTAGCCACCTCCTGGGTCTGGTCAGTTGTGGAGGGGCACATGGGGTTCTGTGGTCCAGATGATCCCTGTTATCTCATTAGCAGGGCTGTGGGGGTGGCCACCTCCCCTCGATTGTGGCATGAGTTGGGTAGGTACACGAGCTAGGGGAGGATCCAGTTAGAGAGATGATAGGGACTTCAGTTTTGTCCTTACTGAGTTTTGGGTGTCTGGGAACTAGTGATCAGCATTGTCCATCAGAGTCTTAGAAATGCTGGGTCTGAGGCTTAAAGGTGAGGTAGGGGATGGACGGATGGACAGGGAGTCATTTTGGGAGACACTTGCATTCAGTGGCAGTCCCAGTATATCTATAAAGGAGGGGCAGCAAACTGGAAACAGGGCAAGGGGACTACCATGTGAAGCTTCTTACATAAGACAAAGAAAAGGTCAGTCACCTGTGAAGGGAGGGGGAGCTGATGTGGATTGTTGTCTATCCCCTTGGCCACCATCACTGTGGCCCAGAGATGATGCTAGGGATGGAGCTGCAAAGAGGATGAAACCCCTCATAGACAGAGCGACTACATACATACTTGTGGTCCAAACTTGAGACACTTTTGAGAGAGAAAGGGGAACAGCAGATGTCGACCAGACTCTCCCAGAAGCACTGTTCTGGAGGGTCACCAGACCCATGAAGGAGGGTAGAGAAGAGTGAAGGAAGGTGACCAGGTATAGAGCAGCAGCTACATTTTGGGGGGTGGGTGAAATAGCAAAGCCAGTGAAGGGACAGCTTGCTGACAGAGGTGGAGAGGGAGGAGAATGATGCCCCATGGGTCAAGGTAGAAGGGAGTTTGAGGATGCGATGATGAGTGTGGCCAAGTCTGTGGTGGTAAAGTAGGAAAAGAACCAAGACATGTTCTGTGGGTTTGCTCTTTAGGGGTTCGTCGGAGAGATGTGCCCTTTACAGAGCTATGAGGGGGTGGGGGCGGGGGGCACAGATTACAGGGGTAGAGAGAAACACAGGCGGGAGGAAGGGGCTGTACTGTAGATCACTTCGGATGGAGTTGGCGGTAAAGGGCAAGTGAGAAACTAGACGTTAATTTCAGTGCAGGTGTGCCGTTGAACACTGTCCTGATGAACTTTCCTAGGTGCTCCTGGGCATCAGAAACCGGGCAGCAGCTAACTGATATTCATTCCCCCTTTGAAGATTCACAAATAATGATGAACCATTATTGATATTAACACACAGTAATTACTACACATTAATTAATATACATAATACAATACACATTCATATTACTACACAATGATAATAAGGTTTCTTATGTGCCAGGCATTGTTTTAAATTCTTTACCAAGATGAATTAAAGTGAATGAAGTCCTTACAATTGCTGTATATTAATCCCGTTTTATAGAGGATAGAACTGAAGCACAGAGAGGTTAACACCTGCCCACAGCTGCAAAAACTCAAATCCCCATCTCTCTGCATTAACCTGTTTTTCCTACAAGGGATGCAGGGCTGATTTTGGTAGTATTCAGGACTCTTCCCCGAGAGAGACCAGAAGGAAAAATGGTGACCCAACTCTTAGCAGAGAAAGGGACATTGAGCCAAAGGAAGGGATGCTGACGAAGGTCACAGCCCATGGTGTCTCCTTTTTGCTGAAGGTGAAATCCACTGAGAGGGAAGGAAGAGGGTAGGGGTGGGGGTGGGGAACTGGGAGAATGGTGAAGGCTTGTAACAGCTGCAGAGAGGGATGGAAAGGAAATCATGTGGTGATTAGGAAAATCATTGTCAAGATGCATTCAGAACCCAGCTGTGAGATGGAAAACATAGATTTGTAGTGGAACCACTCAGCTCAGCTGAAATTTTTTGCCATCAGCATTTAGACAGTTGCAGAGCAGAGTAGGTTGTCTTGACCCCAAGTCTTGAAATCTGCTTTTGCTCTGGGGATGTTAATTGTTATGGTCCTGAAAAGTCCTCTGATTTCCATTCTCCTTCCCTTTCCTTTTGACTAATAAGACTGTGTTCAGTTCTCTGCTTTCATTCCAAAAGCTTAAGGCAAAATTCAAGGTGTGAATTCTTGGGGCAAACATGGGGGCTCTGGAGAATCAAGCACCCTGAAAGAATGGCATCAGGGAGAAACAGAGGGTGGGAGGAAGGAGAAAAAGGATGCCCATACAGCAACCCAGTTGTCCCCTCTGTCCCAAGCACTGGAGGGCAACCTAAGCAATTATCATCCGAGGTTAACATCCGAGGTGTTAGTGCCTTTCCAGGGACATCTGAAAGGAGACCCCAGTCAAAGATTCCAAGGCAGGCTGAGTTAAATCACTCTTCCTGCCCAAGGCAGAAGGATCGTACAGGCTTCAGCACAGGGTAGAATGCAGGACCTAAAAGGACAGAAGGAAGCTCTGGGACCAGCATGTGCACACAGAGACACAGAAGCCACTTAGGGGCAGGAAGAAATTATCAGTAGACCCTTTTGGATTTCATGGCTTAGGCATGCCACTGATTAGGTCCTAGAGGATAAGTAAAGTTTGAGCAGAGGCTAATTTCTGCAAATAACAGAGGTTCTGCAACCAGAAAGTGACATCTGACAACCAACCAGATCGAGGCAAGAGCGCCACGGGATGCGCAGAAACACGCTCCAGAACCAGCCCTCACGTTGTTCCTAATGCGGAAGCCAGAAGTTACTAACTTGAAGTTCACTTCCTCCTGCGCTGTATCATTGTCATTTGGGTGTATAATTATGCTTAAGTCAAGTCTATTGTCAACTATATTTAGTTTTCACTCCATGGACTGAATTCAGTCACTCTCACCAAATCCATATGTGTTGTTATGGATAATTTTCTGAACTTAGTGACTTCTTCATATCTATTAAATTCAAGACTTTAATTCCCAGAGTGAGTGAAACAAGGAAATTTGTCGCCTTCGGAAAAATGCTGCTCATATGAGGCCGACTTCTGTTGGGGGAGTGTCATTCACAACATGAGTATTTACATTCAAGAATGTATCTAACTGATTTGACGTTAAGTCTCATAAAGCATTTCCTTTTCTCTTTTTATAGCTTTATTGATATTTATATTACACATAATACGAGATTCACCCATTGAAAGTACACAGTTCAGCGATTTTTAATATATTCATGGAATTGTGCCTCCATCACCACAATCCAATTTTAGAATATTTTCAACACATCAGAAAGAAACCTCTTTTCATTAGGAGTCATTCATCATTCCCCCACCCTTCTCCCCGACCCTAGGTAACCACTAATCTACTTCCTGTTTCTGTGGTGTGGATTTGCCTATCCTGGGCACTTCACGTGAATGGAATTATACAATATGTGGTCTTCTGTGACCGGCTTCTTGCACTTAGCATTATAATTTTAGGATTCACCTATGCTCTAGCATGTACTAATAGTTCATTGCTTTTTATTACCATATAATCTTTTGTTGTGTGGATATAATACATTTTGTTTATTCATTCATCAGTTGGATAGATAATGTGGTATTCCCAGATAATAAAATGTTATTCAATGATCTAGGTTAGTTCCATTTGGCTATTATGAATAATGCTGCTATGAACATTTATGTCCAAGTTTTAATTTTCAGTCTCTTGGGTCTGCACTTAGGATAAAATAACTGGGTTATGCGAGAAGTCTGTGTTTAGCATTTTTAGGAACTATCAGACTGTTTGCCAAAGTGGCTGTGCCATCTGCCATTTGCCATTTGACTCACCAGCAATAGGGGAGGCTTCCAATACCTCCACATCGTTATCAATACTTGTTATTGTCTGTCTTTTTTATTTTAGCCATTCTAGTGTGAAGTGTTACCTCATTGTGGTTTTGAGTTGCATTTCACTGATGACTGATGTTGAGCATCTCTTCAAGTGTTCCCTCTGTCTCTTTATCTTCCCCACTCCTACACGTTTCTGGAGAGACTTCAATGCACCAAGCATGAGGACAAAATATCATGTTCTCCGTGATTTTACAGGCTTGTTAAGGAAGACAAGGAAGTGGCCAAATGTAGTGGGGAGGGTATAGCTTAAGTGGTAGAGTGCACGCTTAACATGCGTGAGGTCCTGAGTTCAATCCCCAGTACCTCCTCTAATAGTAAATAAATAAACCTAATTACCTCTCCTCATCAAAAAAAAAAAAAAAAAAAAAAAAGTGGCCAAATGAGAGCCCAGGCAGTAAGGGTTCAGAAATAAGAAGTTCAGAAATTGTGGTGATGCCCAGGGCGCAAAGGATGATGGGCACAGTCACCCAGAGGAACAGGGAGGATCTGGATGGGCAGAGAATGAAATGATTCCCCGTATTTTAATTCAAATACAGAACTTTCTGTTTACCTTTAAATGACACTTGGAACCCAAAATCTCCATGCCTGGGTCATTGGAAAAGAACTCAGAGTTGGAAGTTACTTCAGTAAATGAACTTAAAATGGGAGGACAAGCATCCCATGTGCTTATAAAATACAATGATTGACTCCTTTGTATATGTGTTTATTCATTCATTGCAATAATTATTTAATGCCGTGTGATTTCAGGTCATTTTAGGAAGAAACAGAGTTAGAGAAAAATCAGACGCATAGATCCAATTTATACACTGGGTACCACTCACCCATCAACACTAATTTACACCTCCCCCAACATACATAGTTAAACATCTTTACCTACAATTACATAGTTCTGTTCAGAACTACTTACCATTTACAAATGTTCTTGTCCTATTTCTTTCCCTGATGCCTATACCTTGCACATCTGTGATTCTACTATTCAAGAGTTTCCACTGTATTATTATATTTATTGGTTGACTGGTGGGGTTTTGAGAGTAGGGGCCATGTTTATCTTACTTGTATCTCACTGCCTACATATTTCAGTTCCTGCTGTGTAATAAGTGTTCAAAAATACTGAACTATATCAAAGAGAAGCCAGGGAGTCACAGATAGTATTCTGTTCAGATAGAATTAATATCTTCTTTTGAGAGGCATCACCTAGAAACCAGGAAACAGAAGACTTTCAGCAGTAAATTACTTTTACATATATTCACAGGCTCACACACATACACATAAACTGGTGTGTAGTCCCAAGTCTCTCCCATGTCGATGTATAAAGGTCCAGGTCCTGGAGTACCTGAAGGAGCCAAGGACGATCCTTGTCTTGTTGGGGCAGGGACTGCACAGAACCAGAAAAGGCACTCAGTGGAGAGTCGAAAAAGCCCAGTGTCTAGAATAAGAGTCAAACCAAAGCAGCCCTGAGGCTAAGTTTTGGTCTGGGGCTCCTTGTAGTCTCCCTTCTAGTGATGCCAAGTTTTGGAAAGGGCCAAACCTACAAGTGGGCTGTAACTATAGGCAGGAAGTGTAACAGACAAGCTGTGGAAAGGAGGCAGAATGTCCAAAAAGTAGAGATTGTAACTGGGCAATCCAACTGCAAGAGATGGCTAAGTCTTTAATAGCTGACTAATTGCCATACTACCAGAACTGAATGTGAAAGGGACTACTGATTTTGACTCCAATTCCCACGTGTGGGTTTTGCCCCCACAACAAGCAGTTCTCTGACACCAGCTAGTGTCCTGTAATTCAACTCAATTCTGGCGCTCTTTACCTGGAAATAGCCACAGATCCCACAGGTTAAGGGCTCAGTCCCACCAGATTACCACCTACCTTCACCTCAGATCCAATTGAAAGTCAAGGTTGTCAGCTTTGCTATTGACTACCAGCTATAGATTGGAGGTTCCATTGACCCCCTTCCTTGAGTTTGATTAATTTGCTAGAACTACTCACAGAACTCAGAAACATTTTACTTACTAGATTACCAGCTTATTATAAAAGGCTATAACTCAGAAACAGCCAGATGGAAGAGATGGGTGGGGCAAGGTATAGGAGAAGGGTGAGGAGTTTCCATACTCTTTCTGGGCACACCACTCTCCTGGCATCTCCATGTGTTCACCAACCAGAAGCTCTCTGAACCCTGTCTTCTTGAGATTTTTAGGGAGGCTTTTGGTTCTTAGGCATGGTTGATTAAATCATTGGCCATTGGCTATTGAACTCAACTTCTAGCCCTTTCCCCTCCCTGGAGGTCAGGGCGGTGGGACTGGAAGTTCCAACCCTCTAATCACCTGATTAGTTCTCCTGGCAACCAGTCTCCACCCTAGGTCTTTTCCAAAAGTCGTATCATTAACATAACAAAAGACAACTTTATCTCTTTCATCACAGGACATATCGAGAGCTTTAGGAATGAAGAACACATATATTTCTTATTCTAAACCACAATGGTACCGAGGGGCTTGAAAAGTTCCTCTAGAATGAGTGGGAAATGCTACTCAACTTCTCACACCCTTTACTATTAAACTCTGTCAAAAGAAGGAAGGAAAGTGGAGAGGATGAGTCTTTCACAAAATAGATTAATGTATTGTTGAATTGTAGTGTCATCAGCCATTAACTTCTTGTTGGAGGATAACCAAAACATTACAGCGAATGCTAATCCAAGTGGTATTTGATGTTTGTAATTGGGCTCAGCATTCATATGTGATCCTCCATCCATCACAATTCTTGCACTTGATCAACCATCTGTGCTTCTCAGAATTTTAAATCACATCTTGTTAAAATATGCACACTCAAAGTAGCTGGAACATTAACCCTCCTCATTACATTCCCTCTCGTGGCACAGCCTTTTAAGCAGACGGCAACAATGTTGTAGTAAATTGAGAACCCAGGATACACTTTCTAGTAACTTCGGCCCATGGAATTTGGGAAATAAGTATTGCCACAGTTTAAAGGACACGTGCCCTTCGGTATTAATGAACTTGCTATTGGTGGACACCAAAACACTCTTCTCAGAAGCAACAACTCTTCAGAAATCTATTTAATGATAGTTTTGGAAAGAGTAATGTAACCACTGCATGTCTATTACGAGTCTAAGAATAGAGGATCCTGCCTTTAACTTGAACCAGGTCTACAGCTTTCCCAGGATTTTGACTCTCACTATTTATGATTCATGTTGTAAGATATACACAACCACTTCTGCAATGATTTAGAGGAATGTCAATGAACATTTTGGAAAACTGAAGTCTAAAAAGAACATGGCATGTTCACTCTCTGGCAATGAATTTTCCTCAGTATTGGCTTCATCTGACAGGCGGTTGTACTTATGACACCAAAGAATAAAAATAAAATAAATAAGGTTAAATAAATAGAAAATAAAATATTTTAGCCACCTTCTTGGAACACTACCAAGGAAAGATGTGGTTAGATGAGAATGGAGTGGAGTTGAGCATATTACTTAGTGTTTGCATGGCCTGTTTCTCCTTTTAGCTGCTTAAAGTGAGATTGTCACCGGCGTTCTTGAGCCTCCTAGAGGCTTAAACAAGGTCTTGGTTGCTCAAGTTTAACTTTCTCAAATCTGCTCTAAAATTAAGGTAGGAGATAACACAAGAGAGAAGTATTTTATTATATTTTTTGCTGGTTCCTGTCACTTAAAGAATTTCTATTGAAACATTTATTCATTTAAATTGCTTTTTTATTCATTTTTTATTGAGTTATAATCATTTTACAATATTGTGTCAAATTCCAGTGTAGAGCACAATCTTTCAATTATACATGAACATATATATATTCATTGTCACATTCCTTTCTCTGTGAGCTACCATAAGATCTTGTATATATTTCCCTGTGCTATACAGTATAATCTTGTCTATCTATTCTACAATTTTGAAATCCCAGTCTATATCTTCCCACCCCCCACCGCCTTGGCAACCACAAGTCTGTATTCTGTCTATGAGTCTATTTCTGTTCTGTATTTATGCTTTTTTTTGTTGTTTGTTTTGTTTTGTTTTGTTTTGTTTTAGATTCCACATATGAGTGATCTCATATGGTATTTTTCTTTCTCTTTCTGGCTTACTTCACTTAGAATGACATTCTCCAGGAGCATCCATGTTGCTTTTGAGAGATCTTGTACAAAATTTCTCCCTACCCCTTTTGGTTCTTTTGGGTGGCCCAATAATTAAATTGACACAAGACAGAATAACAGGAGAGAAAAAAAAACAAAAAACAAATTTAATCACTTACGTACGGAGGTCTCATAGCTCAGCACCCAAAGAAACGACCAAAGCAGGCAGCTTTTGTACTTTTTAAACAAAGAAACAATAAATTTGTGAAGTGCTGTCAAGACAAAGAAACTCAGGTTTGGGTACTTATTAGTGAAGAAATTAAGTAGAATTTGTTTACACAGCCTTCTCGGCCCTGAATTGCCCATCTCTGATGATAAGGACGTCTCCCTACTTCCTGGAGCTGGGAGGGTACCTTTCACGTGGGAAATTCACTTCCTGCTTCCAGGAGGACAGAGATGAGGGTCAGTGTGTCCTTCTTGCACCAGCTGTTTCTCAAGTAACTTTAATTCAAAATAATTGATATGCCACTTTGGGGCAGCCTAACCTGAGGGCCATCAGTACAATGTTTATTACTTTTAAGTACACACAGCAATTAGGCCAGGAGAGCAAAGTATTGCCTAGCAGGAATCCTGAGGGAATCAGATTTGATGGCTCTATAAGAATGCTTTCCAATGAATGTATCAATGATTTATGAATATGTACTTTCCTGGAGCGCTTACAAATATTTGAAAATTACTTACAGAAGGATTCAAAACACTTTATCTTCCCCTTAGATAAAGTTTGTGTACACCATTCATTTATTCAGCAAATCCTTTCTTTACAAATAATGAAAAGACACATGAGCCCTGCCCTTATCTGTTATTCACAAACGTCCAGTTTTGTGGAGTCTGAATTATGAGCCTTTGAAATTTTAGAGTCTTGAGGTGGTCTACCCCTATGTTTACCAAACAGGGTGGATGTGTTGGGTCACCTTAGAGGGAACAGGGATTCCCCAAAATCTTACCACATCATTCTCGCCCCAGTGAGCAAAGCTCAGAAGAATGCACAGTGGTGGTCTCAATACTGGGAATGACAAGTGGCATAAAACGAGATTCATTTAATTTAAAAAAATTACATTGAAGTCAAATATTAATTTTCCTTAAGTCTTTACATACTGCTTAAGTCTCTTAAGGTTCAATTTTGTACTTAAATTACTTTAAACAAAAGTTTTTCTATCCAGACGGACCTTGATTATCTTGATCTAAGAGCACTGGGATAGTGAAGATGATGGTAGCCTGACTGTGAGTCAGTCTGCAGAGTCAGCAGTGGCCGATGGGTCAAATAAGGAACTGGTTTGAGAGAAATCTGGTTTTAGTATGTTTGGTCATTAAGGAGAATTGACACATTTCTTTTTTGTTTTTAAACATTTTTTATTGAATTATAGTCATTTTACAATGTTGTGTCAAATTCTAGCGTAGAACACAATTTTTCAGTTATACATGAACATACATATATTAATTGTCACTTTTTTTTCGCTGTGAGCTACCACAAGATCTTCTGTATATTTCCCTGTGTTACACAGTATAATCTTGTTTATCTATTCTGCATATGCCTGTCAGTATCTACAAATTTTGAACTCCCAGTGTATCCCTTCCCACCCCCCTCCCCCTTGGCAACCACAGGTTTGTATTCTATGTATGTCTATGAGTCTGTTTCTGTTTTGTATTTATTATTTTTTTTTAAGATTCCACATATGAGCTATCTCATATGGTATTTTTCTTTCTCTTTCTGGCTTACTTCACTTAGAATGACATTCTCCAGAAACATCAATGTTGCTGCAAATGGTGTTATGTTGTCATTTTTTATGCCTGAATAGTATTTCATTGTACAAATACACCACTTCTTCTTTATCCAGTCATCTGTTGATGGACATTTAGGCTGTTTTCATGTCTTGGCTATTGTAAATAGTGCTGCTATGAATATTGGGGTGCAGGTGTCTTTTTGAAGTAGGGTTCCTTCTGGATATATGCCCAGGAGTGGGATGACTGGGTCATATGGTAAGTCTATTCCTAGTGTTTCGAGGAATCTCCATACTGTTTTCCACAGTGGCTGCACCAAACTGCATTCCCACCAGCAGTGTAGGAGGGTTCCCTTTTCAAGGAGAATTGACATATTTCTTGAACTGAAATGTCTTTATTTGTTCAAGAAGTGTAATGGACTTTCATTTGACAGTAAAAAAAAAAAAAAGTGGGGGGCAGGGACTGTGTTTTCTTTTCTTCCCCCTAGTACAGCTCCTGGCACATGGCCAGGATTTCCAATGTGTTTGATTGCTGAATAAATTAAGAAATAAATGGAATGCTATGGTGTGAGGGGGATGTTGGAAAAGTGAGAAGAAAGCCTTCACACACTTGGAGAGGATGCTCTTGGATTGTGGCGGACCCCTACTGGGTGCCTGCTTTTCCCACACCCTTCCTTCCTTCAGCAGGATGGCTCTCCAGGTCTTGTTGGCTCCACTGACCGGAGCTGACTGGACCAGGTGAGCGCTGGACCTAAGATCCCCGCTCCAGGAATTGGGGTTAAGACATGCTTGTCTGTCTGTCTCTGCTGGGTACCTGAACTAAGGACGTGTAAACCAGGGTGTCACGGGACAGCAACCTCCTGCCGTGTGCATGGAGAGGCAAAGCTCTTTAGGGAGAGCTATTTAGAGAGAGGGAGGAGTTAGGGAGCAGGTCCCACTGACGAGATGCAGTTACCTGCTGGTTGCTTCCATCTTGCCTCGGGCTACTGAGACACCCCCGTAGCCTCCTCAACCCTCTTCCTCTTTGCTTAAACCCATGTGAGTGGGTTTCTCCTACTTTTCAACAAAAAACTTGACAAAGATGAGATATTTTGAAAATTCACTCTCCCTTTCTGGCCTGCGCTTTCAGAAAGGAGCAGATAGGCTGGGAGTATGTGACAGTCACGTGATAAAGCCTCCTCTTTATTGGCAGGAGAAATTTTTTAGGTGCCCAATTCTAAGAATTCTTCAGCATTTTTCTTCCTGATATTCCTCCCTCAGCATAATCCTGTGAAACAGTGTAATTCTATGGCTTTTTCTGTCAATTGATGGTAGACGATATATATAATGTTTTCCCAATTAAAAATGGCAACTGAGAAGGAAAACGGTCCCAAACAAGGTCTGGTATATACATTTTTTTTTTTTTTTTGCTGACATAGTTTATAACTCCTGGGAAATAATTAGCATTTCTGAGCAATTTTCTGATAGACTTTAAGGAGGTTAAGCTACCCTTTTGGAAAGTTATGTGCCTCCTTACCCACCCAACTGACCATCTGCCTTTGTACGAGTCCGAGGCCACCACGCATATTTTATATTGTGTCATATGGAAGTATAACTCAAAACTTCTAAAAGCATGATTCTTCTATAAATACAAAACAGCATATGTCAAAGATTTATTTAACTCATTAATGAGAGATGCAGCTAGTTTCAAATTTATGGGAAATACTGAGTATCATCAATGGAATGTAAACTAATATCCTACATAACCTTGAAATGGGAACTCCTGTGATTATATTTTCTCCCAGATAGAAGTCATTTCATTTTTTTTCCATAAAAGGTGGTTTATTGTATACTTCAGAAATCATTTCATTTTTACAGGACAGAAATCTACCAGTTAACCTATAACTTCAGAGTCTGGACCCTAATTCATGGTAATAATTCAGACACAGGTGCATTCTTCTGAAGAATTAAGTAATCCTTGGGTGGGCCAGTTATTAAATGATTTTTCACTGTAAGACTGAAAAGTCACACAGGCTTCTTTCTTCCTTGTTTCTAAGTTTTGGAAAATATTTCTTAACAGCCACTTCTTTTTTTTTCTTATGACTATCTCTAACAGAAGGGACATCTTTGAATTGGCTGGCTCTGCTCTTGTGGAAAATTTGAAATAAAATCTTGATACATGCTCCTTTCAATTTGTCTAAGAAATTACTTTAACACATCAATATTAAAAATTATTGGTAAGGCCATCCAAGTGCCAGAAAGCAGATGTTTCTTTGATAGATTATTTCGTTTGTTTTTGATAATCGGAGGTCCTACCCAAAGGCCCAAACTAAAATATAGAATGTAAAGGCAATTTAAATAACAAGGAACTCTTATGCATTTATACCATTTTTATTTTTCATCATTAATTTTTTTCAAACATTTAAGTAACGAATTGGCTATCCTCAGATATAGGTGGAAAATATTGTTTTGATTAAAATGTAAATCCTTTTATAAAGCGGTATTTTATTAGAGCATTGCACCTTGGCAAAAAATAAATGTAGTTTTATTATATACATTTCATGCTGGCATTTAACAGTTATTGTAATTGCACACCCCACTTGTTAAATTTTACTATTAGATATTGAGATCTGTATACTGTTTTTGTGGGTAATACTTTAGATTGAAATAGTTTGGTAAACAATTATTCTACAAATATCAAGTACAATGGAAAATTCTTTTCTGTTTCTTTTCTCAGTCTGTACCATTTTAGTTTAATACTTCTGGCAATTTTATATTTTCCTGGATAAAAAAAGCATTTATCCGGTGTGTTTAGCTTTCCATGTTATAAGATTTTATTTTTAGTGGAAAGTTTAAGTTTTAATTATCAAAGTATTTGTATCAACAACATTTTGCAAATAGTGTACTGCAAAATATAGCTCTTACATTTGTTTGGTAGCTGATTGCTGTCACGTGACTGCTCATTGCGGAAAGGTCTTAAGAGCAAAGATGAAGTTTCCCTGAGGAACAAGAAATCCTGCCTGTGGGCTGCGGCTTCAGACCCTGCCCAGGTGTTTCCAACCTGATCTTTCTGACAGCCTACCCTAAGGATTTTAGGCCTGCCAGCCCCCACAATTGTGAAAAGCCAATTCCTTGAAATATGTATAATTTATATAGTTTGCCTGTGTATGTGTGTGCCTGTGTGTGTGCAAGTGTTCCTATATGTACACATTCTGCTGGTTCATTTTCTCTGGTAGAACCCTGACTGCTTCACCTCTGAAATCGGTAAAGAGGGCTAGGAACTTGCGAACTGTTCCCCTTTGCCCTGTGAAGAAACTCCCATTGAAGAGCTGAACTCTTCAACATTTGCCACCCAAATCCGAGAAGGTTACATTTTCTATGCTGCTTTAAATCTCTCCTTCCTTCCTTCTGTAATTCCTCCATTTGTTAGTATTTCCCAACTTTAATCAAGTTCATTACACACACAACAGCCTCAAGTTAATGTTGTTAAGGAGACTAAGAGGATGGGACAGTATTGAACGTGTGGCTGTCAAAATCCTGGTTCTCAATTGCAAGTAACAGAAATTTACTACAATGGATTGAAGCAAAAAAAGACAACTGGGCAGCTCAGAATAGCTGAGAAAGTTAGACAGTAGGGCTTGGAAAATGGCCAGGATGATCTTTTGGCAGTAACCAGAAACTGATCAGACACCCTGCCACAAAACCAGCCTGTTGAGGATGTTGCTACCTTGCTGATTGACTGAGGGGTGCACTGCATAGGGGGCTACCACTGCAACAACTGCCTTGGAAATTCAATCAGTGTTGTTGCAGCCACCCTCTGCCAGAATGCATTCTCAGCTGTCCCATGATTTTGGCTCCCCAGCTCCTGGCTGAAGTCCAAGGCTGGCACAATTTGATTGGTCATGCCTGGGTCACATGCTGATGCCCTAGCGGTAAGCAGGTGGGGAGAATATTTGGTACTTTTGGTTTCTGTAGGGGAAGGAGAGCTCTGCTTGGTGTGAAATTCTCCAAGTACGGGGACGGGGGGAGTGTGGTGGGGGTGGGGGTGGATTTGGGTGCGGGTCAAAGAGGACAAATGTCTACTCTGGTGCCTTCTGGCACCACCCCTCTGTGGAAGCCAGCATGACCGTAGCAGCCTAGACTCCTTGGAGTAGTAATGCTGGAGCACCTGGCTATGACCTGCAGGGAAGCAGAGTGGGCGAGACTGGGAGGAGAAGGAGGAGTAGCCAGGTGGTTGAAGGACACCTGAGGATAGTGACCTTGGGCCTTGTGGACCATGGAGGACCAGAAGGAAAAAGGGCATCTGCACAGAGTGGCTTGGCCAACACCCATGGATCCTTAAAGGAGCATCTCTGAATGGTGCCTATGGAGCCCTTTTCATTACCACGAGGCAAAAGCATTCCAGGGATGGCTGACCTCAGGGCATGTACTCAACTTCCAACAGGACTGATACCCACCTGTGCCTGGAGGCTTTACTTGGCTCATCTTACCAAATGGGGAGGACATCCCTGCTTCAGCATCCAAGGGCATTTGTAAACTCTCTTAGCCCCTGCCTGCAAAAGAGAGTGGGGTTTTGGATACCAAGGGAGATGGTGGCAGTCATGGAGTAGAACAGATGCCACTCACCTGGCCTCTGTACTTGAGTGGATTTGAACAAAACCGGCTAGAGCTTTTATTCACCAATTATTTGACCCTTTCTTTATTTATTCTTCTTTGGTTGGGACAGCAGTGAAAGTTACCTTTAGTTTGAGACTATCCAATTTATAACTCATATTCGCAAAATAAAATTGACCCATAAAAAATCAAATGGTTGGCAGCTGCCATATCGCTGAGGACTGCTTTCAGTTGCAGGGAACAGAAAACATCATGTACAAAGCTTTAAAAAAATAGAGGTTTAATTTCCTACCTAACAAGTGGTTTGGAAGTGGCAGTTGCTATTGTTAGTTCAGACTCAAAGACATTAAAGCTATCATTCTTGTAATTCAACGGGATTTCCCCTCATGGTCATCACAATGGACTGAATATTTGTGTTTCCCCAAATTTGTTGAGACCCTAATCCCAATATAATACTATTAAAAGGTGGGGCTTTTAGGAAGTAATTAGGTCATGAAGGTGAAGCCCTCATAAATGGGGTTAGGGCCCTTATAAGAGGCTAGGGAGTTAGCTGGCTCTGTTTCTAACATGTGAGGATACAATGAAAAGTCAGCACCTTAACCTGGAAGAGAGCTCTCACCAGAACCAGACCATGCTGGCACCCTGATTTCAGACTTCCGGCCCCCGGAACTATGAGAAATAAATTTATCTTGTTTACAAGCCACTCAGGCTACGATACTTCTTTACAGTAAAGCCAGCTGACTAAGACAGTCATAATATAGTTGCTTACAACAGCTCCATCATGGTCACATTCCAGCTGTAAGAAAATGTGAAGGGGACAGCTGAATCTGTCTTTTTCATGAAGAAAGTAAAGGCATTCCCAGGAGTTCCAGTAGACTGCCATTTATGGTTCATCAGCCAGAACCATGTTACACATGTATTTAGTACCCCTTATGAACAGATGCAATCTTCTTCCCATGGAGATTTGGAGCTAGTCTTCCTAGCGCTTACAGTCCAGTAAATCTGAACTGTTTTATACAGTAGCCACCAGCCATATGAACTATTAAGCTTTTGAAATGCGGCTGGTCTGATTTCGAATGTGCTGTTCCTGTAAAATATGCATACAAATTTGAGGATATAGTACAATAAAAAATGTAAACTATCTCACGAATAATATTTATATTGATAATAAATCAAAAATACTTTGGATCTATTGTGTTAAATGAAACAATATTAAAATTAATTTCACCCGTTTCTTTTCACGTTTTAAAATGTGGCTTCTAGAAGCTATAAGCTGACACGTGGCAAATATTATAATTCTAACAGGTAGTCCTAGTCCCAATGAGGGAGGACAATTCGCAGACATGAAATATTTATATTTTCCTTTGTAAATTTTTTTAGGGCAAAGTTCCTGGGAACTTCACACATGCCAATGCAGTTACTGTTCTGACAGGCGGACAGCATTTAGGACATTATCTTCGTCACCTCCGGGTTAAAACTCTAGGCTAGACACTTCCAGGAAGTTCTGCTCTGAAGGTATCTGACGAGGAAGCAATGAGAGGAACCAAAGTGTGAGTCAAGACTGTGGGAAGATGTGCAAATTAAATATTCTAAATCTCATTTTGAATATTTTTTTCTCCTGAAGCTAGAAACATAATATTCCTCAAAGAAATTCCAAATAAGTGGACTTGGCTGATGCTAGAAGTAACATTTAGCTGAGAGCCAGCAGAAACTTGATGGAAAACAGCCAAGAAATACCATCTGCAGCTCGGCAGCCGAAAGCTCTCCGCTCTCCGGGAGCCGGCTCCGACGTAAGCGGCTCGGGCGCGCGGACGCGGGGAGGCACTGGAGTGCCGTGAGCCGGCGGAGGGAGCCTGGTCCAGGCGGAGCGAAGCTCGTCGCCATGGCAACCGCGTGAGCCGCAAACAGCCGGATTGGTCGGGCGGGGAGCGGCCGGAGCAGACGCAGGGGAGCAGCGCGGTCCGGGACGGTGGCGTCGCCGGCGGGGCCCAGGACCGGCCGGCCGGCCCCCACCGGTGGCATGTCCCGCGGAGCTCCGGAGCGCAGCGCCATGGACAAGCCGGTACTGTACGTGCTCGGTCCGCGCGGCTCCCACGCCTGGCGCGCCCCGCCGCGGCGCATGCGCGGCCTGCGAGCTGCCCCGAGCTCTGGGCTCCGCGGGGCCCCGCTCTGGCGGGAAGGGGCCGGCTTCTGTTCCCGGCTTCAACCTCAGGGCGTGGGGACTGAAAGCGCCTTCATGAACCTGTGGGGCTAGAGTCGCTGGTTTTTGAGTTTTGCATGTTTTTCTCGGGAGGTGGTGGTCAACCATGTCCACCAGCGCACTGGTAAAATGCCAAAGCATAGGTTCAGGGACCTCCTTTCCCCTTTATCTTTCTTAAGAAAGGCCACTAGTCGTTGCGTCGTGGCACCAAGCGAACCATTGTCCCGTAGCGAGCATCAAATATATCCAGGTGTGGCGGAGGCTGCTTTTGTGTGAAGTTTGTTGGTTGTTACTAGCTCTCTTTAGCCCTTGCGTTTGGACAAAAGCAAATGTTTAGTTCCCTTGGAGAGCGGGAGAGGGATGGTGAGCAGAGAAAGCCCCACTGGGCAGTTTCCTTGTGTCTTTTACATTTGCCTCAGCGCGCAGCAGGTGAGAAACGGCTGGCAAGAACTCTGTGCATTTGAATCAGCTTTCACTTCGTTTGGCTTTGCTCTCTCTCTCTTCAATGGATATTATGGAGTGAAAAAAACCCAGATACTTTTTTTTTGCATTTATCTTCAAAAGTGGTTGTATTTATGCATGTTTTCATTTACACTATCTACAGCTATATTACCATAGGAATGTATTATGCTAACCACTAAAATATGCATCCTGTCATAATTTAATAAAATGTAAATTTATACTTATTTAGTTAAAAGCAATGCATATAGTTTATGTGTGTAATACTTCAACATTTTCCTCCCCTCTGGAGTTACTTACCCTGCACGAAATTACCTTTTTTATTCTTTTGAGCATCTTGCTGTGGTAGTCTCATTAATGTTCTTATTTTCATGTAACTTATATGTCATAAATGGAGTTTCCAGTACATTTACTTTGTGTTTCATTAAGACTAATACTTATTTGCTCATTTTAGTCTTTTTAGTGATTCTTTTACCCATTTTCTGCCCGGGAAAATAGAGACCCTGAAATGACAGATGGCTTTGCTATAGCTAATACCAATAAACCAATGACTTTTTTGTATATCTTAATTTAAAATCTATATATTATGTAATCTTACATAAATTTATCAAGTTTACCTTGTAAGGGTATAAAACATGGCTATTAGCCTTATACCATATTCTTATTAATTATGCTCACTTTAAGATTGAAGAAAGTAGGCCACTAAAGCAATATTACTCCAGTTTTGTAAAAATAAAAAAAGGTATGTAAGTATGTATAGAAAACAGAACAAAAGGACATATACCAAAATATTGATACTGTTTATCTCTGGCTGGTGACGTTAAAGATTTTAGTTTTCTTTATTAAAAAATTTTCATAATGAATATACACAAGATAAATCTATAAATATTTATATATTTAAATGTAAATTATCATATATTTAAATTATATAGTTAAGTAAAATACACATTGTTATATATAATTAATCTATAATTATAAATTATATATATATATTCAGAAAAAATTATAAAGAATAATGCTCTCTAAATGTTTTCACAACTTACTTTTTGTAAGACAAACAGCACCCTTTGGTAAATGTTTTGTTTTCAGTGCATACATGGGTCACTTACTTGTAAATACTATTTTGCAACTTACGCTCTCTCACCTAGCTGCGTGAGCAGCCTTTTTTACATAAATTGGAACTAGAAGGTGGTAAGTGAGCATGCCCAGATCGATGGGAAGAGCAGTAAGAACGAGACACTGTTGGGGCTCAGTACTGTTTTCCACAGGGGATTGTTTTCCTAGCCCTCATCAGTGGCGGTTTATTGCCCCTAATCCAAGGCTGATGCGGAAGGGGTTTTAGTGGCCATAGTAATTTATCATCAATGCTGCAGATACTGTTACTGAACTGAACGTGGGTCTGCTCACCCACTACATAGCAAAACCAATCTACTGACACTGGGCTGTGGGGAAGGAAAGTACAGCGTTCATTTGCAGAGCACCAAGCAAGGAGAATGGGCAGCTCATGCTCAAAAGACCTGGACTCCCGATGGCTTTCAGGGAAGAGTTTTTAAAGGCAGCGTTTAGGGTGAGGACTGCAGCTCGTGGACTTGCTTCTGATTGGTTGGTGGAGAGGTAATGGTGCTGTTTCTTGGGAATCTTAATCATCAACCTTCTGGTTCCAAACTGTTGAGGGTAAGTGCTTGTGATCAGCATGTAGTCACCATCCTCCACCTGGGTGGGGGTCTTAGTTCCTGCAGAACAGCTCAAAGATATGTGTCAGATGGTTATGCATATCCCTTGAGGAGGAACAGGACTCTGTTTAACTTATCATTACTTTTCTTTCTTGGCTTCTTTTCCTCTGTTTCTGTATTTGTTCACTTCCCTGATTAGTAACTATTTAAGTCTGCTCTTTGAAACTCAGGGAAGTCCTAAAACCTTTCCTACAAACAAGAGAGGGGAGACACGGAGGGGCTTTTGTACCCCGGAGGGTCCTACAAGGTTCTACTCAGTTTCAATATGGATTTCTGCAGTTACATTATTTAGGAAAAATAGAAACAAGTGGACACTGAAGCATATGAGTTGTTACAGCTGGGGAATGTGACTCTGCAGAGCTTTCAGTTCCCTGGGGAGGCAAGAGGACACCCCAGCCCCCTGCCCTTCTCCCTTGCCTGAGGCTAGTGTAGCGTTAGAACAAGGCTGCTGTGAATATGGCTATTTCGAGGAATTGGTTCCTGCTGCCTGAGAAATGTCAGGAGGAAGTGTACCTGTTACGTTTTCTTCTTTAGTCATGCTAAGCTCTTTCCTGGCACAGAGCCCCCTGGCTGTTTATTTATACCTCTCTGCTGTTTGCATTTGGCTTTACTCCTTGTAGCCTTTACTTTTGACAAATATACAAAAAGAGGGCGGAACAACTGCTCACTTATGACTTTGTTTATGAACAAAACCCAATAGCTTCAACTCAAGAGTAAGTTGCCTATCAGGAATACGTGGGTTTCCCAGGGTATTGAATGGCACTGCTGGCAGGAGTTCAGCATTCAAGACCTGGATCAGTGTGTCCCTTCCCCTCAGGGCCAGGTCCACCGCGTAGCCAGGTCTCACATGTGGTTTATTGGTTGGGATCTGAATGAACACTTTCTTTCTGTATCAAATCCTCTCTAGAGAAAATGCTTCAAGAGTGAGTCTGAGGTAGGAAAGATGAATTGGAGGATACTTGAGCAGTTCAGTTCAATTCAAAAAAACACTTATTTAAAACACCTACTTTGTTTAGTGGTGGAAGTGCTCTGGGGAATATGACCCTTTCTTTTCTTTCTCCATCTTTCCTTCCCTCCCTCCCCCTCCCTTCTTCCCTCCTTCCCTCTGTTCTCTCTTCATTCCTGCTTTTCTTCCTCTTCCCTCATTTCTGCCTCCTTCCCCCTCCCTTGTTCCTCTTTTTCTCCCTCCCTCCTTTCCTTTCCTCCTCCTACAATATATATCTCATGCTTTCTGGCAGACCCTTTTCTCAAATTCCTCTTTATGATTTTCAGGTTCCCCCTACACTCACTATGTTCCTGAACCAAACTTGGGTCCGCTTACCTGCACGCAGTAAAGCCAATCTACTGACCCTGGGTTGTCGTGAGGGAAAGTGCGGCGTTTATTGCAGGGCACCAAGCAGTGAGTCCAGATAGCTAGTGCTTAAAAGGCCTGAACTCCCTGAAGGCTTTTAGGGAAAGATTTTTAAAGATGGGGTGAGGGAGGGGGGCTGTAGAGTGTGTGACCATTCGTGGATATTCTGATTGGTTGGTGGTGAGGTCATCAGGAGTCAACACTGTCAGCCTCCTGGTTCCACCTGGTCTGGGGTCTCTGTGCTTATGGTTGGCATACAGTTAACGTTTTCCACCTAGTGAGGGTTTTAGTATCTGCAAAACAGCTCAAAGCCTATGACTTAGAATGTTATCTGTAGCCCTTGAGGAGGAACTAAAGGTCCTTGACTTTGTTTAATGGCTAAACTATTATTTTATTTTACTTGGCTATTTTCTCTTCTGCATTTTCTCACTTCTCTGATTAAATTGACTCTTTGAAACTCTTTAGGAGGCTAAAGTTTTTCTACAAACAAGAGGTAGGTGGAGGACATGGCAGTGGGTTGCAGGGGTCTGTTCTGGGAAAGCCCCATAGGGACCTGCGTAGTTACAACCACACAATTAATGGCTATTCTCCTCTTTTCTTTGGGGACCAAATGAGATCAATAAATCGTGACCACTGCCTACTGTTTTTGAGCAACTTGTGTAAATAACTTGGGCCTGTCTTGCCGGAGGTGGATTGTACATATTGAGAAAGGAGAGAGAACATGTGATGTTTGTCAGATTCCTGACAAAGTTTAGGTCCGCCCCGGGTTTATGTTATTTTAGGAAGGTCATTTAAAGAAAGCCTGCCACTGTTCCTACCCCAGCTCGGGTAGAAGAGTTACGATCGGATCCCATGGCCAATATTTTTGCCCCCGGGGAGATAATAGGAAGAGTCAGAATGTCCGTCTTGCTTGAAGCAGCCTGCAGGTTGAGCCAACAAGCCTCGGCTGTGGGATGGGGGCAAAGCCCCCTGTGTCCATCCCCAAGGGAGAGGTCATGGACTTCCTTTGATTGCTTGAATATTGGAAAAAATAAAACATTTTACTCTTGGAGGGCTGAAAGCTGTGTGAGCCACTTCTGAACATTGTTTAGCTTATTGGGGGTAAAGAATAGAAGAACTTACGATGCACTAGTGTCCTGAAGTACCCGTGTTATTGCTCATTAAAGAAGCAAAGCAAGGCCTTGCCCAGAGGGAGGAATCATCGCTGACTCTGTCAGCTTTCCCAAAAGAGAGTTAACTAAGTGTCAGGGACCGTGCTGGGAACTCAGCCGACTTAGCAGAAAGGTGGTTGTTACCATTCAGACAAGCAACAGCTGGGCCAGGAGAAACCTTCACTTAGATTTAACATCCCTATTTCACAAAAAATGATGTTTAGACAGGCACTAAGCAGCAATATTAGCTGCATTTCCTTTCTAATGAGAGAGGAAGTTCTGGAAAATGGGAGGTTATCATGGCTGCACATCAGATCTCTCCCAAACTTAGTTGCTTAAAAGAACAGCAATCACTGTATTACTCTTCCAGTTTCCATGGATCAGGAAGCCAGGAACAGGCTGAGCTGGTGGTTCTGGCTTGAGGGTCTCCTCTGTGGCCTGAGGGGCCGGAGTAGCTGAGGCTGGACAGGCATCTCTCTCTCCTCCTGTGTAGCAGATCAGACACAGCCGGTCTGAGACGTGGTTCCACGTGGTGGGTCTCTCTGGATGGGCTTCCTCACAGCAAGGTGGCCTCAGGACAGTTGGCTGCTTTCACGGTGGTAGAAAGGTTGTGAGAACGAGTATTCTGGAACACAAGGCAGAACCAGCGTCACGTTTACGACCTAAACACAGAAGCTACCTCTACTGTGATCTGCTGGTCAAACAGTCACGACTTCCTCCCTCCTCATTTTGAGGGGAGAGACCCCACCACTCAATGGGAAGAATGCCCACCTTGCATAAGGACACCAGCTTTATTGGACTAGGGACCATCCCAATGATGTCATCTTAACTTGGTTCAATTTGCAAGGACTCTATACCCAAATAAGGTCATGTCCTGAGGTATTGGGGGGGCTAAGTCTTCAACATAATCTTTTTTTGGGGGGACATGATTTAACATAAAGCAGTGATAAAATGCATCAATCTATTAGTAATTTCCCTCTTAGTATGAATTCTTATTCTTTAAAATTTATAGTTTTAAATTTAAAAAGTAGTTAATGATCACAGAAAAAAAAAAGGAAAAAAAACCCCCTCGAATAACATAAAAGAGTGTACAGTTCAAAGCATGTCTTTATCCCAGCCCTGCTTGCTCGTTTCCTCCCTGGAAGCAATCATGTCAGTAGTACTTTGGATGTCCTCTGAGAAACTTCTTTGCACCTCAGTGTTTTCATCTATAAGATGGAAATGTTACCTTCCTCACAAAGTGATGGTTAGGATGAAATGAGCTAGTGGATGTGAAATACAGTGTGAGAGAAGGCACCTACTTAACAGGTGTTATTCATGTTCCCCACGCAGAGAGGATGGTCTAGGGGTGGCTCCCAGAGAAACTAACGAAGATTAGGTTCCAGGTTCCCTACTTTCATGGGACGGGCCAAGCAATGAGCTCAATGGAGGTGTGTGTTTGTACAATTGGCAGAAGTGAGGTATCTTAAGGGCAGTGGGTGAAGAATCATGTTTGTCTCTTTCCACTTTAACTTCACCTTCATTAAGTTCCCCTATTCTTGGGTTGAGTTGGAATGGCCACAGGCATTTTTAAGATCCAGCTCAGGGGAAGCTGAGTGGAGAAGACATTTCCTATGGGGTTTGGGGTTATGTTAAAGTGATGGCACGGATACATTTTGCTGTGTGTCTCCACTACAGTCATTCCTTCTGCTAAGTCGGGACCTAAAGGTCCAGGGCTGAGGTCACATGAATGTGAAAGTATTTTATGGTGCCCAGCATGGAAGGATGTGGTCCTTGGAGGAGAGACTAGGTTTGAAATGGATGAGCCAGAAGCTAGTCTAGGGAAACACTTTTAATGATCAAAAGTGCCCACAGTGGAGAGGATTTGGTTCTCATCCGTGTACACCCAAAAATGTACATTCTGTTCTGTCATGACTGCTCTTCATAATGTAATAATGCAATTATAAACACACTATACATTTTTTTCTTTTATGATGGGAATTGTGCAAAATAGAAGTGATCAAAATCCCATGTTGGTAGGGTACATATCTGTAAACTGTACTGTAAATAGCGTTTGTTTGGGAACTTACATGTTTTGAGCATCCCACCTCTCCATAATAAAAGACAAATTTCTATCAACCCTCCTGGTGGAAGGGTTAGATTATCTTTGTCTTCGTTCTATGGAAAATACTGCAAAGTTGTATAAGAGGAGACAGAGAGTTTGCAGCCAAAACCACAGGTATATTTCTCTATATGCGTATCTATTTGACATAGAAGTCTTCCAGGAAGTTAATACAAATATTCTGTTATTTATTTCCTGGCTTTTGTGTTGCCAGCTTTAAAAATGTAATTTTTTTCTATTTTGTTTTTTCTTTCTAGTTAAATATTCACTTTAATGCCTAACTTTGTGTCTATAATTCTGTGTTTTATTTCTTAATGTGGGACTCCCGATTTGCATAAACCTCAGACCCACTTAATCAAGATCCACCCCCACCATTGGCTTAAGTAAGTGCTTTTGTGGGTGGCTTGGGAGATCTTGGCTCTGAAAGGATGGGAGGGGAGAAGGAGAAAGGGGGTGGAAGGAAGGAAGAAAGGAACCAGCGGCTAATTTTGCCTTCAGCACGATTTTCCCTCTGGCTGGCTTTGGTAGTAGATGCTCTACAAGGCGATGTGTGAGACTTGAAAGAGACCGAAGGTATGGGTCTTTGTCCTCAAAAAGATTTAACCATCTCATTGGGAAGACCAGCATGTCAAATGCTGCTGAAAATCCCAGACAAGTTAAAATGAAAACCGACTCAGTACAAAATGCAGGTGCTTATCGTGGCCTGAACAGTGCAGGGGGGTCAATGTGGGGCAAAGCCTCAAACTGGCCTCCATCAGCCACTTGCAGATGATGAGCTTGTGTCTGGGAGTTCCTGGAACGTGGTCAGCCTGGCTGCATTGTTCCAAGTTTGCTGCCACTCATGGTGATGGACAGATGCTGCTGAAGATGGATTGTGGCCGTGAACTCGCACAGCAGTTCCGAGTGAACCTAAGGAGGCGAGCAGCTAGCCACACAGGAGGAAGAGATGTTACAGGCAAATGTGGTAATGGCAGCAGACAGACGGATTAGGTGAGCAGCAGTCTGGGAGCAAAGAGGCAGAGCTGGGCAAAGAGCTCTCAAGTTGAGGACCTTCCTCTTATGCCTCCTTTTCCATCGAAGCCTGTAAGTGGAGGAGACTGTGAGCCCTATGGTGGCTCCTTTATAGTAAAAACGCAGAAGAACGGTTAACCTATTTTCCACGTCACAGTGGGCTTTGATTATACATAGCTGTTGTGTCTGGGTTAGGTATCTTTTCACACTTGTGATGTGGAGTGAGTCATCTTACAACAGGATTCTACTCTGCCGTCTTTGTTTATGGTGTGACTATTTCGCTGAAGCGTCTTACAGTGATGATTTGAAAGGTCTGCATTTCTTTAATGTCTCCTACTGTTTCAGCCATTATAGAATTGATGATAGTAGTTTTCCAGGAAGGTCAGTGCACATAATTCATTATATCAATGGCAGAATTCCTTTTGAGTGAGGAAATTGTCTTTGGGAAAAGCAAACAAACTCCTGTTAAGTCACTAGAGATCGGAGAAGAGATCTGCGGGCAAAGTCAGAACAACCCAGGAGAACAGCTTACAGCAAGTTCACTGTCTGGGTGGGTAAGGGGTGGCGGAGAGATGGATGCCCTAGGCAGCAAGGCTGGGGGATGCCTGGAGATGGAGGCTGGGACAAGTGTGGTGGAACAGTCGTGGTGGGACCCCCCCCCCCAGGCGAGGGATGAGCAGGGAGCCCGAGAGTGGGGATGCCTGCCGTTCATTTGGAAACTGTATTCCCCCTTTTGCTCTGAGGGGTCCATTGTATTCACATGCTACTTCATTGTTTCCTGGAATTTGAGCACTGGGCTGTGTGGTACACGTGGACCCCCAGAGGAAGAAGTCAGAACTGGAGGTGACCTTGAGCCTTTCAGCCCCTTGAGGGTCCAGTGAAGTCTTGGAAAGGCATGGAGTGGGTGCTCGGGCCAGGTTCTTCTAGCCT
Source organism: Camelus ferus (assembly GCF_009834535.1). Taxonomy (NCBI): domain Eukaryota; kingdom Metazoa; phylum Chordata; class Mammalia; order Artiodactyla; family Camelidae; genus Camelus; species Camelus ferus. Next base: position 10,014,537 of record NC_045698.1, on the reverse strand, counting down.
CTAGAGGCTAGTGCATCGTAGTCTCTCCGGGTATCCCGCTGCCCCGGGGTGTGACTGTAAATTAGTGAAGCTGATTCCAGAACCACCCATGAAGCAGGTTTCTTTCTGTGGCCATGCTTAAGATTTTCAAACCTTTTTTGAGGATGATAGGATTCATTTTTTCTGTGCCCTTATGCTATTAGCGGAAACATCGATGTCTGTATGTATCTAGCCCCATGCTAAGTGTACTAGGGAATTAAAAAGGTTTATTAACTGAATAGTCTTTTCATGAGACCAAATTCTATGTAATCTCTATTTTGTTCCCTTTACAGTTGATCATAGAATGGGTGGAATATTTGATTTTCTTTTTGCCAAGAAAATTAATCTCGGAACTCTTGGGTATTCAGTACCCCCTTCTCAGGCTTGTGGAAACCTAGAAACTTAAAAACGAGAACTGCCTCCTGGTCACCTCACTTACCTTGAAAATATGTTCCACCTGCTTACAGAGGACATTCAGAGAGCGGAAGAAAAACACAGGCTGTTTAACTTCCGGGATTGTTGTAGCATCTGCATCGTGGTTATATTTGTTCATTAACTTCATAATGACTTTGGGACCTAATTGTATCTTTGTTAGAATTCTAGATTCTCCATTTTAAAGCTAAGCACGTGTACGCCGGTACCACTGAGGGAAAAGTTGGGTGCCCACTGGCTCGTCATGGAGGACATTGATCAGACCCCGTGCCTGTGACTTCTCATTGCTTTTTCATTGGCTTACATGTCCTGTAAGGGTGTTAATGAGTAACAGAAATAGATTTCCACTTCTCAGAAAAAGAGCTTTAGTGTTTCTGGGATAATGAAGGCAGCTGAAGATGGAATCGGGTCGTTACCCAGTGGCCGCCGTAGTGATAGTTCGTTTAGGAGAGGCTAAGGTTCACCCTGGGAGTTTTAGTTATGTTTCAGAAACTGTATGTCAGTATATACCCAGTGAGCTAATATTTTATTTTTATTTATTTTTAAAATATTTATTTTTATTGAAGTACAGTCAGTTACAATGTGTCAATTTCTGGTGTACAGGATAGTGTCCCAGTCATGCATATACATACATATGTCCCTTTTCACATTCTTTTTCATTATAGGTTACTACAAGTTCCCTGTGCTACACAGTAGAAACTTGTTTATCTGTTTTATACACAGTAGTTAGTAGTTGCAAATTTGAAACTCCCAATTTATCTCTTACCACTCCCATTCCCACTGGTAACCATGAGTTGGTTTACTATGTCTGTGTGAGTCTGTTTCTGTTTTATAGATAAATTCACTAGTGTCTTCTTTTCTTTTCTGTTTAAAAAATATTTCACATATAAGTGATATCTTATGGCATTTTTTCTTTCTCTTTCTAGCTTACTTCACTTAGAATGACAATCTCCAGATACATCCATATTGCTGCAAATGGTATTATTTTATTCTTTTTTTATAGCTGAGTAGTATTCCATTGTATAAATATACCACAACTTCTTTATCCAGTCATCTGTCGATGGACATTTAGGTTGTTTCCACGTCTTGGCTATTGTATATAGTGCTGCTATGAACATTGGGGTGCAAGTATCTTTTCAAATTAGAGTTCCCTCAGGATATACGCCCAGGAGTGGGATTGCTGGATCATATGGTAAGTCTAGTTTTTTGAGGCCTCTCTATACTGTTTTCCATAACGGCTGTACCAAACTACATTCCCACCAGCAGTGTAGGAGGGTTCCCTTTTCTTCACACCCTCTTCAGCATTTATTGTTTGTGGACTTTTTAATGATGGCCATTCTGACTGGTGATACCTCACTGTAGTTCTGATTTGCATTTCTCTGATAATTAGCAATTTTGAACATTTTTTCATGTGCCTATTGGCCATCTGTATGTCTTCACTGGAGAAATGCTTGTTAAGTTCTGCCCATTTTTGGATTGGTTTTTGTTGTTGTTGTTATTAAGTTGTGTAATATTTTAAATCTTACTATAAAGACTTAAAAATGGCTAATGTTGTATTCTTACCTTTTGGATCTCTTTTTAGTATTGGGAAATAACGTTAGATGAGAGTAGGGTACCAATAACTTGGTGGTTCTTCATTAAGTATGTTATGTAAGTACAGCTCCGTTATGAGGGAATCCCCCGAATATACAGGTATATTCTTGCAGTGAAATTTCTAAAAAAATAGACGTTTAAAGTCAAGTTGTTAGGCCACCGGCACTAAAATGAGACAAAACAGGGTCCAGTACGTCACCGGTAAATGAATCAATATAAAGACATTAGGTTAAAGTGTTCATCTGTTTTGGGCTTAAGAGCAAAGCTGAGGTGCAAATGATCTTTTGGAACAGTGACACAAACATTCTGCAAAGAGCTACCATAGATTTTCCTTCATTCTTACCTTTATCTCCATCCTTCTCTGAATTTCTTAAGTACACCGTGTAAAATTTTGTGGGTAATCTGGGAATAGGTGGACTTTTTGGGTTGGGGTCTGGGGTACACGGTGGGATTAGTGTGTTTGTGGCGGGCGGTAATCAGTCAGCATGTGCAGAACATTGGGGTTTAAGGATGTTCTCTGAAGGCTCTTCGAAGCTGTTCATTTGAGCTCAGCAATTCCTGTTTCCTGTAACTCAAGTAGGAACCACCAGACAACCACTGGCCCTGTGGAGTGGAGCAGAGAGCTCCCAGGGACAGTGATCTGGAAACAGTTCAGTCCTTGACTATTTAAACAACACCTGTTTCCTGGAGGCTGGATATTCTGGGAGCTGAACGGGCCAGTGAACTTCTGTCACACTCCTTAGGGTTCTGTGACACCACTGCCGCTGCTGGGGCTTGGGTTTTCCTGGCCTAAATGGCACTTGCTTTCTTTATATTAAGATTACTTTCTAACGAGGTCTGCGTGTTCCTGCTCTGTGTGCTGGAGGGGACTGCCGGGGAAGAAAGGATTTGGGTGACTGCTTGTTACATGGGACACTCAAAGTTCTTTGCAAAGTTTCTCCCTGATCAGGTTTTGAAGAGATAAAGACCCAGGCATCTGTTCTGTAGATGATTTTTGCCTGAAGTCCTCACTTAGGGACAGAGGACAAGAAAGAAATAGTGCTCTTTTTGGTTTGAGGCTTCATGAGTTTCAACCTTTGTTTGGGTCCCCTTCCTCGACACGTGAACCCCAGTTGTAGAAAAATGAAACGGCCCCCCTCCCCACCCATCTCTTTCTGTCTTGCCTCCCCCTCCTCCCTCTCACGGCTCTTCCTTGATCCTCCAGGTTTCTTCCCCCCAACCCCCTCCTCTCCCTTTTTCCTTCCTCTTCCTTGAACCCCAGCCTGAGCCCTCAGGTCTGGTCAACCTGAAGAGCATGTGTCTAGAAAGGGACCCATTCAGGTTGGCACTTTCCCTCCTTGCACAGAGCCGAGCAGAGCAGCCGCTGCCCACCTGGCTGCTTGGTTTTTGCAGCAGAACGATGTCACTGGTTAGCTTTCAGCCCTTGGTCTTGAAGAAGACAAACTTACAGAATCTGAATGCATACTTAAGATTTGCCATCCTTTCAGCTTGGGGATTCTGCCTCCCCCCGCCCCCATTTTTCACACGTTGGTTTTCTTTTACTTGGTTTGAAAAAAAAAAATGACTTTCGTGCCAGTCAGGTCGAGGCATGCCCTGGAGAGGCGAAGTCCAGACTTGCTTAGGGAAGAGAGGTGGACGCGGCCCCTTGACGCCGACTGCTCTGAGAGGGGCAGCTGCCAGCACAAAGCATTCAGAAAAAAATTTAAGAGCCTCTTATTTCAGACATTTTCTTTGTATGATTCTGGATTCCTGCAGTTGATTTTTTCGGTATTAGACATTTCAATGTTACCTATTTTTCTGTCAGCTTACACTTTTCCTTTTGTTATCTATTTTTTTGTCAGTTTACACTTTTCTGTTTAAAAATTTCTTTTAATACTACAATTTTAATGGCATTATGTGATTTTTAAAAGTTTTTTTTTAAATTGAAGTATAGTTGATTTACAATGTTGTGTTAGTTTCTGGTGTACAGCATAGTGATTCAGTTATACATATGTATATATATTCTTTTGCATTCTAGGTTATTACAAGATGTTGCACTTGATCTTAGCCAAAAGGCCGAGAAGCGATTTACAAGATGTTGGATATAGTTCCCTGTGCTATACAGTAGGACCTTGTTGTTTATTCTGTATATAGTAGTTTGTATCTGCCAATCCCAAACTCCTTATTTATCCCCCTTTCCCCTTTGGTAACCATAAATTTGTTTTCTATGTCTGTGAGTCTGTTTCTGTTTTGTAAATAAGTTTATTTGTGTCACTTTTTTAGATTCCTCATATAAGTGATATCATATGCTATTTGTCTTTCTCTGTCTGACTTAATTCACTTAGTATGATAATTTCTAGGTCCATCCCTGTTGCTGCAAATGGCATTATTTTACTTCTTTTTTATTGCTGAGTAGTATTCCATTGTATAAATATATCACAGCCTCTTTACTCAATCATCTGTCAGTGGACATTTAGGTTGCTTCCATGTTGATTTTTAAAAGCTTTTTAGAGGGATAGATATAGCTCAAGTGGTAGAGTGCATGCTTAGCATACACAAGGTCCCAGGTTCAATCCCCAGAACCTCCTCTAAAAATAAATAAGTAAACCTAATTACCTGTCCCCCCCCAAAAATTAAAAAATAATTAAAATAAATAAAGTGCTGAAAGAAAAAAAACACTATCAAAAAAAAAAATTAAAAGCTTTTTAAAGCAAATGTGTATTGTTCCCTTGTGGCAAATGGTTTCTTTCCTTCTTTTTTTGCTTCCTCCCTTTTTCTTTATGTTTTTTCTTTATCCTTTCTCTCTCTCTCTCTTTTTAAAATTAGTTTAAGAACACAGAATCTGGAGCCCGATTTCCTGGGTCTGAATCCTGGCTCTAGCACTCATTAGCTGTGTGACCTCTAGTAGATAACTTGACTTCTCTGTTTGTCAATGTTTTAACTTATAAAAGTAGGTATAGTAACAGTAACTGCTTCATAGGCATGTTGTAAGGATTCAGTGAATTGCTGTTTATAGAGTGCTTAGAACAGGGCCAGGTAAAGAGTAATGCTAGTAATTAAAATAAAAATAAGACAGAGGAAAACCTAGGAAATACAGATGACATAAAAATAAGGAAGTAAACCTCTCAGTCTCAGAAATAATCACTATTAATAATAGTTTCTCCTTCTATTGCCACACACGTATATGTAATCTATTTTTTTTTTTAAATAGAGGTACTGGGGATTGAACCTGGGACCTCATGCATGCTAAGCATGTACCACTGAACTATACCCACCCCCCTGTAACCTATTTTTTTATTAACTTTTTAAAATAAAAACTAGTTTGTACTCTTGGAGCTTGATTTTTTTTTTCATTTTACAATGTATCATAAACATGTTTCAATTTCATTAAAATGCCTCTTGAACGTGATCTTTAATGACTGTGTAGGATTCCATTGTACAGCTCTATAGTAAGTTATTTTATGAATTTTATTGTGAAGCTGTGAAGATTCTGTTGTAAAGTATTTCTCACATTAATCATTATATATATATATTTACATATATATGCTGTTGTCATCACGATACCCCTGTGCTGCTTCTCCCATCTGCAGACATCACACCCTCCGCCCCCTGGTCCTTTCTCTCTCCTCAGGCTCCCATTTCTGCCCTGGCTTCATTTGAGAAATGATTTTTTTTTTTAGTTATTAAAACACCTTGTTTAAACAGCGAATACCCATATCCCTCCAAAGCAGAGTAAACCAAAACCCAAGCCCTGATCCAAGGCTTCGTGATGATGCCTCCCTCCCAAGAGGAACAGGAGAAATGGAGCACAGGCAGCCAGTGGACAAGAAAAACCTCTGTGCTTTAAATTTATCCTACTTTTATTGTATCTGCACTAAAACCATTTTCAACTTTTTAAATTTAGAGGTTTCTGAAATTCTTATATTATCGTAAATAAATTTTAGTTTGTCAAAATAGCAAATTCTTAACCAGAATAAGATCAGAGCCAACCCTGGGGTGACTTTTAGGTAGAAAAAAATCCGAGGGATGGTTAAGTTCGCCACCTAGTGGCTTTCCCAGGAAGTGGCGTCCTTGAAGTCGGCCTTCTTCGGTTTGGGTTTCCAAGCCCTTATCACCACGTGTTCGTTTTTCTACAGACAAAAGTAGTCATTATTTGAGAGGTCCCATTGAAACATCTTATTAAATTCTCTCGTATTTTGTAGATAAGGAGACATTAAACTTAGGTCATTTGCTAATATGATTTTGCTTTCATTCTCTTGTGTGAGAAATTGGTGATCTGTTACTACGGTAACGCTCAGGGTAACTCACTGGCAGGGGACTCATTCGCTTTATGCCTTGTGTCCAGTTACCATAGTATCCTGTTGCATTTTCAGTTACCAGAAAGGAAGGTAGCCAGGGATTGTTCATCTCTATCCTGTTCAGCTTCTCACTTTACCAACGACCTCATTTAAATCAAGAACATCTTGGAAGACGTTCCATAAATAAAACAGTCTGAATGTGGATTTGTGTTACCAGTGTATTAGGAGTGCAATCCTGGGAAAGCAAGAGTGAGGGGAGGAAGAGTGAGGTAGGGGAGGAGGGAGAGCCCATACGAGGGTGTGGCACTTAGCTGGTAGCCATCTGCTGGGACTGAACCAGCAGGCAAGAAGGGAGAATTCACCTTGTGCTCTACCTCCCTCCCGGTCATTCATTCCCTTGCTCCTTGGGTTGTGTGTCAGGGAAGACGAGCAGATCCCAGGCAACAGGGTAACCCTGGGGCGGGAGGTGAGAGGTGTGCAGTCTGGAGATGGAGCCAGAAATGTTGTGGGCTGCGTGTATGGAAAGGGGTCCCAGAGGTGAACGCCGAACAGCAGCTTGGGCAGAGCCAGTGGTCCAGGGCTGCAGAGACAGGCGAGGCAGGACGGTTGAGAGGTGATGCAGGAAAGTGTGGGACTCAGAGACCTTGCTTACCCCAGATTCTGCTCACAGGAGCCCTTCAAGGCACTAAATAATGTTGGTTATGGACTTTAATATCTTTTCTAGTAAATGCTTCCTGCAGGATTCCCAGGAGTAGAGATACCATGTGGAGATGAGGGTTTTTTTGGTTGCAGAAACCAAAACCAGCGAAGGTAGAGAATGGGGAGTGGGCCTGAAGTGGCCAGGCTTGTCCTGGGGAGTCCTGGGCGTGGGCAGCGATGATGCTGGATCTGAGGAAGGGCGGGAGCCAGGATGAGCAATTATCCTGGCTCTCATCTCCGCACACGTGGGCTCTTTGCTTCGCTCTTGCTGCATCTTTCTGAAGACTGGAGTTGTGTCCATAGTCTGCATGCGTGTGCTGCAGAAGCAGCCAACCTGTGCTGTCTGAGCGTTCATGTCTCCAGCCACCAGGATGGCTTCTCTCCTGGCTCTCATTCCGAATGCCAGGGAGGCAACCGCTCCAGCTTGGCCAAGTGTTCTCCTCTGATCCCACCAGTCCTGTAAGGTGGGGAAGCCGGGCCAGATCCCCACCCCCACCCCGCCCTGGCCCTGAATTGTATATTTTATTTATTTAAAAAATTGAAGTATAACTGATTTATAATGTGTTAGTTCCTGGTATACAGCATAGTATTTCAATTATACATATATATCTTTTTAATTATGGGTTATTACAAGCTATTGAGTATAGTTCCCTGTGCTGTACAGTAGGACCTTGTGTTTAGCTGTTCTGTACATAGTAGTTTGTATCTGCAATCCCAAACTCCTAATTTATCTCCCCTCTTCCCCTTTGGTAACCATAAATTTGTTTTCTATGTCTGCAGTCTCTTTCTGTTTTGTAAATAAGTTCATTTGTGTCATTTTTTAAAAAAAGATTCCACATGTAAGTGATACCACGTATTTGTCTTTCTCTGTCTGACTTGCTTCACTTAGTGTGATCATCTCTAGGTCCATTCATATTGCTGCAGATGAGGCCGGGCCATCTCTGAAATGACTCCTGTGGCCAAGAGGAGAGGTTACCAGGGCAGGGGCAGATTTACTGTGTTCTGGGGCTGATACGTGATTTTCCACCCCTGGGCGGTGGGGCTGCTGAGAACACACACTCAGACTCCTTTCAGCTTTCATCCCATAATGAAAGTGTTGCCTCCCCCAACCCCTCTGCAGCCTGCAGGAGCCAACCCGAAGTTGTGTTCAGCTTTTGCACCTACTGGTGATGCCTCAAGGTCTCCTGGTGGTGGTCACTTCTTCTGTGTGGTCATGACCCAGGCCAAGGAGTACCCGTACAACTGGAGACCAAGCGCTAAATTATTTAGTTATCCTAAGATGACTGATGTGACATCTTGGGGGTGGCAGGTGGGGAACAGGACTGCTAAAACTCAAATGCCCATTTGGAAAACACTAAAAGGAGCAGAAGCCTCGGTGAAGGGTGGAATGGTCACTGGTCCAGCATGAGGCATTTGTGAACAGGGTGAGTGGGGGCGGTGGCGGGTCAGGGATTTTCACGCGTCCTGTTGCCTACCGGCTAGTGCTGGGAGCTCCTTGCCTGGCCTGTTCGCACCAGGCTTTACCCACAGGAAGGCATCCCCCACTTCAGGGCTCTGTGGGCAGTTCCCTGTTAGGTACAAGATTCAAATGCAATTCAGTTTTAACAGGTGAGTCAGCTTCCTATGGCTGCTGAAATACATTACCACAAACCTAGTGGCTTACAGCAGCACACCTTTATTCTCCAACAGTTCTGTCGGTTGGAAACCTGACATAGGTCTCACTGGGCTCAAATCAAGGCGCTGGCAGGGTTGCATTCCCTTCTGGAGTCTCTAGGGGAGGCTGTTTCTGGCTTTTTCCAGCTTCAAGAGACAGCCCACATTCCTTGGCTCGTGGCCCCTTCAAAGCCAGCAACACGGCCTCTCTCTGATCATTCTTCTTTGGTCACATCTGTCTCTGGCCCCGTCTCCTGCCTCGGTCACCCACCTTTAAGGGCCCTGATTGTACTGAGCTCACCTGGATAACGCAGGATACGCCTCCTGCTTGCTTCCCCTCTGGGGTGGTGTTCTGCCTGCTGCAGTGGGTGCTTTCTGTTGTGAGCACTGGAGTCTGAATATTGTCTGAGGAACTGAGCAAGACACAGGCTTGGGTGGTGGCTTCCACAAAACTTTAGCTGATTGCTGTATAGGTTTCATTTCTGAGAATGCTCTTTGCTTCCCATCCAAGTGGGAATCATGCCAGCCAATGTTTGGTCGTGTTTCCTGCAAGAGGCCTGGGGATTTTGCCCATTCTTATAGCCCAGAGGATCTCTAAGTATCACCAAGGAGCCCTGGGGGCCTCAGACCCTTTTAGGGGCTCTTTGAGCTCAGAACTCTGTGTGTATTGTGAGACATCTTGATTGTGGAATTGCCTTCCAGTGGCTGCATGACATGTGGCAGTGTCATTGCTCTGATGGCTGATGGGATGTGTGCCTGTAGATTCTTGTGTTTTAAACATGTCTTGATTTTAGTTTCAAATGGAGTAAATACCAGCAGATAAAACCCACGTACACACAGGCTTTGGGTCCTTGATAATTTCTAAGAGCATAAAGGGTTCCCGGGACATAAAATTTTGAGACTCACTGCCCCCCAAGCCAGGGCTGATGATGAGGTGAGATTTGAGGAAGGACCTGCAGAGGCATGGGCTTTGGGCGTGTGCACAGATGGGGAGGACCACTGCAGCAAAGGAAGCACTGGGGGCCCAGGAGTGGCTGGAGGGGGTGAGCACAGAGGAGAGAGCAGGAGATGAGTAGGAGAGGTGAAGGGGGCTGGGAGGTTTGTGTAAAGAGGGTGGGGATCCTGGATACCTGTGGGAAGTATTCACTTTTACTCTGAGTGAAAGAGGGACCCACTGGAGGACAGAGGAGGTTGGTCAGGGGAGATTATAGTGGTTGGTGGTTGGGGCCAGTGGCAGTAGTAGCATTAGTCAGAGGTCTCTGGAGGAACAGAGCCAATAGGAGATATATTATCTGTCTGTCTTCTGTCTGTCTATCTATCTATCTTATCTATCTATCTATCTATCTATCTATCTATCTATCTATCTATCTATCTATCTATCTATCTATGTATCTATCTATCTATCTATCATCAAGAGAGCTTTATTTATTTTAAGGAATTTACTCCCACAATTGTAGAGCCTGGTGGGTCCAAAATCTGTGGTGTAGGTCAGCAGGCTGGATACCCAGGAAGAGCTGATGCCAAAGCATAAGTTCAAAGACAGCCTGGAAGGAGAATTCCCTCTTCTTCAGGGTGCCCCCATCTTTTGTCTCTTAAGGCCTTCAACTGATTGGGTGAGGCCCACCCACATTATGGAGGGTAATCTGCTTCACTCAGAGTCTCCTGATTTAATTGTTAATCTCATCTCAGAAATAGCTTCACAGCAATCTCTAGACTAGTGTTTGACCAAGTGTCTGGGTTCTTCGTGTACACAAATAAAATTCACCATCCAGTAGGGGGAAAGCTGTCGGGTTCTGGAGCTGAGATGCCTCTCTTGGTTTTTGTAAACTGGCTAGGAGGTAAGTGCCATCACAGACTTGAAACCCTGGTGTGTCTGTGCGTGAACGTGCTCAGTGGCCTTCTCTCACAAGGGATGATGGCTGCCCCTGGGAGCATCAAAGCTGTACCAGCTTTCCCCTCAGTTCTCATAGGTTTTCCATGGAGCCCATGGTTTAGGACCTGCAATGTCATCTGAAAGAACTGCTTTTCTGTTCTTCCCTCACTGGATGTCCTCTGTGATCCTGTGCAAGACTTTCTTCTCCATTGACCAAAATAAAATAACAGGAAGAAAACGCCTAAAACCCCTAGGTAACCCCCCTCTTAGGAACCACCCTCCCCGAGAACGTCTGCAGCTCATTTCAGACGTCCAGATGTGCCCAGGTGTGTTTGAATCCCATTTGGCCTGGGCCGGGACTGGGGATATCCCTGTGGGGGCATCTGTGATGACTCCCTCCACCCTCACAGGAGAATCTGGAGCTGCTAGTCTGGCCACGAACCAGGGAGGCAAGAAAGGGGGGTCAATTTAGCCAAAGCCAGGAAAGAGGAGGGAGGGGGAGAGGGAAAAGCTGTGGAAGGTCTATGTGTGAGAAACTCTGGAACAGCTTTTGGGTGTGAGAGGATAGCAGAGCAGAGGGAGGGGGCTTTTGAGAAATGCTGCTGCGGGTTATGAATCAAGTCCCCTTTAATATTCTTAGATATGCAAGCAATAATTAGACTTTTAAAAAGAATTATGTATGTGTGTATGTATGTATGTATGTATGTATGTATGTATGTATGTATGTGTGTATTTATGGGAGGTACTGAGGGTTGAACCCAGGACCTTGTGCATGTTAAGAATGCACTCTCCCACTGAGCTATACCCACCCTCAATAATTAGACTCTTTCAAAACCACTTTTGGCTCCGGGACTCCAATGCTTTACATGGGACTCCATGGCAAGACTGAGCCATGTGGACCCCAGCTTTTTAAGTTGGGTTACAAATGCCTACCTGATCGCGGTGTGGTAGAAAAGTAAGAAGGCTTGCATACCAGCTGGATGACCTACTATGAGATGCTTCTTAAAACTGCAAATTTTCTCCTCCAGAAGGTGGGGTGAATCAAGCTACCCTGTAGGGTTGTTACAGGTGTCCAATGACCATTTTATTTTGTTTGTTTGTTTGTTTTTTAGAGGGGACTAATTAGGCTTATTTATTTTGATAGAGGTCCTGGGAATTGAACCCAGGACCTTGTGCATGCCAAGCAAGTACTCTACCACTGAGCTATATACCCTCCTCTCTAGGGGTCCAGTGAGATGAGGCATGGAGAGGTTTTCCTGGCACATGGACTTGCTCAGCAAAGATCTCCAAGCCTTCCCCCAGTCTCCCCCTCTTTCTGCCCTGCCCTTCATCTAAATAGACCTGAATAGATTTTCTGCTTCTCCTGAACTAATGGAAATCTAAAGACCTGTAACGTTTAACATGGCATTTTTCTGAGGGGATCAGGGATAAGGAGGTACAGATCACTGGGGCCAGAGATGGAAGAGTGGCGAGCTTCCTGTGTCCTCACTGGCTTTGCCAGTGAAACTGAAAACGGGGGAGGTGGAGAACCCAAGCCCTGACTTGAAGACCGTTGCATGCACGAGCAGAGGCTGAGAAGTTACAGCTCCTCAGATGGTGCCAGAAGTATTTGTCCTTCACCTGATTTAATGACTCCTAGAGTTAACAGTTCATGCACTATCCTATCAAGACTGCTATGTAGGTGACACTTTATAATTGAACCTTTTCAGAATGCCATCGTGCTTAGCAACAGAATTGTTTGGAGAGTAGCCCCATCTTGTGGAGAAGCCTAAAAAGATTTTAGTGACATACTGCTCAAGGTTAAGGAATTGAAGCAAAATGCATTTGAATATTAATATTATTACCCTTTGGGGAAAATACCATGACATTTTATAGAACCAGACCAGTACATTTTGTGTGAGACTTCATAAATGTTATTTTTCATAGGTGATGAAGCTACTTCAGCTGGTGATACTGATTCTAATTGCACGGGCGTCTCAAAAAAGAGGCTTACTTTTAATTTCCTGCACAAAGGATTATTTTCATAATTCTATTCACTTGTGTGAGTTTGGAGCAAATCTAGAATAAAAGGTGCTTAAGATTACCTTGGGCATGAAAAAAGACTTTTTATCAACTTGAGGATGCTAGGTAATCCATCTAGGAATGGAGCAACTAAACAGCTGGATGGATGAGAAGGTTTTGTGTTATGTGGTTGAAACGTTTTTCCTCTGTTTTTTCTAGAAGTTTAACAGTGTTGTGAAATGCAGCAGATGGTGAGATTTTCTTTCTCTAGACATGGTGAGGGCTGAAGTTGGATGCAGAATCACTTCTTACTAGAGAATCTTAGACCAGCTCTTTACCTTCAAGAACGCAGAAAGACCACAAGCAAGGGGGCTTGGGTTCTCGTCTTGGCGAGTCACCACCTGTTTTCCTCATGTGGGGGAAGTGACTCATCCTTTCTAGGTACCAGTTTCCTAATCTGTCCTGTGAGGAAATTGGAAAAGATGATCTCCTGAGATTCCGCGCTCCAGGTTCTAAGAGTGGGAGGGAAGCGGAAGCATTGCGCAATGTGTAGGAAAAGGACAAGGGACCTCTCCTCTGAGGAGGCCCCGGGAGGGCTGGGAGAGATGAGGAAGCGCACAGGTGTAGCTGTCCCGGGAACGCGAGCCTCCTGCTCACGGAACTTATCTATGCTTTTAGGACCCAGAGGACAGTCATTGCAAAAGCCCAACTTTACAGCCAGAAGGACCAGAAAACACTGGGTTTATGATGGGAATTTCAGGTACTATGGTCACCTGGAGCTGTTTCAAGAAGAGAGGAGTTCTTTCCAAAGTGAGCAGAGGGCCTTTGCTATCATTTTCTCTCCAGGGCTCCGTGCAGCATCCCATCTTCCCCAGAAACTTTGAGCTCAGTCACAGGGTCAGAAGGATTTGCACCAGATGGAGCTGTGTCTTGCCTGGGGTCCCACTCAAAGCTGGAAGCCATCTACATTACTGTGCCCGTGGCAGGAGCAGTATGCCCAAATATGGGATCTATTGCGCCCAAAAGCCAAAGAGACTCAGTGAAACTTGTGCTTCTTTCCAGTTCAAGAAATCATTTCGGGATTAGCAGATACACACGACTGTATATAAAGTAGATAAAGAACAAGGCCCTGCTGTATAGCACAGGGAACTATATTCAATACCTTGTAATGGCCTATGATGAAAAAGAGTATGAAAAGGAGTATATATATATGTGTGTGTGTGTGCAGTATAACTGAATCACTATGCTGCACACCACAAACTAACACAACATTGTGAATCGACTATACTTCAATTAAAAAAAAGACATCATGTTTGGGAAGAGCAGCTGTAATTAGAGTCAGTCCGCAATGAAGCTGCTTTATGGGTCATTCAGTGCTTCTCAACCGAGAGCAATTTTGTCCCCCAGAGGATATCTGGCAATGTCTAGAGACAACATCACAACTGGGGAAGGTGTGCTAGAGGTCAGGGACACTGCGAAACAGTCCACACTGCACGATTTATCCAGCCCCAAACATTAGCAGTGCCGAGGCTGAGGGGCCCTGCCCTGCGGTCATCTGTCTCGAGACAAGGATGGGTTGAAAAGGAAAATTCAGTGGATTTGTGGTAGGGACTGCCACCCGGGTCTGCTGCATCTTTGATGGTGGCGCTGCTTTCTGTTTTCAGAGGGAGAGAGGGTTTCCAGAGAATCCATACCTGGAAAGATGGAGGATCCTGCCATTGGCCAAGGTTATCTGTTCCGATCCTACCCTTAGGCATCGTGGAAGTGACTACAGGATGAGTTCACATGTCCCCTGGTCACAGGATGAGTTTATATGTCCATTGGGTCGCTGCGAGAGTGACTTGGAGTCAAACGCTGTTTATCCCTAACCCCATCCTCCCCTGCTCTGACTGGTGGCCCACGATGGCATGCTCTTGGCTGGCTCAGAGCTGCAGTCACGGATTTCCAAGGGCCCAGGCATCTCCTTTCCCTGGGGCACAGTCACCCTGCCCAGTGGCTGCCACCCGACAGCCCTGTGTTCTTTATGCTCCCCATAATTGTTAACTGCAGGAGACCTTGGGGTTTCTGGGGCCGTGGCCTTTAATGTCACTTCATCCCAGACCACCACAAGTGACAGTTTAAGTAGCTGCTTTGCCACTGGGTGCCATGACTGTTAGTGTCCCATCTGGATACAAGTCAGGTGGCCAAGCTCAGATCCACATTCCTGTGGGGAGCTGTTTCCTGGGTTTGTTGTGAAAAATGCCCTGTGCCTTGTCCATTTGGTAAGTCCCTATTTTTTGCTTCCAGTTTTCTTAGGACTCACCTTAGGAAAGCTTCCCCCAGCATCACCCTGCCCTCCATCGTTACACCCTTCCATTCTTACACACGGCCCAGTGCAGCGTGACCATGTGTTCAGATGACTCTCCCCCTCTGCTAGAACGAGCCCTTCAAACATTTATTGTTGGGAGCATATTAATAATATTTAACAACCTGTACATGAGTGAAAATCAATATATAAATCAATATGTAAAACAGGCTTTTTAATACACTCCCTTTTATTGCTAGAGAAAATAAGCTATATTATTAAACAACTAACAAAGTCTTATAGCACACATCAGTTTGAAATACACCCCTGGTCTAAGGCATTATTTGATATATAGAATTCCATCAGCCTCTTCCAGCAAATCTCCCCCATTAATCTGACACTCATTAGGTGCCATAGTCTTGGAGAATTTCTCTTTGATACAAGCTATATCGTTCATGGGGCTGGATAGTCACCAGGTTTCTACTGAATTAATGACAAATATATTCAAAATTTTCCTAGCTTTCCTAATACTGAAATTTTTACATATTCAAAATTCCACTCACAATTTTTGTTTTTGTTTTTAAAATATCACCACGAAATCACGGATCTTACGTATCTTCTGCTTCAACCCCTTGCAGTCATGATTGTTTTTATTGGTTACTTTTCTTCTTTGATCCATGGGAGACATTTGTTCCCCCCCCTCAGCTCACACACGGAATCCCACTGAGTCCTGACGCTCCGTGTTGGCCCTCTGCTCACTTTGTACCTTCTCCTTGGGGGAACTAATTTACATCACTATCTCTTTTATGCTGATGGCTCACATCCGTATCATTAAGCCCCCTCCTTTTTTCCAGAGATACAGATTTACAGTTCCAGCTTTTTTTCTGGAACATTTCCACGTGAGTATTTTGTAGAGACCTCAGAAGGGGGCTCTTGGGGCCTGACCACGTAGATCCTCTTGGTAATTTTCTATTCGTTGTCTCTTGACTGCTGGCTATAAACTGCCAGCTGCCCCTGCTGTCTTTGGAGTTAAGCTCAGTTCTGTACTGAAATCTTGCTTCCTTATTACTGCAGTAGCTTGAAGCAAATCTGTCTTAATTTTTTAACAAGTGTCCATTGCAGTCTCTCTTAACACCTGTGTTTATAAGAGCACATTCCTGTTCCTTGAAATCCAAAAAGAATCTTAAAAAACACAGAAGTGTTCTATAATATTAAAATGTAAACATATTGAATGTTTTATTAGAAACGAATTGCTTTCCAAGGTATCAAAACATGATTTTTCCTTGTTTCTTGGAGTCTCTTTTGTGAAAAATTTCAGTGATAACATATTAATGAGAGTATTATTTGATTTTCTAGCATTCAGTTTACACAGGAATTCAGGTGCTTATTTCTTCTATAAAAGAATCTAGACACGTTGACACATGCTTTGAATTCAAAGCAAAACATAAACCGATGCAAATAAAATAATACATACAAACATTAAAGGCTTTAAGGATTGATTTCTCTGTAGGGGAGTACTCAGGGTCGGGAGATGGTGTCAATCAGGGCACCCTTCTTGGAGGAGGTAAGTTGTGAGTCAGATGGCAAAGTAGTTGAGAGCCAGCGACTAGTAGGAAGAATGGGAGAAGCAACTTAAAAATAGAACTTACAACACTCCGTTATGAACATGGAAGCCTTTATCCGCAGGCTTTGGACAAGTCACTTCACTTTTCTGACTGTTTTTTTCCCCCTCTGAGCACTTATTTTCTACTCGGACCTTCATATTCCACTGTAGCGTGAAGAGGGTCCAGATTTGGGGGTTCCTTTCCTGGAGAAGGGGATGAGGAATCTTGAGAGAGTTCCAGAAAGGGGAGCTGAGAACCAGTTAAAGACTGACTGGTATATATAGAGAAACAAAATTATACTGTATGGCACAGGAAAATATAGTCAATATCTTATAGTAGCTCACAGTGAAAAAGAATATGAAATTGAGTATATGTGTATTTGTATGTGACTGATGAATTGTGCTGTACACCAGACATTGACACAATATTGTAAACTGACTATAATTCAATATATATATATAAAAAAAAAAGAATGAATAAGGAGTCCTTGGGTGGTGAGACCACCTCCAGTTCTCCCTGTTCTCTCTGCCCTGGATTCGCCTTTGTGCCCCGTCTCTTCTCTCCAAGACTCCGGGGACTTGCGGGCTCTGGGCTGGTCCTGAAAGACCGGGAGCACCCCTCTCCCGAAGCTGGCTGCCCTGCGATCACGGGACACTGGGAGTGAATGCTCTCTCCCCTCTGTCTGCTGTTCGGCCCTCTTGAGTCTTTAGTGGGGATTTACTACGTTCCAAAGGATCTGCATTTGTGGTTTGGAGTTCTGCAAGGATCCAATAGCAATTTAAAAGAACTTTTCCTAAACTTTAAAGCAGTTGAAAGACATAAAATTCCTTCCTGATTAATTTCCAATTTACAACATTATTGTTAGAGATTGTGCCTTGTGTGGTTTGTGTGTTCTAATAAATGATTAATTTTTGTTGATTGTCTACAGCACTTTAAAAGAATAGTATTATTTGGGGAATATAAGGTTTAATGTATTTAATGTATTAAAACGTTCTATTAGAACATCATTTTACTTATGGTCTTTCTGTTAATGTTGCCTGTATTTCTAACAGGTTTTGCTTACTTTATTTTAGGACTGTTTTTCAGTACACAGCTACCATAAACTCATAGTGGATTATACCCTTTATAAAAATCAAATGCTTGCCTTGGGCCAAATCTTTAAGGCTTTTGTTGTTAGTTCTACTTTATTGATAGTAGTATTGAAGCAGCTATTTATTTTCTGTATGTGTGCTGTGTCTTCATCCAGTCTTAAAAAGAGATTGCAAATCAATAGATAGAAAATCACCAGGAGAAAAAGAGAAAGGAACATGAACAGGAAATTCACTTACAACTCCCCCCACCCCTGCCAGATGTCCAATAAACACGTAAGAAATGTTGAGTTTCACTACTGTCGAAGACTTGAAGATGAAACTAGCAATGGGGTAACAGAGACTTAACCATTCCCTGTCTGTCATGCAGACAGAGATGTAGCAAAATTAACTAAGTTTCTCATGGGAACCAATGCATATAATTTTTAAGGAATATTTTTTTCTAATTATTTAGTGAAATAAATAAGCAGAGACCCATACAAGGATTTTCCCACAGAGATGTTCATTGTATTATTGTTTACAACAGTAAAAAATTGGAACAAATCTAAAAGTTAAAAAAAGTATTGCCTAAACAAATGAAGACCTGTCTGACCAATACAATATGTAGCCATTAAATCGTATTTTAAAGACTATTCAGTAACATGAGAAAATTTTCATAATACCTTGTAAACTAAAAATACAGGTGCACACATGCATATACACATATACATATATGTGTATGTATGTGTATATATACATATAAAAATACTTTTTTTTTTCTTAAGAAAGGAGAAATGGGAACCAGTGCATTTGTCAAAGAAAGCAGGCTGTTAGTCATTCTCAGATTATGGTGATATTTACTTTTTTTTTTTTTTACATTTTTCACGATAAATGTGTATTATTTTTGTAATAAATAAGCATCAAAGCTGTATTTATTTATTTTAACATTTTTTATTGAGTTATAATCATTTTACAACGTTGTGTCAAATTCCAGTGTTCAGCACAATTTTTCAGTTATACATGAACATACATATATTCATTGTCACATTTTTTTTTCTGCTGTGAGCTACCAAAAGATCTTGTATATATTTCCCTGTGCTATACAGTATAATCTTGTTTATCTATTCTACATTTTGAAATCCCAGTCTGTCCCTTCCCACCTCCCGCCCCCTCAAAGCTGTATTTAAAAACATTAGTATTAGAAGTGTTTAAAGGAGGGTAAGGGTTTTAAATGAGGATGGTATTACATTTTATGTAAATGAAAATGATCCAAATCATTCAACGTGAACTCACTAAGTATCTGGACCAATATTGTGATCACCATATGGATGTATTTGCATGGTTTTCTTCTTGAGAGATTGATATCAAAATTTTTGCCTCTTCAGTGTGCTGTCTCCCAGGCAGGTCAGGTCTGCTTTGTCACTGGTAATCACTTCATCATCTTGTTTAGCTCATATGATGTAGCTAGGCAAAGTTTCTAAGTTGGGAATTTTTGAAAGGGAAACAATTTGAACATAAAGGTAAGTTACTTTTGGTTTAGAATTTTAAACGAGGATACTTTGGCTTTTCTTCCATTAAAGCATTCACTCATTTGCCCATCATTTGCCCACCTGTCTTTATGTAAATATGAGACAGTAATGTAGATTACTGATAGCCTTTTATGTTCTTATGAGACACGGGTCTGAGTTCTGCATTTCCTTAGCTCTTGTGGCAATGGGCTTTGGGTGAATTACACTTCCAGCCGCTAGATGGCAGCTAACCTCCACTAGTAGCCGTTTCCAACCCCCTCACCCCCTTTTCAGAGCTTAGATTGCATCATCTAATGTTCTGTGCTTGAAAAGAAAAAAGAAAAGAACCCAACATGTGGTATCTCTGGATTAATCTCATTTTATTAACCTCCGAACATAAGATTTTATAGGGCATACGATTGAAATGCTGTAAATCTTGTAACTGGAATTCGGAGGATTTCTTTTTGAAAAGAAAAGAAAAAAAGTCTGATAAGCCAAAGCCTGTTGATCGCAGGCACGGTGCTCCCTTCATGCGTCTCCTGATCGATTATTAATAGTAGAGCTTTACCAACTTGACATTCCCGTAGTACAAACACTACTGCGACAACAATTCCCTGTAAGGAAAGTATTTGTAAACCTTAGCTGATGGCTCTGAGCGATGGTAAGTTGATGCTTAGTGTATTGAAATTCACTCTAATAAATAATTCAGTTCACAAAATTCTGAATTGCAGTTCTATCGCATTTGATAATCATTCGGTAGAATGATAATAAAAAAAAAGAGCACCTGCTTGTATATTTCCATGCAAGAAAATGTGTAAGAGCTGATTGTGGTATAAACCTCTAGCTTCAGTCTGGGTTAATTGAGGAAAGTAGAAATGCAGAATAAACAAGTATACACCCTCTATTTAACATAGGCACAGAGGAGGAAAAGTGACTCTTACAGGAGGGGCTGGAATCTGCCTTTCACATTTTTCAATGATTCTACTGCAACCCCAAACACCACTATTACCACCGACACAACAAATTAAAAAAGAACAACAACAACAAGAATGAGAACAATGATGGCATGAAAAACAACACCTTCAAGAGAGTTAGAAAAATAGAGTTACTACTTAACAGAAAGAAACATCATTTTTAGTTTATTACTATATGCAGTATAGGTTAATTAAAAAATTATCATTTATGATGTAATGGGAATGTAAATTGGTGCAGCCACTATGGAGGACAGCATGGAAGTTCCTTAAAAAACTAAAAATACAGTTACCATATGATCCAGCAGTCCCACTCCTGGGCATATGTCCAGAGAAAACTCTAATTTGAAAGGATACATGCATCTCAATGTTGAAAGCAGCACTGTTTACAATAGCCGAGACATAGAAGCAACCTAAATGTCCACTGACAGATGAATGGATAAAGAAGGTGTGATACACACACACACACACACACGCGCGCGCGCGCACAAGTGGAGTACTACTCAGCCATAAAAAAGAATGAAATAATGCCATTTGCAGCAACATGAATGGACCTAGAGATTACCATATTAAATGAAGTAAGACAAAAAGACAAGTATCATATGGTATCACTTATATGTATATGTAGAGTCTAAAAAAATGTGATACAAATGAACTTATTTACAAGCCAGAAATAGACACACTGATGTAGAAAACAAACTTATGGTTACCAAAGGGGAAAGAGGGGGAGGCATAAATTAGGAGTTTGGGATTAACACATACACACTACTATATATAAAATAGATAAGCAACAAGGACTTAACTGTATAGCACAGGGAACTATATTCAATATCTTGTGATAACCTATAATAGACAATAAACTGAAAAGTTATATATGTAGCTGAATCACTTTGCTGTACACCAGAATCTAACACAACATTGTAAATCTCCTTCAATAACAAAATGATCACGTGTTGTGTGTCAGATGCAGTACTAATCATAATATTCAAAATCCTTGTTTTAAAAACATCCTAGTACAAATAATTATATTTCTGAAATATAATGATTATTTAGCATGAAACTATTAGAATCAAGGAATGAGCAATAGAATTTCAGAGGAGGGAAGCCTGAGATTCAGGAAGGACTCCACAGAGGAAGGAACACGAGGACACATCCCTGACACATGAATGGGACTTTGACCTGCACAGAAGGAGGGCAGTGTGTTTCAGACAGATTCTGGAGGTTACATCTGGAGAAGAGCATGGGCCCCCACTGGCAGGAGCGGACGATGGATGATGTCCTTGCACAAGGTGGAGGTCTGCAGGAAAGGGCAGGAAGTGGCTTGAAGCTCTTTTCTCTCTTCATTGTTGCATATTTTTGGCCAGGACCTCCCCTCCCCAAGTCTTGCTTTTCCATACATATCAGAATAAAATTTTAACATTGAATAAGAGTTTTGACCTGGTTTAATGAGATTTCATCTCTACAAGAGTTGAATGGAACTAATTAGAGAAAAATAAAGCCAGATAGACTGCTTACCACTTGGAAAACTTCCTGCAGGACAAACTTTTGTGACTTAGAGATGTTTTCCATTTCATTAATTTTCTTAAAAAAAAAAAAAAAGGAGAAATGTAATTCCCAAATGAAGATCATAGTTTGGAGAAAAATTGCCTTCAGCTATAGTTCTTTTAGTCATAATTGCCTCATATTTTCTCTTAGGAGGTTGTGGCTTTCAGCTTTGTGTATTTTCTGGATTTGAAAAGCAATAGATTTTCTCCCATTGCTCTACATCACTCAGTGAATTAACACCTTCAGTTTTTGTTTTTCTATGCTTTGTTGTTCTGATGGAATAAGCAGTTGGGCGCCCCTGGTTTTCTTCCTTCCATTGTTTGGCTGGGAAACCCACTTGCCAAAGTAATGCTCTGGTGGTCTGCCTTGGTCTTCAGGCTGACGGTCTGACCCTGATTTGTTTCAAAATCATGCTCAGGAGTGGCAAGAAGATCAGTGATGATGTGAAAGAGAACACATGCGATTTGGCTGAGAGATGATTCTCCTTTGGGCTTTGGGATAAGAAGGGAGGGAGACTGAAGCAGATTGCGGAGGGGGGTTAAGGGAGAATGAGGAAGAACCAGATGTAGAAGGTGGAACAGGCCTTACTCAGCAGGTGGCAGTGCTACGAATGCCTGGGCTGATTTTATGGGGAACCGACAGATGCTGTCCTCCTTCTAGAATTTTCTGTTGGAGCAGATGCAAATGTTAACACTTTGCTTTGGGAAAAGGAGAGGAAGAAAATGGAAACGCAGAGAGAACATGTTTTCTCCTGGCCTGCTCTAGCTCCCTTTCAGAACACTCCCTGCAGGAACATGTTTTTCCTTTATTTTATGAAAAGAAAATGGTACAGACTTTTTTTTAGCTCTGTACTTTTCCCCTTAGGTTCTTTTTTCTTTCTTTTTTTTTTTTAAACTCTTGGGGGATAGGTAATTAGGCTTCTTTATTTATTTTTAATGGAGGTACTGGGGATTGAACCCAGGACCTCATGCATGCTAAGCAGCTCACTCCACCACTGAAGCTATACCCTCCCCCTAATTTTTCCCTTAGTTTTTAGGTGTACTATTGCTTCCACTTTAGTTGAGTAATTTAGACTAATTTCAAAGCTGAGTTTTATAAAAAGTTCTTTTCTAAAATCTTTTCAACCTTACTGCATATTAGGGGTATATTTTGCATACATTGACTCATGATCTTGATACAGCAGCATGGATTCCAATATACTTTGATAGGGTCTTACAATTTAGTGCTTTATCATTGGCTAATTCAGGTTGTATCTCCTTTGCTAGATTATGAACTCTTTGTATCTTATACTTGAATAACATTGTGTTGGGTGTATCAGAGAAGCTCAAAAAACGGTTGACTTTGATGAGATTAATGAGCTATACTAAAACGTTCTCTTAAAATGTATAACACTTTTTCTTCACTCACACCTATAATATGGAATTAATTTCCTTACCACCTGGGACAGGGGTTACACAATCCAAAGAAAGGGTCTTTCTTTGCATCTTCGGTTCCTATTAAACAGGAACTTTCCCACGTTTTGGATGATGTCATGTTTGAAAGTTAAAACGGTTGAAAGAAATTGTTCAGATTAATTTCATGCCTGACACTGAATCACCAGGCAAGGGCTGCGTTTTCACAAACCTTGCCTTATCCTGGGCTACATGTTTTCATACCTGGACCATTTATGCCTCCATAATAATGGCACTTAATTCAATCAATGGAAGTTAGTTTGTGTAATTAATTGTGCCATTTCCTTGGCTGTTTGAATCTGTCTGGGGCGCTACCCTTAAATACAGGGCCCAATGTTCACTGTTTTCAGTGGAAGAGTTAATGACAGATGGAAAGTCAGGAAGCTTGCAATTAAGAAGCAGGAATGAGATGTTGCATTATAGAGCACTGTGAAATGTACTTATGGTAGGAAATGTATGTGTATGTATTAGTATACATATATATTTTTTAATGGCGGTACTGGGGATTGAACTCAAGACCTTGTGCATACTAAGCATGTGTTCTACCACTGAGCTATATCCATCCCCCCTCTGTTAATATTAATTGGGTGTCCTTTTATCCCTGCTCTGTCAGGAAAGTTGTGGTGCTGGTTTTGGTAAGAAGTAAGCTTGGAAACTCCTCCTAAAGAAGCTTTGAAAGAACATTCGATCTGCATAGTGTTTATATAATTTAGTTTTGTTAGCAATAAAATGAATTTATTCTTTATGTATGCAATAGCAGAGTTCATGTTTGCTCACTGAAATGATACTTTCGCACTTTTGTTATTAAAGGAAACAGCAGCGTTTGAGATTTGTCTTGTGAAATCTATAGGCAGTAACGACATTTATTACAAGTTATGTTATGGTCTTTAAGAAAGGTGAAGTATAGAAGACACTAACAGGTAAATAAATTGGGTTATTTTTGTCTTCTTTGGCAAAGTAAATTGTGCTCTGTTGATAGCAGAGTACTCTTTTTCGACTGTAGGTTGTTTGGGGTTTAAAGACCTAATTAACTCCTGGATGAGGTTATAAATAGAACCGTTCTTCATTCACTTAATGAGCAGCACAAATATAGCTGTGGTACAGACCGATCCATCGCAGACCTCTAAGAGTCTGCAGTGGTCTTGGTGGAGGTCAGAGGTCACCAAAAGCAAGGCATCTGAGTCTCCCCTTGAACTCTGGTCTTCTGTCAGCTCCTTTCTTTATGAAGTGATCAAATCATTCTTGGCCCTGGGACACATCTTCCTTTAATGTCTCCCCAAGCCTTTCCTTAAAGCTTTTCACAGAGAGACAAAACTTTCTTTCCAGAAATTACCTACTTGGCTTCAGATAAATGGATTTTCTGTATCTGATCACGTTCTTTTTTCCCCCCTTTTTCAGTTTTATTAGGTAGAATTATTGCAGTTTGATGGCACATATACATTATATTTGATCACATTCTTATAATCAAAAGATTTTCTGTCTCATGGACCAGTGCATCTCAATTTACTGCCAGACCCCTTGGCGTGGGTGTGAGTGCTGACCGTTGGTGTTTATAAATATGTCTTGATTATTTCCATGGGCTTGTATTTATTTATGATAAATATCCTATTAAATGAAGATTTGCAGAGTTAAGCTATCATACATTGGGAAGTTCTCCATGATGGTGGCCAGTTAATGTGCTTTTGATATTTGAAGCCCTGGGATGTGCTATTTTTTTTTTTATTGCTTTTAGAAGAGGTCTCTTGAGTGAATCAACTGATAATCCCTAATATTAGGATTTGATTTTGCATCAGATGATGTTTGACTTACTTTATTCTCTGAAAAAAAGGAACGAGATTTTGGGATGACCATTTTTTGATATTTTAGCACCAGAGGAAAGCACTAGATGCAGGATTAAGTGAGAATTTTTATGTTTGCTGGTGAACCTGACTCTACATTTTTCTTCCTCTATTGAACAAAACAAGCACCACTGTGACAACAGCTGATGGCCCTCAAAGTGATGCTCCCGTGGCCCTTGGGCCCCCATCCTCATTCCTGCAGCTGGAAGTCTTGGGTTCCTGCAGGCTGTGTGTGTCTGCTGGTGAGTCAGCAGGAGTGGGTGCCTGTGAGCTGAGGGGTTTCTCAGTATTACTCACTGGTTCTCGACGTCTTCAATGCCAGAGACCAGATCTTGGGATGGGCAGTGACTTATGCAATGAAATATATTTTCCTCCTATGTAAATACCTGATAAACTAAATCAGAAACCAAAAGGAGGGAATATGAGCTGAAGTTTCTGTTGCTTTACATTTGGGAAAATGATCACGGCTTGGTGCCTTAGAACGCCCATGTGAGGAACGATAGCAAATAAAAGGCAACTTGAAGGTGAAGATCATTCGTGTCTGCTGCTTTCACAGAGCAAGAATGATCGCATCGATGAGGGTTCTCTTCATATCTCTCTACTTAATACTGGCCATATATTTGTTTGGACCTCCGATTTCTCAAAGAACACATAATTAAGCCACGGGATCATTTCCACGCTGCTGCTTCAGATTCTAACTACAGACAAGATTCTAATTAGAGAAGTGTTATTTTTCTCACTTGTGTGAAATGATGCTAAAATTTTGGTCTTAAACAAGGAGTAACTGGGATAACTGAGGTTGGCAATATAGTCGGGAAAGGATTAACATGAAAAATTATAACCATACTAAGCTGCGACCCCAAAGCAGGATGTGAGAAGGGCTTACTACCATGAACTCTGTCATTTGCACCAAGATTTGATATCCACATATTCACTCAGAGCATCTGAGGTTGTGTTTAGGTTTGGGAAGGGAATCTTATAAAGCACCACAGCTTTATACACAGAGAACAAGCATTATGGTCCAGAGAGCATCATTTGTTCAAGATTGGGCATCTAGAATGGGAAAAAAATTTCCACGGGGAAAACAATATTGTCAAAGATGTCACAGAGCTGCAGCATTAAAGTGATCAACCTCATTCCAGATGTTATCATAATCCTTCCAGTGTTTCGTATGCCATGTTGTCAGACTGGCTGGGTAGAATTGATGTTGAGACGATGTTTCAGTTACTTTAAGTACGCTGTGTGCGTGGGATCCAAGTGGCAGGGATCACTCACTTAGCTCATACATCTTGTTTGGAGCTGGACGGTGCCTGTAAGGTCACCTGGCCACCTACTTCATGGGCCAGTGCGGCTGGTGGTTTATCAACGTCACATGACCAACCCGTATATGGGAGTCAGGATCAAAAACGTGGCTTCCCAAAGCCAGGACAACACTGTTTCTACGGAGATTCGTGGAGGTGGAACCAGGAGGAAGACAAAGAGAGAAGTCGGGGGTGGGGGTGGGTTCCTGAGGTTTTCTTGCTGTATGTGTAACCTGCTCTCAGTGCCCCAAATTCCTGATTCGTACACTGTCCACTTGAAAGGTACTATACAAAATAACGTCTGGAATGTGCATTTAGCATCGAGCATCTCTCTTCCAATCTTTGCCTGCAGAACTTAGACGTTCTGCTTAGGGTAGGCTGTACTCTGAATGCGCCTGCTTTCTGTGTCCCCCTCTGAGATTTCACCTGTGTTTCCTTCTTCTGCTCTTGAATTTTTATGCATGAGGCATCAAGAAACCTGTGCATCTTTTTTAAGCATTTGTTGTACAATTTCAACTCATGGAAATGGCAAAAAATCAACAAACCATACCACTTCATTTGAAGCTTTTAAAATTATTATTTTTTTTTGAGGGGAGGCAGCTCAAATAATTATTGAATCAATGTATGATTGGTTCATTTTCTTTTGTTTATGAGTTTTTTCTTTATATTATGAAATTAGAAATAAAGAAAAAGGTATTGGATTTTTTGGTCTCGTGTATATTGACCTTCATGGTTTCAAGATGAAAAGACCAGTAGGAAAAGTAAAGAATCAGAGCTTTATTCAGATTTCGTTAGTCACGTAGTCTCCAGCACGCTCTGTTTCTCTAGATACCCCCGTTCCCGTGTGCGTTGCTATGATTCTTCACTTTACCTGTGCTCAACACAGTGGAATCGTCTTTGACAACTGCGTCTACTTTTCTCCACTGCCAGTGGTCAGATTCTATCTTTCTATTCCTTCCGTTCTTTCTTCAACCAGGATTTCTTTGTAGGAGGAGCTTAGGGGTAGCTTGTTTGTTTTTGAGAGACTCTGGTGACCACTCTCCATCCCTCCATTAAATCCTATGTTTCCTCCTGCCCAGGAGTCTGACTTCAGTCTCTCTTCACTCTAGTCCTTCAGCATAATCTTCCTACTCAACTCTTCCATCAGTTGTGCTTTTCAGTGACTTTCTGATGCCAACAAGGGCCAGCTAGTTAGGTTAACAACCAAAGTTCAGCCTCAGCTTACCTTTCAGAGGTTAATCACTCATGTTAGAGGTACAAATTTCAAACTCCTGATTTACCCCTTCCCACCCTTTTAACCCCCTGGCAATCATACGTTTGTTCTCTGTGTTTGTGAGTCTGTTTCTATTTTGTAGATAAGTTCACTTGTGTCCTTTTTTTTTAGATTCCACATACGAAGCTCTCTTTTGAATTCCAACCTTGGTGCTTTGCTTGTAATATTTCGCCCTCTGTATTATGCCCTACCTTTATTTGAATCTTATTCTCCCTTAAAGCTTGACTTAAATCCTACCTTCTCCAAGAAGCTCTCTTTGTTCATTAGCTGTCATAAACCTGTATTTTATCTGAGCTAAGCCAGCGTCAGATAAAAGACATGCCACTGTTCCCTTCACCACTAAGATAGAAAAACAGCTGATGATTAAAGTAGGATGCATTGCTTTCTTAGAATTGTTATTTATTTTAATTGAAAAAGCGCTTTCAAACTGAATTAAATAGATGAAAAAAATTATATGTCCACCCTTGTGCACCCATGCAAATACAGGTGCAATGCATTGGTTAAGAAATTTCGAAACCTTTTTCACACTCAGGGTCTGCCTCTTCTGGGATTTTCTTTCCATCTGCTGTCATCCATTCTGTAAGCTGCAATGCTGGTGTTTTCTTGATCTTCCCAGAAGGTGTCAGTGGAAGATTTTCAGAAAACAGCTGGTACACACACTCCTTCCTCAGTTGGATGTTGAATTGTTTGTTGCCTGTGACATCAGGGTGCTGGAGTGGCCTTGTCATGCCGCTCAGAGTGGCAACTGAGTCTGCACAACTCTGGCAATGACACCTGTGTCAGGATTGCTCTCAACCAGCAGCTATGAGGGTGCATATCAGATGCATCCAATTCAACATGGTAAGAAGGGAAAAAATGTGCAACTCAGAATGGGTGAAATATGGTACTTTCTCATCCCACTGAACTCATTCAGCATTTTTATATGCTGCCCCCCTGTATCATTGTTTACAAGGCTATTAAACTGATGAATGTGTTTGATTCTGCTGGGCCTCAGTAAGACATTCTTAGAGGTGGAAATCCATGAAAAAAATGTGTCGATGGTAACTGATAAAATCTGGATCCACTCTTTTTCTTGGGACATACTCAGAAATCAAGGGCAAAATTTCCCAACAGCTTTGGATTGGAACTTGTGGGTTAGGTTAAATTCCTTGGGAATTTGTCCCCTACATTGATACTGTCATGGATTGTAGTCTTAACTTTTTTGCAATTAAAGAATAGAGTCATAATTTTCATGTATTAGGTGCCTGTAGGGGTCCAGGAGTTTTACGTAAATTTAAACCATCGCAAGTGAGTTAGGCAGGTGGGTGTATTTCTAGGGCACACTTTAGGAAACCAAAGCTCTGATGTCATAGAGCTCAGAGAGGACAGAGCTGGGTTTTAAATCCAGGCCTGTCTGTCCCCAGGGCTGACACTTTTCTATTACATCACATGGCGTAGGTGGTACACGTGGGTCTGCAAGACCCAAAGTAGGTGACTCTTCATAATTTAGGGATGAGTTCAGGAAATTTCCCAGTTTGGAATGTAAGCGTAAAATGTATTAAATGGTAAAAAATGGCAATAATTTGGAACACAGATCCAAGAGAAGCACCTTCTTTTCTTTTTTAATGATACTTTCCACAATCTGCAATCGTATTTTATTTAGAATTATGTATTCATTTATGCTCTATTTATTTTACATCTTCCCCCAGTGAAGGCAGGAATGATGGCGATGATTCTGAGATACACCTTTCCACATTTTAACATCTGTGAATTCAGAATGCAACTTAAAATTGAAGTTGTATTTATAAGTGTAATTGGCAGCATTTTGTCTTTTCCTCTTTGAGTGTTCCATAAAATAATTATGCATCCTACAATTAATATTTTTTTAATGTGTGATTAAGTGTGGATGTTAATTAGCTGCTCTGTGCTTAGTATGTAGTACAGTGCCTGGCCCCTTAAAAGGTACTCATATTTGCTGAATGAATGAATGAATGAATGAATGAAAGTGGAACTTTAAACTTTGCCTGAAGATACTTGGGTTTCTGGATGAAGTCTCCTGCCTACATGTGGCCCACTGCCCACTCTTGTTTTCTCATTATGTCTGGTTTAAGATTTGTGAATGGACGATATTCTCAGCCTGGAACAGTGCATCGTCCAAGCAGATGGGGCTGGAGGACTTTGGCTTAAAAGTTCTTAAAGGAGGAGACTTGCCCACAGAAGCCTTTGCCTGGTGGAAACTGCTCATAGGAAGACCCTTCTGAGTCTCTCGCTGAGCAGCATTTGCTAACTCTTCTCCAGTGACCAGAAACCAGTTTCGTCGCAGGCTGGCCATTAGGGGGCAGGTGGTCAGATGCAGATTCAGGCTTGTGCTTTACTCTGTGCTGCTTAATGACAATCCTCTGGGAGCCTCCTTCATTCAAGGGGATCCCTTAAGATACCTACTGCCTCTTTTTTGCCCAAAGGAGGCTGAAATCCAGCCACAGAGGCTGGAAGACTTTGCAGTTTACTGCAAAGCCTCATGAGAGCCATGGTGACGCCTGCCAGACGTGGAATGAATGCCATCAGCCATCTGTGGAAATCATCCCAGAAAGTAACTCTTCCCAAGAGATACGTTGTAAACGGCTACTGATGAAATGAGGATGGTGCCCGAAATACCAACAGGAAAGCACCAATTTCAGTGTAACTAATGAAGGATCAGCGGTCACATAATGAATTGTGACCTCTGTCCTGAGGTCACGTGTTGACAGAGGAGTCTCAGGACTGATACTTAGATGCTGAGCAAGGAGGATGAGAAAATACTGCGATTTGCTGGTGACCTTTCGACACCGCACGGAGGAGAATGACTTCTAGTCTAGACACAGTCTTCATCGTTAGAACAGAAAATAGCCACTTACCAATACCCAGAGGTTGATTTAGAAAGTATCCCATAAATAAACTCTAATTTCTTGTGCTCTAGTGCTTGGCTTACCAAATAATATTCAGATCTGAATTCTGTCTCTCTGTTAACTCTGCATATGGAGGCCATGCCCTAGTGTTTGCTGTTGAGCAGGTGAACCTCCCAAGTGCAGACACCAAATTAGCATCCAAATTAGCAGTAGGTGTCAGTACCAAATTAGCATCCTGGCTTTCAAGTGAGTGTCTTGTGAGGCTGATTAGCAGGATTTGGTGGGATGGGTTCCCTATTTCCTGATTTATCCTTGCATGACCTGATGGGATTTGAGTTCCTGACACTTGAGTTTCAAGCAGTCCTGGATTCAACATGCCCAACCTTAAACGTCCTGCCTTTTATTCATCTGGTTGAGAGAAATCACATGGATGAGATCTCTCAGATCATGTGGGCTGTGATTTCCCATCCTGTCTTTAAAGGAAGGATGATCGAAATGTTTAGTCATGAAGAATGAATGACCTCGGTTTATTTGTATGTACAACTGTGTGAATACAAGTAATTTATGGACATCTTTTGCAATTTGCATATGAATAAGCTTCTTTATGGGGAGGAAATGGCTGCACTGGGTTACAATGAACCTCTCTGACAATCAGTCACAATTCGTCATGATGCTGGCAGGTAATTGTGCACACAAAGTTGTTTAGACAGAGACAGACAGGAATTTCCTCTGCAAATTATTTCGAGCTGTGGCTTCTCTGCTTTCTCTTTTGATACGGTTTCAAGTTACTCATTGTTCAAAGAAGTGATTCAAAGATCTCAATGGACTCCAAGCTTACTGTTGGGCAGTGTGCAGAATTAGACGAACATCAGAAGTTGTGTTGCAACCCAGTGGTTCAGACTCTTTGATTGGTTGATAAGCAGGATTAAGAGACACGGGTAAACTGATACAGCATGTAAACAGTATTACCTAACAACACAAGGCTTTGCAACAGAGGAGAAGGCTAAGGGGAGAGACTCTAGAAGGAAAGCTTGAATGATACTGGTGCACTTGTAATTTTTATCCTGTGTATGTGGTGAATAATGCTTGCAAATTAGACATGTAAGCATGAACTTCTGGTCCTCCAAAGGACTTTTCTTTTGAAAGCTTGTCGGATAATGAGTAGGTCTCCCAGGAGTTAGAAGATCGTCCATAAGCTGAGCAGACCGCTGTGATGTTCAGGCTCGGGAGGAGACAGCTCTGGAAGCAGAGCATCACCCGAGTTTTAACGGTAAGGAAAGCTTGCGTTTTTGTGTGTCTCGGATTATCATGCCTGGGGGCCAAAATTCCTGCAAAAGGTTCAAAGTTATATTCTGATGAATTTGTGAGAAACATGTTAGTCTACTAATTTTTGGATCATGTGCAAGGCTACATGTTGATATTTCAAATAAAAAAAAAGGGTACTGCATCTTTAGGCTTTCCTGCACATTCCACCTAAACTGTAAATACTTGCAGAAATACAGGCTGCATCTTTTGGGATGATGCTTGCCTGATGGACAAAACCCCTTCAGGGTGCTTTGGTGACTGCATTCTCCCAGACCTGTAAGCTTCTGTTGGTGATGAGAGGTGGTTAAGGCTGCAGGTTTTCTAGGTTCTTTGAAATGGCCTCCCCTCCTCCCACCCCGCCCCACCCGCCATCCCACTGCCTTCTGTAGGCCTGGAAATCTCACAGACCTTGGGATGCAAGGATGTGTCTTTGGAGTCTCATTGAAGAATGAGCTCCGCCTGCCTAGGACTCAACTCAGCAGCTTTTTATTATGCAGATGTATAAAGAGGGGTTTGGAACCTCTTCCACTGCTAATTAACGTCTGAAGAAAATGGAGGTTCTCCAGGTTCTCAGCGCTGACACATGCTTCCTCAGGGCTTCATCACTGTATCTTTCATTTGTCCCCAGCAACTTACTCTTCCACCACAAAACACAGGAATGCTGTCTCTGCTAAGCGTTCCTAAGCTTTCCAACGCCAGCCACCCTCCACTTCCCCCAGCCCCAGGATTCTCATGCATCCTTCCCAAGGTCATCATCTTCCAGCCAAGTGAACTGGTTTGCTTGCAAATACTTACTCATTTTTTAAGACCAAATGCAGTGTCACCTCCTCTGAGAAGCCTCCCTGACAGTTTGAGAAGGGGGCGAGGGCTCCCTTCCCTGGGTCCTCTCAGTGCTTCGCTTCTCTGGCTGCTAGAGCCCTCATCACATCAATGCAGTGAAATGACAGGTGTTTACTTGTGAGTTCCTGGAGGACAGGGATGGTGTTCCTTCTTCTTCTTTTTTTTTTCATTGAAGTCTAGTTGATTTACAATGTTGTCCTAGTTTCTGGTGTACAGCACAGTGATTCAGTTATACACGTGTATTTTCATATTCTTTTTCATTATAGATTACTACAAGCTATTGAATATATTTCCTTGTGCTGTACAGTAGGACCATATTGTTTATCTATTTCAAACAGCCTTCCCTTAACACAGAGTCAGGTACTAATACACCTCAATTTATGCTTGTGCAATAAATTGAATGAATTAAGACTTTCGCATTTTTTCTGTTCTTTTCTTCACTTTTCTATACTTTACTACCAAGTCTAAAAAATTAAATAATGATAACATTTTGAGTATAATTAACGAATTAGATTCCTTCTTGGCATGAGCTGCCTTCTGGGAGTATGGTAAGTTTTGTGGAAGTTTCATTTATATATTTCAGATGCTGGTTCTGTTCACCCCACTGAAGTATGATGTTAACAGAATTACCTTAATAATGTTGCAGTGTATTATGTGAATAATTGCACATTTTCTATCTAGTGGACTGATACGACACTTAATTAAATTATGACTTTGTGACCTAAAATAATCAATGACAATGATTTCAAAATTAACATGCAAACTGTAAATCTCTCTCTATTTACCCTTAGTCTGAGACTGTTACTGGAATGATGCTACTTTATAATTAGGTTATTGTAATATAATATTTGACTTTATTCAGGATTCACATGCAAATAAATAACAGCCAAATAAACCAGAGACTCTGTGGGTTTAGAAAAGTCAAGCCATACTTCCTTGTTGTTACATAATAGACATAAATGCTTTTCAGTGAAGAAACTGGAAATCGTTCTATATATATTCACTTACTCACTTATAAAAATATGGCTCAGATGTGATGTTTGTCTGCTTTCTGCTTTTCTCACAGCTGAAGAATGCTCAGTACCAACTTCCAGTGCAAGTGTACAATGGACATGAATTCCAGACCTATAGATTCTGTTTCTCTTTCCTTCCCTAAGATTAAACTGAAATGTATAATTTTGCTGGTTGACTTTGCTGACCTTCAGAAAAAAAAAAAACACTTGAGAGACTGATGACTGTCCTCTTGACCTAAAATTCACCTAATTGCAAAGCTAGTTTTGAAATGGGGACCTGTTTTCTCCCACTGCTGGAATATATATTGTTCAGCACTTCTCTGTTGATGCCAGGGAGTACTGCTGCTCATCGAATTTCAGATTGCTAGGTTTCTGCAAACAGTGATTATCGGGGGTGGGATGTGGGGTAGGGACTGTGGGGGAGACAGGGCAGCGCCTTCCCCTACTGAGAAGCTCTGCAGGGAGGGGCCAGGGTTCCCCTGGGAGGACGCAGTGGAAGCAAGACAGAAAAGAACCTTTGCTCTCAGATATCTTTTGAAAGCTGAAAGGATGTCAGTGTTGTTATTCTTTGGCAAAATAGCCAAACCGGTTTCAGTATCCTCTGTTAATCAGGCCTGGGCATGTTTGGCCCAGTGAACACAATTCACATGTACAGGTCAAAACAGTTTCCTTGAGCATCAGAAGGTGAATGGCTCTAGGATGTAGCTGGCTTGTTAATGCCTGGGCTGAGCACTCCTGAGCCTGAACAAGTTAATGCCCAACATAGCCACACTGTAGTTACGCCGTAGCTGGACCCCAGGAGAAGGTGGCTCCAGGTGCAAGGGCCACCCACTCCACAAGCACCTGCTGGACGCCTACTGGTGCCAGGCGCTGTGCTCCATCATGTGGCAGGGAGGAGCACTTCCACGCCTCATGGGGTTGAGCTGAAACTTGTTCTTCCTATCAATTTTCACACAACTCTAGTAACGAGAGAAAAAAGGTCGAGAGTTACAGGATCCCGGAGTTATGCCCTTGGACTTTCTAAGTTCCTACCTCGTGTGAGAGCCTGGTAGTACTTGTCCGTCATGAACAATTAATAAAATGCATTCCAGTTGGAGCAGAGTTCTCTGGGGAGGCTGCCGCTGTAACTGCCGGCGGAAATTTTGAGAAATACCAATGCCAGGGCCGCACTCCCGACAAGAGGAGTCAGAGTTTCTTGGGGGTAGGAGGCAAAGGAATCAGCATTTTAAAGCTCCCAGGTGATTCTAATAAGCAGTTAGCTTTAAGCACTCTGGCTCATTGTGACGAATAAGGGAGGTTTTGGAACTTCACCCCTGGGCCGTATATAATGTGAATGATGACACTGTATGTGTATTTTAACATATGGGTGAAATCCACTTGAATGATACGACACTTGCTGCCAGAAGGGGCTCTTGGGATTCTCCAAGGGAGGTATATCCTGATTTTGGGGTAAAACCACTGTAGAGTTGGGGGTTGGTAGAATATATGGCCATGTGAAGGCCCTCTAAGTCTCCATCGGGTCCAGAAATTCGGTACGGAGAGAATGGACTCTAAGTTACAGTTTGGATGATGGGATGTTGGGGTCGTGGGGCGTTTGTGGTTATGGCAATACCTCTATAGCAGGTTTTGGGTTGGCTTGGGTGAAAAGCCCACATGTAGTGACAGGTAAAGAGGGGTGTTTTATTTGTTTGGAAAGAATGACAGATATTGGAGCTGGTAAATGGGGAGATTGGGGGACCTGAAAAGTCCAGCAAAAATAGACAAGATTCCAGAGCTTACTCTCAAGACGTAAGAAAATTGATGGGACTGGGCTCCGTTTAAGTGCCAGCTCTTTGTGATGGAGGGGGAGCGTGGCTCCTGTTCAGTAAAGGAGGGCTTCACTGCAGCGCCTGCTGTGAGTGGATTAGCCAGCGTGGAGTGTCTTTCGCTTCCAGGAACCACTTTGCTCAAGTGCTCTTAACGTGGGAAGGAGGTACAGCGCTTCCGCTGCAGCCGTGGCCCTTCACCTGCAGAAATGAAATAAAAGGGGAGGAAGAAAAGCTGAGACGCGAAAAGTACAGTGAAGAGTAGAGAGTTGCTGAATTGTGGTTCTTCCAGCCAATTAACGAGCCGGTTTGGGGGGTCCAGGAAGCATCCCAGAGCGGCGTCTCCCAGAGAGGAAATGGGGGCCCTGTGGGTTAGAGTGAAAATGCTGGAAGACAGAAAGGGAGGCTTTTCTTTGTTGGCAGACGTGGAAATTGGGTTAACTCTGTAGAGAGGACTCTTTCGTTTGTAGAAAAGAGTAGGAGAACTGCGCCCCTCGGTTTCTGTAATTCAGCACATTTGAATGGGAGGTAGGCTAAGTGAGGTTAGTTATATTTGCTGTGAGTTGAGGGAGAGCTAATCCATACTAATGGAATTTCGTGCAGTGGTTTGTGCTCGAATCATAACAGCATGGAAGACATAGGAGCTCATTGAGGGAATTCTGCATCTGCAGTCACAGACTCGCATCGAGCTGGGATAATTTGTTCCATCCCTTAATTACCTGCGAATGAGTTGTAAGTGATAAACGTGGTTCATCATCCCCTGATTAGATATCAATGGAGACTCTACTGAAGTGCCAGGCACTGTTCTGGGCACTGGGGATATTTCACAAATCAACATAGAAACCATCCCTCCCTGTGCAGCAAATGGTCTTGTAGGAATGATGAGAGTCCTTTGATACTGATTTTATTTTACTCCTCAGGAGATAGGAAGGATCAGGTTATCTAGATGGCAGAGAAGTGAGCTAAACCAGCCTGGGCCATTTGGATATCCTTCAAAAAAAAAGGAAAAGAAACCCCGTATTTTACCAATACCCAGGCATTTTAGCCAGGCATACACTTTGAGTAACTTTTGCTTCTGCTCATGGATTTGCCCTGATTCATCCAGAGTGGGGGAGAATGGAAACTGGCTTCAGGTGATCAAACCTATGTCCATGGCCTCTTTAGCACTGTTTCATCCAGAAATTAATTATCTATGGGCTTGAGATTGATATGGAGATCCAAAGTGAAACTGGTCTCAGAAGTATTTGGTGATTTAAAATAAGGAGTTTCAACTGCTATTCTTGGACTCCACATTACTTACAATGATCTCCAGGGGTGATTTAAACCTGTTATACTGTTATACTCTCTTCTTCTCCACTGTGTTTGTTACATTGCTGGGAGCGTACATATACATAGAGAACAAAGCACCCAAATAAAAAAAAAAAAGGAAATAAATTCTTCCAAAAAGATGCAATAGACCACATTAAAACAGGTCCCTTTCTTTCTCAGATTCAGACCTGCAACGAGGCTGATCATGCTACCTAGAGAAACTTTTTTTTTTTTAAACAAAGAAAAAATTTTTTTTTTTGGCTGGAGAACCTATTCCTTGCCCCACATTCTTTGCTGTGCAAAGGCATCATATTAGGACTTGGGGTGAATAGTATGATGTAGATAAAAGTGAAGTTGACTAGTAACCAGTTGGGAAAAGCATGGAACCCAGCCTACCAGGTGCCCAGGCCGGGAGCCTGAGTCCTAAGCACGTTAGGAGGTGAGGATGTGGTGGAGAGTCAGCATTTGCTGAGACATAGGATTGTGGTGGGCGAGCTGGACACAGGGCGTGCCTGCTAGAAGTGGCTGGGCACCAGTTCATCCTGGCACTGAAATACTACAAGTGTAGCTCAGAAAGTGGTGCCAGTTAACTCCAGTCTCCACCCACAACTCCTTCTATAACGCGTGCAGTGTATACAGGGTCTCCTCCCAAGAGAGCCCTAGGTAATCCTCGAGTAGAAATTTACAGATAGGATGTTTGTGGAACATCAGTTTGAATGGATGCAAAATTCTTAGTTGCCAAGGACACCCCATGTCTTGGCCTGACTCTACAGACATGCTAGGGCCTGAAACCCAGCCTTGCCACTTACCAGGGCACTCCCGGGAAAACTGTTAATGGTCTCTAGTCTCGATTTCCTTGTGTGGAAATAGTAATGTCTGCTTCATAGGGCTTTTGTACCCTGATGCCTTCAGGAGGGTTGGGGACAAGGGTGTCCCTGCTCAGCCACAAAGGGGCTCTTAGACCTGACAGCTTGATCCTCCATCCGCTTCTGGTGGCCAGTGACATTAATGGGGTGGGCCTGGATCTCAGACAATGCCGCCAACAGGGCCAGGCTTTCTAAGGATGGAGAGAGTTTAAACATTTGTACAATTAAAAAATCATGATTCAGAAGTTTTTTTCTGTCACTTGAATTTTGATGTCCAGGGTCAAAGTCTTGGTCATGCCATGTTTATTCACATGCTGATCGCCTTACTGTTATCCCAAGAATGCACCTAATTTAATCCTCACAAATACCTTTCAAGTTTGGACTTCTGTCTCTGTTTTGTAGATGATGGTAAGGTCTTTCATGGAGCTGGAGATTGTCAACCTGGAGCTAAAATGAAATGTGTGTAGTTGATGGACAGTTTATGTGCACAAACATGTAGACCTGGGTTTGATTCTACAGGGTTAAAGGCAAAGGTTAGCATATTGAGAACAATTGGATGGATGGGTTTGTCTTGAGAAGTCACAGAGCTTTATTATGAAAGTACATGGCACTGGGTCTTTGGATTTGTATTTTAAAATCTCAAGTCTCTTGTCTGTATTAACTTTTTTTCCCCCAGATTCTTATATTGCTATTTTTTATTCAAATTTTCTCTTACTTCTTGTGTTAATGTTGATAACCATTCATTTTCTAGAGTTTAAATGTAGGATATAAATTCCTACATTTAGAATTCCTCTTATAAACGTTTAAATATCCACTGTCCACTTTCTTATTCTGATCATTTGTGTGTTTGCTCTTTTTTTCATAATTACATTTGTCAAAGTTTTTTTCCCTTGTTCTTTCCACAATCAGATATCAGTTTCATTGATTTAATTTAGTGTATTGTTGACTTGTTTCAGTGTTTTCTATTGTATTATCTGTATCAATTCTTTCTGATTTCTTTTTTTTTTTCGTATTAACTTTTGAACCAACGAGAAGGAGACCAAATGCTAGAGAAGAGACAGAGCCTAGCTGTCACCTAGTCCAACACTTTGATTTTGAGGTTGCAGCAACCGGAGCCTGGAGAGGTTCAATGACAGCTGCAAGGTCTTGCAATCAGTGGCAGTGCTGGGACTGGACCCCACTCTTACACCAGGGCTCGTCTGTGTACGTGACATTGCTTCGCCTTGAAAGGAGCACTTGTGTCTTGTGAGGTAGCACATTAGTCCGTCTTTCATTCCAAGGTAGCAGTCATATCCCTTGTCACCAAAGTGCAGAAATGTTTTAAATGTTGTTCGAGATTTCCTTGGACGTTGAATAGAATTTTGGCCATTCCCCCCCCCCCCCCCCGGTTGGTGCTTGTTCATGCAACACAAAATAATTTTAATGTGATTCTTAAAAAAAAAAAAATCCCATAATTGGCCTCTTGCCTTCGTCATTCCACACTGCTCTCCAAGTGTCTTAGATGTTTCACAGGCCAAGAGGACACGCCACCGCCAACTGGTCATCTGACCGTTTGTTGCTGTAGTTCCCTGGCAGCCAGAAAGCTGCAGGTTTAAGTTTAGAGACTGACAGTGTACTGATCTGATCACTAAACATTTGTTTGACGTTATTGACTTTTTGTGGTAATAAAAAAAAAGTCCCTCATTGTTCCAGGATACCTTAGTATCGGGCAGTGAAAGTTGAGATTATAAACACTGTGGTCTTCCACACGGAATGGGCTTTCCTTCATGTTACATATCATTAGGAGATGGAATAATCAGTTTCTGTAAGAATGTATTTGATGATTAACATGCTTTTAAATAGAGCTCTGAAAATAGTTACTTTAAAGACACCTTGATAATTTGCTTTGTATATATAAAATTGCTTTGGACTTTTTTTTCCCCCCTGTTATATGTAAGTAAAAATAAAATGATTAGTTTTCTATTTTAAAGGCCAATCTCTCCTCTCCTTCACTATGAATATATAGTTTTTTCCTTTGGAATCTTATAAAGTCAGGACATAGATCAATGTGTTGCCATGGCAGAATTTTAGAGAAGTTTCTATATCCTTTGGAAGCCTTAGTTGGTTTACATCCTGACTTTCTGGTACTCTGGTTTTTGAATTTCTTTTTGGCTACCCAGCGTTTGCCATCTTGCTGATGTGTTGCTGGATTCTTGACTCCCCTGGTAACCTGCTGTGTCTTCAAGCTGCTGAAGACATTTAGTACAAACTCAGAAAGATCATTTTGAGAAAAGCATCTTATTCCTCCCTGCCAACAACGTGGACAATAGTCAAAGAATAGGACATTTCCCTGGTTTTAGTACATTTGAAAAGAGGTTTAAATTTACTTTTATTTGATGTTTATGGGACATATACTTTGTATTAGGACCTGTGTTAGTTCCTTTTTAAGGAGATGGCAAGAAGATAGGTAGATTGTTTATTTTTTAAAAAATCTTAACGTCTCCCTGCACCTCCCCTTTAAATTCTTCTCTCAAGAAGTCCCTTCAGGCTTGGAAAAACAAATACAAATAGCATAGGTCTAGCAATGGCCTTTCAGTCACTCTGAAAACTTCTTCCTCTTTACTCTTTCTTAAATCTTTTGTATCTTGAAAAAATTCTCCGTTGACTCTAAATTCCCCTCTGTCTACTAGTACTACATCTCTGTCCTTTAGAGTCAAGTTTCTGGAAAGAATAGTTTATATTCAGTTGTCTTTATGTTTCTTTTTTCCCAATCATTCTTTTCTCAAGTCTATATCCATTTGCTTTCTGTCCAACCAATGAAATTATTCTAACAAGTATCACTCTGTTATCTACTGCTCCGTAACAAACTGTACCAGAACTTAGCAGCTTAATTATCTATTACCAGCTTTCTAATATCTATTATCTATTTGTTTAGCTTTCAGTTATCTATTAACAGTTATCTATTATCTCTCTTGAGTCTGTGAGTGGCTGGGCTCAGCTGGGTGTTTCTTCTGTTTCACGTGGCATTGGCTGGGTTGCAGTCATCTGTAGGCTTGTTAGGTTGGAATGTCCAAGATGGTTTGCAAGTTGGTGCTGGGGTGTCAGCTAGGAGATCAGTTGGGGCTGGTGGCCAGGATGCCTTGATTTTTTTCCCCATGTGGTCTCCCCCTGTGGTTTGGAATTCCCATAGCATGGTGGCTGGGTTCCTTAGGGAGAATTCCCAACTGCAAAGGCAGAAGCTGGAGGTCTCTTAAGGACTAGCCTAGGAAGTTTTACAGTCTCACTTCTTCCCACATTCTTTGGGTAAAAACTGGTCCCAGTCCCAGTTAAATTCAAGAGGAGGGAAAATAGTCTATCTCTTGGTAGGTTGGTGGCACAGTCACATTGTAGAAGAGCTGAGGTGTGCTCCTGCCATCTTGTAAACGCAATTACAAGTAAGATCTAGCCCGTAATATCTATTTTTTTTGGTATTTTTCCCTTTATAGTACATCACAGACTTCTTTTTAGTTTAATACAGACTGTTGCAACTTGTGTAACAGCTGCAGAATATTCAACAATATGGATGTGCCTTAATTATTCAACCATATTACCCTTGGTGGATGTTCAACTTCCAATTCATTTTTTGAATTAAATGCATTATCTTTAATGCTAACCAGTAGCTCCTGCTGGGAAGAGGAAAGGTAGTCCCTCTGGATCCCATCTTGTACTTAACAAACAGCTATTAAACCCCAAGTATGTAGAGCACTATAGAGGTAAACACTACCAAGTGACCTCAAAAAAACTCACAGCCGAGTTGGCAGAATGTGAACAGAAAATGGGACTATGACAGGATGGCATTATGGTTGCTACAGGGGCATCAGATTTATGCAGGGGCATTAATGTGGCTTCAGAGAAGAAGCAAAAGGGAGGATTCCCCTTTAGCACAGGGCTGAGGAGGGGTATACATCCAGGAAAACTTTCAGGAAGAGGTGGCTTGAGCCTAGAGCTGAGGGAGAACTGGCCACACTCCCTGGGGTAGCGGCATTTCTGCACATGCAAAGGCCAAGAGACATAAGAAAGCATGGCAGTTCTAGTAACCACAAGGCAGCCAGGATGGCTGAACTAAAAAGAACTAGAAAGGCATAATAGGAAATGAGAAAGAAGTCAGATCATAAAATATCTTACGGGCCTCGTTAGAAAGTACAAACATTATCTAAAGTCCATGGAGAGTCACTGAAGAGTTTCAAATCAGGAGAGATGTTGTCTGTGGTGCATCAAAAAAATCAGTCATTCTGCCAACAGTGTAGAAGGGGGTTTGGCGTGATGCCAGCCTGGAGGCAGGTGGACTGTGGTGGCATTCCCAGGGCCTGGGAATGTGGACCTGGGGTCCAAGGGGAAAATGCATGAAAACATTTTATAGCAAAATATAAATAGAAATGTATATATACGTTTGCAGTTGATTGTGTGAGCAGAGTGCATACGGACTGATTTGCTTCAAACTGCCAACCTTGGTTACATTGAATTGCTTTATTATTGTAATTAGTAGTCAACAGGTTAAAAGTAAGCAATGGGATTCAGAAATCAATTTCAAGACCAGATATGAACCTGTAGACAAAACAATAAACATAGGAGAGAATGTAGAAGAATATGTATTACTTTGGTGGTCTAGCGAATGTTTACAAAAATGGAAATTTTTTTGGTGTTTGTTGAATACTTTTGTATGCATAAAAACAAGTCTGTAAAGATTTAGAACAAAATGTTAATAGTAATACTGTCTGGCTGGTAGATGATTTTTATTTTTCTTTTGGCTTCCCTGTGTTATATAATTTCAAAACAATTGAGCACATCTTACTTTCATAATAGAAATAACATTATTTCTTAAAATAGAGGATAGTACATAAAAACTGGTACCATTAAGCTATTTTCTGACTACCCAAGACTTGAAAAAGCAACAATAGTATGAAATGATTACAAAATGAATCCATTTGAGAACAGCATGTTTATTCCTTTCTCGTAGCAAAGACTGAAGGAGGAGAAGGAAGCCAAGCGGGCTCGTTTGGATGGTCGACATGACTACGTATTTGGGATTGTAGCTTCCTGCGTGGACCTGAACAAAGCTGAAGTGGAGGACTGCCCTTCTTGAGGGGACTCAGGTGCGGTCCATTTGAGTTCTCACTCACTTGGTGGTAGAGGGCACACAGGGTCTACGACACTGTCCTGTGGCAGGATCTGTGCTGGGTCTTAGAGGAGGGTGTCTGTTTCGGCATGGACAGGACTCCATCCTGACTTAGTACAGGTGGTGGCAGAGTGAGTTGAGGGATCTCCAACTCTCCATGTTGAATGAGGGACGTAAAATTGTTATTTGAGTTCCCTTTTTCTGATGGCGATGTCTGCATCTCTCTACACCCAGTGGAGCTGGGCTCAGGCGCCATTTTGGAACCTGAGGTTTGAGAACCGAATCTCTTCTTTGCTGCTTATTTATCTTTTTTTCAGTTTATCCTGTTCTAACCCAGGAGATTGAATTGTGCTGTAGTTTTCTGGCTTTGACTTTGACTTGGCAGCTGAATCTGGTTTCTTCTGTTCCTGAACGTGACTTCCATTTTCTGCCACGATTTCCCAACAAAAGCCTGGGATGTGATTTGGGTGGTGATTTGACCTTGGATGGGGAAGACCAAACAGGGGAAGATACAGTTTCTTGGGCACTGAGAAAGTCATTCCAGGGGGTCTCTAATGTTTTCTGAAATTTTTTTTTTAACTTATTAGGCATTAAAAAAGAAAGAAAGAAAGGGAAGCAAGGAAGAAGCCGTTTTTGTTGGCAGGGATGCCACGTTGTTGACAGTGCTTTTCAGTGATAGGCTTGTAAACGTTTAACAATCGGCTTTGGGCAAGAGGGTGGAGGGAGGCACTCGTTTGAGCATTTGCTGAGTCTGTGGTGTAATATTCCCAACATGGCTGATTCCAAACTACCAACATGATGTCACTAAGCACTGAGTTGGGAAGAGTTGTGTCAATTGGCTGGCTGAGGCTGGCTGAGGCTGGCTGAGCCTGCCCGAGCCAACTCCAGGCCTCTGCTGGCCTTGTCCCTTCCTGCTGTGTCACTTGGGGAGAGTTAATTGGAGTCAGTAGAAGAATCAAGGGTGGATAACACTAAAATAGTTGAACTATAGAGTGAGTCAATTAGGAGTTGAGGAAATGTCCTTTTCTTCTTTCTCCTCCTCCTTGTAGCTAACATTTACTAGATATTTACCATGTGTCAGTCTTGTTCTGATTTTCATCTATTATCCCATTTAATTTTCGTAACACCAGGAAGTAGATAATATTATCCCTCCAAATTGGAGGCATGGAAAGAGACAAGTTCACATAGCTGGTACAGTCTTGGGGAGATCATTCCAGAGGTGAAATGCTTAACTCTACCCTACGTCCCAGTTTAGACATCTGGGTTTGAGATAACGCAGGTGGAATAACTGAATAAAGGTTCTGCACTATAGGAATCCCAAGTCCAACTCTGTGCCCTATTCAGGACCGGGACTGTTGGAACTTGGAGGCTTAAAAACATCTTCCTGGCTCAGGCTCACTGAGCCTGAGGGCCTAGAGGGGCAGGAGCTTTCATACCGCCCGTGATGGAAGCACCTCCCTCATCACATTCTTAGCTTGAAAGTTAATGAGTACATTCTACTCATCTGTGTGGCATCCATAATCAAGGAAATGTACCAAAGAAAACAGGGTGACTTGCTTTTATTTATGAATGATGGTTTTATCTATAACATGATAGAAATTGAAGGTGATCTTATGTTTTACACTTAAATTTTCAGGCTAAATTTTATCCTTTAAAATTTTTTTGTTTTAAATTGCCATAAAATGCACGTAAAATTTATCACCTTAGTCATTTCTTAATTGTACCGTTCAGTAATGTTAAGTACATTCACATTATTGTGCAACCAATCTACAACACTCTTTTGATCTTGCAAAACTGAAACTGTATCCTTTAAACCACAACTCCCCATTCTCCGCTTTCTCCAGCCTCTGTCAGTCACCATTCTACTTTCTGTCTCTATCAATTTGGCTACTTTAGATACATCATAAACATGTAATTATGCAGTATTTGCTTTTTTGTGGCTGGCTTATTTCACTTCTCAAGATGTCTTCAATGTTCATCAATGTTATAACATGTGTCAGTGTGTCAAAAATGTTTTGAGGCTGAATAATATTTCATCATATGTATATCCTACATTTTATTTATTTATCCATCAATCAGTGAATAGCTGGGCTGCTTCCACCTTTTGGCTACTCTAAATGGTGCTGCTTTGAA
The DNA here is from genome assembly GCF_009834535.1 of Camelus ferus. NCBI lineage: Eukaryota > Metazoa > Chordata > Mammalia > Artiodactyla > Camelidae > Camelus > Camelus ferus. The sequence continues at coordinate 9,969,881 of NC_045698.1, read as the reverse complement.
CATGGATGCCCAAATACCTCTTCACCATCCTGCTTTCAGTTTTTTTGGGTATATACCTAGATGCAGAATGGCTGGATCATATAATAATTCTACTTTTAATTTTTTGAGGAACTGCCACACTGTTTCCCCCAGCAGCCGCACTGTTTCACATTCCCACTGACAGTGCACAGGAGTTCCAGTTTCCCAACATTTATTGTCTTTTGGTTTATTGACAGTAGCCATCCCAACGGCTATGTAGGTTTTATCATTTTTTCTTCCCATTTGAGTTCAGAATTTTGCTATTGACTGTTTTAAAGAATCGCTTCTATTGGTAGCAGGCCGGATGGCAGACCTCTGCACGTACCGTGAACCCCATGGGTGGGACCAAGTTGCTTTAGGATGGAGTGCTCCGTAGTCATAGGTGTTACCTCTGCACGTACAGTGAACCCCATGGGTGGGACCAAGTTGCTTTAGGATGGAGTTCTCTGTAGTCATACATGCTCTCGTCATGGCAGTTTAATATTACTTATCTGCAGTGTGTTAGACTGGATTTTGAAAGGTTTGTTCTCGCTTTCTGATCTGCAGTTGGGTGAAAATGAAATACTCGTCTGTATTTATACCTGTCTTTAGCAGTTGAACACTTTAGGAAATTAGCAAACATGGAGGGACAATCTCTTTTCAAATGTGTGTATGTAGCAAATATTTTTATGATTAATCAAATTACTTCTTTGAATTGAATCTTTACTAAAATTAAGTAAGATGTTTATTCTTTCATGATTTTCGTGTTAAAAAATATGACCCCTTCTACATGGTTTGCGTGAGTGGCAGTCCTATCTGAATAAGAAAGAAGACAATCAGTGCTGATTTAAATGTGGTTTCTAATTCACCCTGGCCCTTTTGTGCCCCCAGATTGAAAGAATTGACCAGATTTTTGCTGTTGGAGGTCTCCGCCACCTCATGTTTTACTATCAGGATGTGGAGGTGGCAGAAACAGGTATGCAAACATAATGTGACGTAACCCAGACACGTGTTCTTGGATTTATCCACGCATGACGTGACGCAGAAGGCACTGTGAGAACTGGCCGCTTCTACCTGGGAGGTGGGGCAGGTGGGAGTAGTAAGGTGTGGTGGGTGAGGCCCAGTGGAACGGGTTCTGTTTTCATCTCAAGCAAAGGGCAGATAATGGTGGGTATTTAGCCTGATTGGTCTAACTTTATTTGGGCTATTTTGTTTTCCTTTTCAGGCTGTGCTGTAATTGGAGATAATAAAATAATGTACGTTTTGAGCCTTCCTTTTCTTATGTGTTCGTTCATTCTATGCAGTTATGTTCTGGAACTTCTTTTGGGCAGCTGTTTCTTCTCTATTTCTTTTTAACATAGAAAGTGTTGGCAGTAAGCATAACAGGAATTTTCCAGTTAAATATCACATCATGTTTATTTTCTACTGACTGTGATTCAAATGAATAATATTGAATGACAAGTTTAGTCATTTTCATTTAAGGGAAACTTGCAAATCTTTATGCGGATTCAACTGGCATATACCATTCTACTTTTATGTGAATTAATATAATTTTAAAGCCAAACTAGGGACATAAACAGATATGTTGTGATTATATTAAAATATCATGTGCAGTCCTTTTATGCCCTTTCTGAAGAAAGGGAAAATAGTTATTGCCCTTGGCGTAGAGAATGACCATGCTTTTTTGTTTGAAAATGGAGGAAATCATGCATGCTTACTCAAAGTGACTGGCATTTTCCCCAAATTATCCATTTGATATTTTGTGGTCAGAAAGGGCATTACATTTTGAGTGAAAAATCAAAACAAGACAGAAATTTTCAGTTCTATCCCAGATTGCAAAACATAAGGTCAGGTGAATGTTACCTTCACTCATGAACTGTGCACCGGGGGAAGCTGGCCTTTAGGTGTAAATCTTACATCGAATAAGAAGGGTTTGTGGGGTGTAAACACACACGCAAGCTTGTTTTTGTTTCCTTCTCTTTCTCTAAACCTTCTCAGTAGGAGTAGCTTTTTTTCTAACCTTGGATTGAAATTACGACAATCCCATGACTTTTCTGGACGCTCTTAGATAGGAAAAGTTCCTATGGTTGCTTATAGTTACAAACATCATCCAATTCAGAACTAAAAATACACAATTTGTCAAAACTAGTTGATCTAAAGTTAAATCTTCTCCAATCTTGGTCCTTCCTCTTCCTTGCATCCCCCACTCGCTGGCAGCAGAGGCCTCGGAAATTCGACATTTTCGGTGGGAGAGGGGCCCATGGTTCTCCTTTTCTCCCTCAACTTACCCTTCAGCCCCTTGCTCCCATCATGTTAACCCCAGTTTCTGACGGTGTCGGGCTTGAAGCAGGGCAGAGACAAGGGGTAAGAGATGGCAGCAGAGCTTTTCCTTGACTGGCACCTGCCATGAGCTGGCTGACCTGGATTCTCTGGGCCTGGCTCAGATGAGAGGACTGAGGCACAGAAAGATTAAGTAACTCACTCAGGTCACGTGGCTAGGAAGTGCAGCATGAGATGGAAGTCCGGGGTGTCTGCCTGTAGAGCCCACATCACTCATCACTGCCGTCCTGCCTCCATTCTCTCCTGCCTCTAGGACCAGCAAGACCACAACAGCAGGAGTGGAGGTGCTGGAGTTCTGTAGTCAGAACTGTCTTTTTGGCGGGAGGGTATAGCTCAAGCGGTAGAGCTTATGCTTAGCATGCATGAGGTCCTGGGTTCAATCCCCAGTACCTCCTCTAAAAATAAATAAAAAACCTAATTGCCTTCCCCTGCCAAAAAAATAATAATACAAAAAAAAAAAAAAAAAAAAAGAAGAAGAACTGGTTTTTGATCTCGGCTCTGTTGGCTGTGACTTGGGGCCGGGTCACAGCTGCCTTCAGGGTTGTAGGGAGTTTGAGTAATGCAGACATGGTACCAAGCACAGGGCCTGGCACACGACACATGCTGGTAGATCCTGTCTCCTCCCTCACCCTTTCTCACTGCCCCCATGAATGATGACTTTGTAGCTCTAGCAAGAATCTGCTCTGGACCAAACTCTTATTCCTGCTCCTTCCATTCCTGTTTTTTCCTAGAACAATAATTTTGAAATGAACCTGTGATCTGGAATCAAGCAGATCCTTTTATTTATTATTCTTTATTTATTTTTTATTGACATACAATTGACTTGCAATATTATGTTAGTTTCAGGTGTACAACATGGTGAGTTGATACTTTTTACATCACAAAATGATCACCATGAAAACGCAGACCTTTTTAGATCCCTTCAGGGCTCAGGTTAGAGGTTGTCCAGGTGGTGGAGTTTCTAGGGCACATGGAAAAGTCAACATGACAGTGTTTAACAAGGAAACTTAATTCGAAGAGGTGACCACATGGACTGTAAACAGTTTGTAAAACAAATTCTTTTGCATTTGTAGGACAACTCGGCTCTCCAGGAGGAGCCAATCCTATTTCTGGAAAGGTGAAAAAACCTAAGGTGTTTGTGACCGAGGGAAAAGATGTTGCTCTTACTGGGGTTTGTGTGTTCTTCATCCGAACCAACCCTTCCAGAGCCATCACCCCTGAGAACATCCACCAGGGTAAGAGGCAGCAGCAGTCCTTCATCCCGAATTACCCCAAATCACACAGTCTACCAAAAAATCCCTCCCTATGGAGACAACCATTCTCTTCATTAAATATTTAAAACTGCTTTCGAAGAAGTGTGTTACAAGCACTTAAACAGCTAAGAGGACATTTCCTTGAAATCTGTTAAAAGGACTTAATATCCAATTTATTGACAATTTTATATAGCATTGTGTGTGTCTGTAAAACAGTGAGGTCTTTCCTTTTAAAAAGAATTCCCGCATATGTAATTTACTTAATGGTAAATTTCATACATTTAAAATAAGATCTATTAAAGTGGATATAGCCTTGAACAACACAGGTTTGAACTGCACGGGTCCATTTATACATGGGTTTTTTTTTTTTTTTAATAATAAATACTGCAGTACTATATGCTTCGTGGTTGGTTGAATCTGAGGAAGCGGGACCAGAGGTAAGGAACTGTAGATATGGATAGCCAACTTTAAGTTACACTCGGATTTTCTGACTGGGCGGAGGGTGGGAGGCCATAACCCCTGTGTTGCTCAAGGTCAACTCTGTAATTTTATTTTTTCTGCAAAATAAAGTGCATGTGGACAAGTCTTCTCTGCCCTCAATGGGTGTGTTACCTGCTTGGAGCAAATAAACTGGTAAACGTCCTTGTGTTCTGTTTATTTCATGCTTTTATTTCGATGATTGTAATTTAGAATAGTATAAAGCTTATGTCTTAACTAAATATCAAAATAATTTACTGAATTGAAAGACTGAATATACACACAGACAAGGGTCAGACCATCTACAGATAGAACTTTGATGCACAACCTTCAGCAACCTGCCCAGGAAATCAACCTCCTTACCTGCAATAAACAACATAGGTAGCCAGCCTGCTGTGTTAGCCAGGTAGGAAGCCAGCTGGGAAATGAAACAATAACTCTGTATCAGTTGGTCAGAATGCCCAGGACTTGATTCATGACTGCCAGCCTCCTTCATTTTTGTCCATACTTTCAACAACTTTATTGGGACCAACCAGAGAAAGCCAAATCTTCACCATTAACCCATCACATAGGATGCCCTGCTTCTCGTTAGCCTGCCTCCAGCTTCCCCAGGCCAACAGCCTCCCATCAGGGCACCTCGGTGCCTCCCTTTTCTCCACTAGGAAGCTTTCCCACTCCTCTCGCTGCCTTTGAGTCTCTGCCGAAATGCAGGTGATGGTGGCCGACTCCCTTGCTATTGCAAGGAATAGAGTCTTGCTCTGAATAAACAACCTTTGCTTTGCTTCTCATGCGGTTGGTCTTCATTTACGCCCACAGGACATATAGTTAATGAACGTCATGCAGAAATGACTCAGGAGTTACGCTGCAGTTGAGGATCATTTTTATAGTAAATGTTCTCCCAATCGTTTTCCAGGAGGTGAGCTTCAATGTGTTAGACACCGCAGATGGGGGCCTGCTTAACAGCGTGAGACGTTTGCTGTCCGACATCTTCATTCCTGCTCTCAGAGCCACGAGCCACGGCTGGGGCGAGCTCGAGGGGCTTCCGGAAGCAGCCAGTATTCGCCAGGAGTTCCTGGGCTCTCTGGAAGGCTTTGTGAACGTCCTGTCGGGTGCTCAGGAGAGTTTGAAGGAGAAGGTATGAATAAAGATGTTGCTTCAAAAATTATTGGACAGTGAACAGATCAACATATAAGTGGGTCGTGCTTCTCTCAGATGGTCTTGATTCCACTGCCTTGCAAATCTTGGAAAAAATCTGTGAGCGTTTTTATTGGCCCCTCAACATGTGGTGCTCACTAGATTTAAATTCCTATAGTTTGGAGTGATGAATGAGTTTGGGGCTCCGTAGAAATGTTGGCTGGGATGGAGGGATTTGCTCTGCCATGTCAGGGGCTGGGCTGCAAAGAGAAGAGTGTGAAGTGCTTGTGGTGTTGCTCTGCAGCCTGGAGGGAAAGGAACCTGGAGCCAGTGTGTGTGTGTGTGTGTGTGTGTGTGTGCACGTGGGTGGGTGGGTGGGGAGGGGGAAGGAAATCCTGAAGAGGTGGAGAAGAACTGACATCTGGAGAGAGTGGGTCAGGACCTGTGGTCCAGCCAGTGACCAAAAGGGCCTTTAAGAATAACTTTGGCATTTGTGGGGTTTAGCTTCCATAGACTTTGTGCCGTCTACAGTAAGCCTGTGTTAGTGATTGCTTGGGGTAGAGGATGGTGGGTGCAAAACCATGATAGATGACCACCTAGATCAGGCATGAGTGGGAGAGAAAGGGTGGATTCCATGAGACCAATGATGATGTAACACTCATTGCTCTCCAGGGAATACTGAGAGCTTTTGGGACCTGTTGGGATATTGGGAGGGAGGAAGGTACTATGCTTTCTAAAGGATGTAGAATGGGGAAGTTGAGTGAATTTTATCCAGAAAGGGGCAGAATGATTCTAGCTAACCTCTGAGATACATACATATATATATATATATATATCTATACACACACACACACACACACACACATACATACATACATATATATATATATATAGCGATCATGCAGGCCATACTAAATGCAGGTTGAACCAACTTAAATAGTTATTTGACTGAAAAAAGCAGTGCTTTCATGTGGTTCCACTTCATACTGTGGTAGAGGTATTAAAAAAAGGTCCAGTGTGGAGGAGGGCCTGAGATCTGAATTTAGAGATTCACAGGGCCAGGTGCACCTGTACCAGAAGGAAAATGTTCTTATCGAATGTCGAAGTCCTTGTGGGTTGTGTGTGTTTAAAAATATACTAGGTTTCTTTGTCACATCAAAATCCAATGCATATCCTTTCCTACGCCTCTCTTCCCTTCATTCTGGAAATGAATCTGTGTTTCTGCCATTGCACTTGCTGACTATAAGGATTTGGGAGGTAAGGACATGAGAGTTTTTCCTCTGGTTAGTTTCAAAAAAGAACGCGATAGATTAGAACTTACCCCTCCCTTAAATCAGTTCTTTTGAAGCCCCCCACTTTCTTTGGCTTCGTGAGTTGACTCTTCAATTTCCCAAGTTCCGTATTAATCCCCAAATTCCGTGATGTTAGATCTCTCTCTCTCTCTCTCTCCCTTTCTAGTTTACTGTTTTTATTTTTTGACCCAAAATTTGACATCAGAGCCAATCATTTCTAGCTGTGTGCTCAGGGTCTGGGGAGGTTCGGGCAGCTCAGGGTCTGGGGAGGTTCGGGCAGCTCAGGGTCTGGGGAGGTTCGGGCAGCATGTCAGGTCCTTCATGCATCTTCCTCAGGGAGCAGGGTAGGTTAGATTAGAGGATCCCCTAAGATCCTTCTCAGCCTGTCAATCAGCCCAAAGTGTGTGTGCGTGTGTGTGCGTGTGCATGTGTGCGTGCATGTGTTAAAATAGCATCATCTTATTTAACTTTCATTTTAATTAGGTGAACCTTCAAAAGTGTGACATATTGGAACTGAAAACCTTAAAGGAACCGATCGACTACCTGACTCTGGCTAATAACCCTGAGACTTTGGAAAGAATAGAAGGCTGTATGAGAGTATGGATCAAGCAGGCAGAACAGGTAAGTTTCAGCAACCAAGCACCAGAAACTAGCTGTCTTAACACCAACTAGTTCAGATGCCACATTACTGAGCCAGCCAGTGGAAGAAGGTATATCACATCCTGTTCCTATTTGTCTCCGTATTTTACCACAAGTCCCTAAAAAGGGGAAAGGGTCAATGCAATTTTAATTCATAGGCATTAGTTAAGAAGAGATAATAAGAATTCTAGGAGATGAAAATAAATGACTTTATATTCTTATATAACAGAAGACTGTCCTTGACTGATTATTTTCTCAAAGTATAAGTTACTTTGGAGAGAATCTCTGCAGAAGTACAAGGAGCTTTCGGTTTCAGTGTGTCCTCCAAAACAAAGCTTGAGACTTAACCTTTAAAAAAATATTTTCAGAAAAGTCCCAAGTGAGAGTGGACATTACATCAGTAAGTAAGCACAGTGGAAATTGACCAACTGAAGGCATGGGGGCTCCAAGGCTGTAAGTGAATAGCCAAGGAAACTTGCTTAGGTCAGGCCTTTCAAAAGTTCGTTAAAGCTCCTTAAACAGGTTGTTTTCAGTTAGAATGTTGAAATTTAAAAAGTGGATACATGTTAGGTTAGTAAAAGCCTGTCATGCGAAGCATGCAAATGAATACAAATATATCCTGGTTCAGATAGCATCATTTACTTATTTCCTTTTGTCCTTCTTATGTATCACTTCCGTATCTCCAACCCTGCTCCTTGGTTCATGATTCTCCTGTGCCTTTACAGGTTCTTGCTGAAAACAACCAGCTGCGGAAGGAAGCGGATGACCTTGGGCCGCGAGCAGAATTGGAGCACTGGAAAAAAAGACTATCTAAATTTAACTACCTTTTGGATCAATTGAAGAGCCCAGATGTGAAGGCTGTGTTGGCAGTGCTTGCTGCCGCCAAGTCGAAACTTCTGAAGGTTGCTTTTTGCTTTGTGAAGTAGGGATGAAAATTCTCTATGCAGAACCCGTAGGGTAATTAGGAACAGAAAAATGTTACTCTGCCTTTATGAAAAAAACTTTAAGATTGGATAATATTGCCCTTTTATAATTTTGGATGCTATGGAAATAGACTTTTTAAAATTTATTTAGTTTTGTGGTGTGTTTTTTAAAAATTATATTATTTATTTCATTTTGGCAGAGGGGGAGGTAATAAGGTTCATTTATTTTTAGAGAAGGTACTGGGGATTGAACCCAGGACCTTGTGAATGCTAGGCATGCGCTCCATCATGGAAATAGCCTTTGAATGAAAGGTATTCGTTGGCTGGTGTGTAAGTATGTATATATGTTATTAGAGGGCATTGCAAGTCATTAAGATGTAACATAATGACATGACTGTATATATATTATGAATTCAGACCAACAAGGAGTAGTAATAATGAACTTACCTTATTTTTTTTAAACACTAGTATATTTCCTTTTTTAATTCTTATTTTTTATTGAAGTATAGTTGATTTAAAATGTTAGTTTCATGTGTACAGCAAAGCAATTGAGTTATACATTAGTGTATTTGTTCTCTATCCAGTGTAACAAACTACTCCAAAACTTAGCAACCTGAAACAACAAACATTTATTATCTCAAGGTCTGTGGGCCAGGAAGAGATTTGGGTGCAGCTTAGCTGGGAGCATCTGACTCAGAATCTCTCCTGAGATTGCAGGGAGGGTGTTGACTCATCTGAAGGTCAGACTGGGGAGGATCTGCTTCCAAGTTGCTCATGTGGTTGTTGTAGGATTCAGTTCCTTGCTGGCTGCCCAGAGGTTTCTTTCAGTTCTTTACTATAGAAAATACGGGAATGAGGTGCCATTTGGATCCAGCAGCCAGTGGAGGAGAGGAGGTACAGGTTTAAATGGAGGAGTTGCCTCTTGATGCTCTGTCTTAGCAATTCAATAGATTTCATAAGAGATGACCTGGAAGAGATACGGTCAAAAATTTAGCCAAAATTAAAACATTGCTCTTCAGTGTGGTCATGCCCTTCACCACTCTGGATTCAGTTTCATGTGAGATGGACAGGACAGACTGAGAGTCTGACCCCCAGGGCTTGTGATGACGTTTAGCAGCTGTTGTATTGAATGTTTCTGTATCAATAATTGCATTAACATTGCTTTGCTGTCTTGTGCTTAGACTTGGCGGGAGATGGATATTCGAATTACTGATGCAGCTAATGAAGCAAAGGACAACGTCAAATATTTGTACACGCTTGAGAAGTGCTGCGACCCCTTGTACAGTAGTGACCCTGTGAGTTAGAGATTTCTATCCCCTTGGTCTACTGATGACCCTTTTACACTAGCTGACTTGAGTGTGGAGTTTTTGGTTTGTAAATATTATAGTCTGTTGGGAAAATCTTAGAAACATCTGTTCATTCTCAAGAGAGTTTATGTGTGTGTGTGTGTGTGTGCACACACATCTATTTCTATGTATTTATGTATCTATCAATCTATCATCTATTTATCTATCTAAGATGGATACGCAACGTTATATTTTAAAAACATTTATTGCACAGTCCATTTTCCATTAAATATTGCAATTGACATTCTGGACTAAACTCAAACAACTGTGGAAAGAGTCATCAGCTGTTTTTTTTTTTTTTTTTTTCAATCATGTAACTCTAGGGAGTGCCCGTTTTTATTTATTACTGTTAACACAGCCTCCTTGCTATTAATAGAAAGTTAGTGTTTCTTGCATTGAAACAAAGCTTACTTGTCTATGACTAAAGGGTAAAAATAAAATTACCTCTAAATATATTATATTTATGTAAAATGTTAGATAATATTTTAAAATTTAAATAAAAATCTTTTGCCTAAACTTTATCCTAATGCAGATGGAATGATCAGCCTATCAGAATTTTGCTGAATTTGATACCTATTTTCCTGAAAACTTCTGTGCTGTCTTCCAGATATCCATGACTGATGCTATTCCTACACTTATAAATGCAATTAAAATGATCTACAGTATCTCTCATTACTATAACACCTCTGAGAAGATCACGTCTCTGTTTGTAAAGGTAAGTGCATAACATTATATTTCTTTGCTAATGGTTAATTTTTTGACAGTTAGAAATTACCAAATTGGCACAGTCCAATGTCTATGTACCCCACAATTTTTAAAAAAGCTGAATCTCTCAAAAGAGCCAAAAGTAAGTGTATATAGGAGGCTGATTCTAGCAAATCATGAAACAAACACTATTTCCCAAAGTAATTATTATAATAAATATTGTATTATTTATATAATAAAAATGAAAAAAAGATTTTTTTTTGGAATTTCTTTCCCTGTGTTATTTAGCACATTATTTATTCCTACTGGGTAAATTTTAATTAAGAAAAGCTATTTAACTGGCTATCTTCAGTTTCATATTTTATGTGCCACAGATTCCAAATTTATTTGATGCCACAGTTGTTTACTTGGTGTTATTAGAACAGTAATCATGGTAATAAAAGCCACTTGCAACGTTCCAGTAATCCATAAAGCAATTATAATGATTCTGCCAAAAAGCATAATGCTGTTTAAACCTCATGTCCTAACTTGTAAGTGTTTATTGGTGAGCACGTTGCCTTTCCCATTTTGAACAGTCTCTAAGAAGAAGATGGCTTTTTCATTACCAAGGTGAAAATTTTGAATGTTGTCTTCAAATAGAGGCATTTTCAGCTCTTCAGGACTTGTGTTGTAAACACTGATGCAGTGGGAGGCATGATTCTTCCTGGGAATAGGGACATCTAGCTTGGAGAACTTGACGGAAACTTCCTTTTGCTCTCATATTCAGGTAGAAAGGAGGACAATCCGCTGGACCCTTTCCCACCTTTTTCACACTTTAACATTACGTTAGGGTCATGAGGGCTATTCTCTGACTAGAAGCCTCAAAAGTCAATTTGTGTTATTATTCCAGGTTTCACGCATGTTATTGGCAAGTCTTATTTTAGGAGAAAATTGTGAAAACACTATTTATCTCATTTTCAAAAACCTTTCTTTATGGAAAAATTGAAGCAGGTACAAAAGGAAACAGAACTGTATACTGAACCCCCATGTACACATCACCCAGATTCATTCGCTATCAACACGTGGCCAATCTTGTTTCACTTAACCTTTGTGCCGCAAGTCCCAGACATTGTGTCGTTCCATACGTACAGCACAGGCATCTAATTTTCCTTTTAATTTACAAACAAAATGACCAAAAAAATTCCGAAGATTTTTTTTTTTAAAGTTTGAAGGCATAAATAAAATGTTAGGGGTCACATATGTTATCTTCACCCTTTTGTCTATTGCCTTCTCCTTTTGACGTTTCTGCTGTCGATCACGGTGTCATGAAATGATCTGGGTAGTTCATGGCACTTGGAAACTGTTGAGTTGGATGTGAGAGCAGGCTGAAGGAGACCGGGGAGGCTCTCAACAGCTTTTAGGTAGAGAAGGGAGTCCCCTCTCTTGGTTGGTTAAGACATTCATTATGCATAAACACATTCATCTGAATGATTGATTTTCCATAGTGCTTCTAACTCTGTGATTTTACAAATGATTTTGATGCTATACGTGTAGAATTAAAAAAAAATTGAACAAATAGAGGCAGGGGTAGAAGGGTGGTTACCAGAGGCTGAGGAGTGTTGAGAAATGGGGAGATGTTGTCAAGGGCTACAAACTTTCAGTTGTAAGATGACTAAGTTCTAGGGATCTAGTTTTCTGCATGGTGACTGTGGTTAATACTGCACTATATCCCTGAAAGAGATAAGAGAACGGATCTTAAGGTTTTCCCCACACACTCACACAAAATGGTAATCATGCGAGGTGATGGACGCGTTAGCACTCGGTTGTGCTAATCATTTCACCTCGTGTGTGTATACCAAGCATCGTGCTGTACATCTTAAAGATACACACATTGTGTCAATTATACTTCAATAAAGCTGGAAAAAATGGGCTACTGCTTAATTATAGATGTGGTGGACAAAAGTAAATCCAAAGTTCAGGTTCACAGATGGTTCACTCTGAGAGGTGGAAGAGGTCAGGACCCTCTAGCCCAATTTATGATCGATGGCTGCTTAACGTACTTGACATCATTTGTTTGGGAAATTCCAGGTGACCAATCAGATGATAGCCGCATGTAAAGCGTATATCACTAACAATGGAACTGCTTCGATCTGGAGCCAGCCACAGGACGTCGTTGTGGAGAAAATATTGTCTGCAATTAAACTTAAGCAGGTAACGGCCAGCTTAATGATGTCTTTGGATAATGTTGTATTAGTTTCATATTGTTTTCACCACTGCGTCTTAAATCATATAGCTGATCGTGTTGGTTGTTGCTAAAAAGAGCAGCAGTTCTTTACTGTTAAGAAAAATTGAATGTTAATAAATCTGCCCCCAAATTTAATCACTTACTCTACCCTTTTTGGGGGCCTACTGTGTCCTGACGCCACACGAAATACTAGATGTACAAGGATGAGGTGGTTGTCCTTAAGCTTCTCATAGACGCACAGGGAAATAGACAGTTCGGCTTATACCGAGACGCAGGTGGAAAGGCTGCATCCTTGAATTGCATCATGAGCAATTCGGAGCTTGCCAGGTTGGAGGCTGGGAAGAGATGCTGTCCCATGCTGATGAATGAGTAGTGACAAAGGCATGAAACTGAAGGGATTCACAATTCCACCCTAAATTTGCCGTCACCTTCACATTAGAGAATAAGGTTGATATCTTTGTTATGTTCCCATTCTTATATTTTGGTCTTTACTTTAAGGAATACCAGCACTGCTTTCACAAGACAAAACAAAAGCTTAAACAAGATCCAAATGAAAAACAATTTGAATTTAGTGAGATGTATATTTTTGGAAAATTTGAAACTTTCCATAGACGTCTTGCCAAGATAATGGACATCTTTACAACCTTCAAGACGTATTCAGTTCTGCAAGATTCTAGAATTGAAGGCCTAGAAGATATGGTGACTAAATATCAGGTACTGTACCTCAAAACTAAATTTGCTACCCTTTTCCACAAATAAACCTTTAATATTTTATGCAAATAGCTATAGCTATAATGCTTCCAGCAATCAGTCTCTAATGTAAAAGATAAGCTCATGGCCCTTAAACAATAAAGAAGTTAAATTCATTTGAGAATTGTGTAATGGTGCTAATATATTCTTTTCAGGTATGTGATTAAGAGAATGACTTTCCAATAGTCTAAAATTAATCATCATTAGTTAAAGCATTTTCATTAGTAGCACAAGAAAAATGTTTCAATATAACATATTATTTTATTTATTCATGCAAGAATTATTTAATCAAGCATAAACTGTGTCAGGCTCTAGTTGACACTGAGTTCTGAGTAGTATCTGACTATCTTTGCATTTAAGCGTTTTATATGGACCCATGTTAAAAATATAATAGTGACTGAATTTTATTTTAGCTTTGCCATTCCTAATTATTTTGATTTTTGACAGCTTTATCTTGTAAAGGTATGTGCATAACTAATACTGTATTTTAAAGAGGGTACAATGATCTAATAATGTTTTGAAGATTTTTGAAAAACAATTTATAAACAAGATGTGGTTTAAACTCTTAATGTGGGTATAATCAGTTTTTTCTTGTTTGGGAACAGTGACACTAAAACTTAAATTTTTTTTATACTTGAATTTGAAAAGGACTATATAATTTACTGTCACACATTAATTTTTTTTCCTACTCTAACAGTTTAAGTCAATATAAGAAATCCTTTTCCTTTCCTGAGTATATCAGGTTTGGAGAGAGAAAAAGAAAAAACCTTTTTTATATAGCAGGAAATATTTTAGGTGAGCTGTGTGTAATCTGCAATGTGGGTTAACAATACTTTGAAACTGACAGTTTTGCAAGACAAAGATGGAATATGTCCATTTATTTTTCAGTATGGAATCTAATTACTTATTTTTTTTAATGAAAAAATAACTTTGGAGTATATTTCAAAGTTTATTTTTGAGGGAGAAATTGAACTGTACATCTAAATGCAGATAAAGACTGTTCTAACCTGATAAAAATACTGGGAAGAAAAATTGCTTTCCAAATCTAAAGTGAAATACTGATTAAAATGGATGTACCAGAAAGTAGTGAGATAAAATGCAGATGGTGCATGGAAGTGTAAGGTGAGATTTTCTTGTATTTGAACCAATGTAAAAGCCCAAAATGGTGACCATGGATATGAAACTTAGGACCCTTGTGTGGCTGCCAGGGCCCCATCCCCTGCTCCAGCCTCCTCACCTGCTCCTCCTCTCCTCATTCCATGTTCTCCAGGTACAGAACAGGCCACCTGAATCCACCTTGGGGCTTTTTATCTGGAAAGTTCTGCCTCTGGACCATCACCTGGTTGTTTCCTCTGTGGCCTCCAGATCTTGATTTAAATGACCTTCTCAGTTATGTTTTCCTGAATCTCTGTTTCACCTCCATCCCTCTATGTCATGTTACTTATGTTATCACTTATGTCTGAAATTATCCTGCCCATTTACTTGTGACTTCTGTAGATTCTGATCCCTTCTCCCCAGCCGAGGATGTAAGTTCCAGAATAAAGTTTCTTTGTTCCATTCATTCCTGTATCTCCAGAATTTACTGGCATATGATAGGTGTGCAATAAATTTGTCAGGTAAATGGTTCAATAGATTGAGTTTGATCAGTTGGTTTAAAGGTCATGGTTAATCAGTTTATTTACTTAACTTAATGCTCTTAAACGACCATTAAATTCCATTATAGAGCAGAATTTTCCAAGGGCTCCACATCTTTTAAAATGCCACTTTGAAATGTAGAAATAGACCTAACTTTGTGGTTATACAGCATGAAAGAGGAGGCTGTTTTAACTAGTCAGCTTGATTCAAGAAGTTATGCATCTTAGACACTTTCGTCTATTGAGGGATTTGAACTGATGTTTAAATGGAAATGACTTTGAAGAGGAGTTAGTGGAAGGAGGCCCAACATTCTTCATAAAAGCTAAATGCCTGTGTCAACAGTGTGGGCACCCAGGTTTGAGAAAGGCTTAGGACCTGGTGAAGAATGATCACAGAGCATCATAGCTCATTATTCAGAGCAAACAAAGCTTCAGATAATAGTATTTTCAAGAAGATGCGTTACCCAATCTGTACTGTTATAGTCACAGACTGTGGCTTTGCAGGGCAGGAGGAAGCAATTAATTCTAGAGATTCTTTAAATGGTAGATTGTGGTTTGATATTTTATTTAAGACATTTGAGGCTTGGAAGATAGTTTTTCATCTGTAGCTATTATAACATAACTGTTTTCTTCCTAATTGTTTGTGTTCTGTAAAAGCCTCATTTACTTCCTGAGAAGACTTAAACTTTTCAATGAAAAGTATTTTAGTAAATTCTACTTTGGGCTTCTTTTTTTTTTTTTTTAAATTTCAGATGTAATTAGTAAGAATTTTTTAGACAAAACATCTTTCCTGCTGTTCAGATGTAGTTTCTATTTTATATTTTTCTTCAAAAATACATAAAGCCTCAGAAAAATGCTTTCCAAATGATTTAATGATTTCTTTGAATGCACCAGGTAATAGAGTAATGCTCCTAATACTGCATGAAGCAATGAGAATAATTAAAGAAAAAAAGGCTCCTTTAATGCTTTGGATTTTTGGGCATGACTGTACAGGTTCTATATTTAAAGGCCATATTTACTTAAGTAATGCAAGAAGACTGAAGTATTGTCTTATTTCTTTCATAACATTTCAGGGTATTGTTGCCACTATAAAGAAAAAGGAATATAATTTCTTAGACCAGCGGAAAATGGATTTCGAGCAGGATTATGAAGAGTTTTGCAAGCAGACTAATGACCTTCATGTAGGTTGTATAATACAGTTCCTGTTGACAGTCTGGTGTTTATTTTTTCCATTCTGTGCAATACTGCTAGTCATTACCCATTCAGAAGGGAGAAGCGTCTTCATTGTGGAGGTGACCGATAGCAAGCTCAGCCTGCATTTTGTGATTTTGGATTAATAATTGAAGGCTCTTTTTCATAGATTAAAAGGTCATAAGGATAGCTTTGGATAACAATCTGTAATCACAGACTTCTGCAAGTGTTTCATCTTAGATCTTAGAGAATTAACTTTTATCTTCTGTTGAAACACAGTGTTATTACAATATAGAAATTTGCTTCTGCTTGCTTCTTGCTTTAGAGCAATGATTATGACCAGGGGTAGCTCAAGCTAATGGTCAGTGATGTTTGGCCAATCCGAAAGCCTGGGCTACAGCTGGCCTTGAGACAGTGGTACCAGGACCCACTCAGCACCTGGACCCCTCTTGGTGTTCAAGCCCCATCCTCTCTAGAACGAGATTTATTGCAATTAAATGTGCATTTACTGTACATTAATTATGTATTGGGCTTCTATGCTGTAGGTTATGAATACAGAAATAAATCATAATCAGTCAATCAATCAATCAATCATTGATTTGTCCTCAAAGCTCATATCAGACATGGGCTATGATTGAAATATAAGTACATAGATGTTAGAACAGTGTAATGAATGTATCATTAAAAAAGGATAAATAGTGGCTAAAATGACTAATTATTAAAGTATAATATTCTGATATGCTATTAGGAAGTGAGGATTCAAAGGTAAAAAGACATATTCCAAAGAAAGAAGGAAATTTATAGGGAGGACAGACCTGCAAAAAATCACACAGACTGAGACTTGCTACAGCCCGTAAGACGGGGTGTGGAGTGAGTTGTGTACTTTTGCTTGACTGGGGTTGGGAAGAGCTTCAGAGAGGAGCCTCGCCTGTGCTAGAACCCTGTTTATGTTTTCCAAGTAAATGGAGGGGGAATGAGAGGACGGAGGAGGCTTTTTCAAGGTGGTGCCCACTGTTTATAATACTGAGAATAAAATTTTATAAATGTTTTACAGCCTGGTTTTTAAAGCATTAGTCATAGATATTAGTTCCTAAAAACTAATTTTTAGAAATCTAACACTGTTATTCATCTTGTCTTCCATTTCAAAAATGGTCAACTTCTCTCTTTGGTTTGCTGACCAGTTTTCCTCTGACTTCTTCGTCCCTTTCTCCATCTACTGTCTCTTAACTTACCTTTTTATACTCTCTCCTTTAAATAACCCACCTATTTGCATGAATTCAGCCCTTGTCCCTATAAAACTGGGTGAAAATACTGGCTTTCCCATGACTCTGAATGTAGTGAGTGGGGGTGATGAGTCTTGGAGATGGAATGGAGAGGACTAGTAACCGTGGCATCTCCAAGATGTAAGACCAGACAGTGTGTGTGTTGGCGGGACAGGTACATGAGTGATTTGGATCAGGGTTGTGTCCAGGGATCCACTGTCAAGGGGATCAGAGCCTAGGATCCTGTCCAGATTTAGGGCTCATGCTGGTACTGATAGACCAAAGAGAGGCAGGGCATTGGGACCAGGTGGGCTGTTGAAAGTCTAGAAGCATGCTGTCTCCAGCAGGCAAAGTAAGGCACTATTTAGTAAGGACCAGCTGCTGAGATGACAAGCTGAGTTAAGGGAAAACTGAGTAGGACCTGAGAGCCCAGAACTAAGAGACCTAGAAGATTCCACTACAGACTCCGAAAGACTCTAAGAATGAACCTATGGTCCAGAGAGAAAAGAAGACTAATTTGAGGTCTTGGGTGTTCATGAGGAACTCATTGTCAGCCTTTGCGAAACCATAGGTTAGAAAAGCAAGGAAAACCAACCAGGTCTAAGAGTTAGGGCTCAATAAAGACTTACTGTGTCTGAAGTTAGAGGGAAGGAATAGAATAAATGCTCTAGCTCTGCCTAGTTTATAACCAAAGATTTTTCTCTGAAAGCTGAGTGTTTATTTAGGTAGGCTCACTGTAATGTTCTTTAGTGCAGGAAGATTTCTTGATCCTAGGATGTGCTGTTTGCAGAAATATCTGGTCCAGTGCCCCTAGACAAGTGCCAACCCCCATGACCGCTCTGACTTACAAGTTCCTCTTTGTTCCAGTTTCTGGACATTAATCTTTCTTTAAGCTTAGATGAGTATCACATTTTCTGTTATATTTTGTCCTATGTTGTCTGCGTTTGTAGAGAACGGGGAGCTCTTTTATCTTATAGCTAAATAGGATTTTTCACAATGCTAATTCTTTGTGCATAATCAGACTTTATCCTATTTTAGAATAAGTTGCAGAAGTTCATGGATGTTACGTTTGAAAAGATTCAAAACACCAATCAAGCTCTAAGTATGCTAAAGAAATTTGAAAGGTAAAAATTTGTAAAGATTTTTCTAAATTCTGTTTTCTAAAATTGTGGGTAATATAAACATAGTTTAGTTTATGTCATTATGTTATTATTTCATATTTTAATGGAAAGATAATCCTCTCTTGACAATCTGAATAACAAGGTCAAGGTTTTTAAGTTCTTCAGAGGATTAAGAGTATATTTCCTCTCAGCTTTGAAGTACCGTGTGACTGCCTGTCATAATATTATTTAATGTTTAGGTAATTTGAAAAAACTTTTACCAAGTAGTTTTAACTATATTTTAAGGATTGATACTATTTTTTAAAAAAAACACTCTGCTGCGATATGATTGATGATTGACTCCATTTTGATTTTTTTAGTAGGCCAGATAAATATTTCATTCTCTTCCATCAGCATGCTGTTTTAAAACAAATTTTTAATAAACAAGATTTCTGGATATCATCCCATTAATTCAAGCCTTTCACTTTAAAAAAAAATCAGATTGAATATACCTGATCTTGGCATTGATGACAAATACCGGCAGTATCCTTGAAAACTATGGGGCTGACATTGATATGATCTCGAAGCTGTATACAAAGCAGAGATGTGATCCTCCTTTGGCTCGAGACCAGCCTCCCATTGCTGGGAAGATTTTGTGGGCCCGTCAGCTCTTCCACAGGATTCAGCAACCAATGCAGCTTTTCCAGCAGCACCCAACCGTGCTCCAGACGGCTGAAGCCAAACCTGTGATTCGCAGCTACAACAGGGTGGCCAAGGTCCTCCTGGAGTTCGAGGTTCTGTACCACAGGGCATGGCTTCAGCAAGTGAGTCTACATTTAAAAGATGTTCCCCATTGTCAAGTCCATGGGAAGCCCCCTGCTAACATTTGACAGTTTTAATTCCATAGAGATTTGAGTTTGTGGATATTTTATAAGACAGGGTTTGGCTCTAGGTGAGTAATCAGAGAGTATAATATGTACATGAAGAAAGATAATAATTAAATTTGAACAAAAGATCAAGTCATGTGACTCATCTTTATTTAATTTACAAACTCCTAAGGGAGAAGATCCTGTTTATTGATTCCTTTACCTGGTTGATTAAGATTTCTTTTTTTCTCCATTAAGTTCCTTAATGTGTCCATAAACACTAGTATGCCTGTTAACCAAAGTCTTAAATTTTATTTGTCCATACTACATTACTCAAATTATATTTCATACCCTGCCAACACTTGTGTTTCTCTGTAGATTGGCAGGAAGTATTTTGGAGGATAGAAATTCAGCCTTATAAGGCCTCTAAAATGGTATCTCATTTTCCTGGGTCAACTTTTGGTGTCTGAATCATTAATGGATGATGTCTCCATAGTGGTTTTCATTGATTTCTAGATAACTGAAAACTTGAGTTTAGTAGGTTTCATGAAACTTTTATTAGGAAAAATAACTGAGTAGGCATGAAGGTATCAGGGAATAAAATGGCTTTTGCAAAGTCATCAGTATGGCAGTATCCACTTACAAGGTGTCAGAGATTCATAACCCAAGGATTTTGTTGAACTGACTGTGTATCACCACCAAGAACTGGAAGTCTCTTTTCTGAGACTGAAATTAGGAGAAGAGTGAGGGACCCCACTGTCTTTAGTTTGAGAAACTCAAATCCATGGAAGAACACTTAATGAACTTCATTCCCAGAAGTGGCAGAGCTATATACCCATATGCACTGAACCTTCTAATAGTAACAATATTGATCTCTTCTCACAGACTGAAGAAATTCACGTAGGACTTGAGGCGTCTTTATTGGTGAAGGCTCCAGGCACAGGGAAATTGTTTGTAAACTTTGATCCTCAGATTTTAACCTTATTTAGAGAAACAGAGTGCATGTCACAGATGGGCCTGGAAGTTTCACCATTTGCAGCTGCCCTTTTCCAGAAACGAGATATATACAAAAAGAACTTCAGTAACGTGAAGGTATAGTACTTTTATTTTTTTTCCCCTTCCTGGCTAGCCCCAGTTTGCATTAAAAAAAAAATCTCGTGATGTGTCACCGTTGAGGAATAGAAAGTGCCCAGGATGACTGTGGTGAAGTGACTGAGGCTAGGGATGGGACTGTAGAGTTGGCAAGATCCAGGTCATTATAGATCTTGTAAACCAATGCTATATGTTTGAGTGCACCAGGAAGCCAGGAGGAGGAGGAAAAGGCAAGATGTCTTTTATAATAAGAATTATTCTTGCCGCTGGGTGGAGAATAGATTTTAAGGGGACAAGAGTGTCAACATGAAACCAAATTGGTGGGCTGTTGCACTGGTTCAGGGTGGAGATGACGGTGGCTTGAACTAGGATGACAGTTGAGAAGTATATCAAGTGAATTAGAGAATTACATCAACTGGCAGGTTATGAAAGAACTCAAGGATGATTCCTCTGCTTTTGGTGTGAGCAACTAGATGGATTTACTCAAAGTGGGACTAATAAGTATTACTGTGTTGGTTGGATTCTACACACGTGCTCAATAACATGCAGTGGCCCTGCATGGAAGTTCCACTCATGGAGATGGCAAAGACTGGAAGTAGCTTATTTTGGGGGACAGAAGGGAATCAATAGTTCCCTTCTTAAGTATAAGATGATCTTTAGGGATTGAGGTGGAGGTGTTATCCATGCAGATAGATGTGTAAGTCTGGAGTTGACTAGAGAAGTCAAAGTCGAAGGCATACTTATGAGAGTTATCAGAATATAGTTGCTATTTAAAGTCATTGTCCTGCACAAGATTTCCAAGGAAGAGGATCTAAAGAGTAGAGAGTCTACATTCAACCCTGGGTTTCTCCAGTGTTAAAGGCCTGATAGACAAGGACAGATGTACAAATAAAATTAAGGATTGGACCTTTGAGGTAGGTGGAAACCAAGAGTCAAGGAAGCCAAGAATGAGAAAAGCCTCATCAGGGAGGGACTGGTCACCAGCGACAAATGTTGCCCAGAGGACACTCATGGTGAGGTCAGAGAGCAAGCCATGATATTTGTCAACATGGAAACCATTGGTAGAATTTTATAGTGGTCAATATCATGGGATAAGGCCAATAAGGCCATGAATTTGCATAATGCTTTACATTTTTAACCATTTTCATAGTCATACTCCATTTGATATCTTCCACAGCCTTGTTGGATAATTGGGATAGAATACTATTATATTGTTTTGTAGATGACAAAACTGTGGCTCAGAGAAATTAAATGACTTAGCCATGATCTCCTAGCTAGTAAATGGCAGAAGTAGGACCAGAACTCAAACTTGTAGTCCACTGTTTTCCCACTCCATGTTATGTTAAAAAGTTAATGTTGGCAATGGACAGACATTCCTCAAATGTAAGCTCATCAAATACTTAGTCAGCATGTTGGAATTGCCTTTTAGATTTTTCTTGCATGTTAGAAAAATAACTTAGGCTACATATTTGTGAATAAAATGGTTATTTTTACTAAGAAATATAATTACTAATGATAATTTTGTCCAGAGTATTGCTGTTTCTGTTGCTGTTTCATGTAACAGCCCCCAAATGTGATGGGTTAAAACAACCACTTCATTGTATCTCATGATTCTGTGAGTAAAGAGTTTGCACAAGGCTTGACTAGGTGATTCTTCCGCTTTATGTGGCACTGAACAGGGTTGTTTAGTTCGATTGGCAGATGTTCATTCTGGGAGGTCCAAGACGGACTTATTCTCTGGTTCTTCAGTGGGAATTGCTGGAATTTTTGCTCAGATGGGATGAAGGACTGGAGGATCTATGTGTGGCCTTCCAGGATGGAGGCTTCAAGGCAGTAGAATTTCTTATAAGTCAATTCAGGTTTACAATAGCGGGCATTATAGTAAACAAGGAGGAAGCCACATGACCTTTTGGACATTATCATATGTCTCATAGCATCACTTCTGTTGCTCTCTGTTGGGCTCCGTAGCCCACCCAGATTCATGGAGAGGGGACATATACCCCACCTCAGGAAGGGACAAGGGTTGAAAAGACTGTTTTAAAACCACTACAGTTGTAAATGTCGACTCTAGCAAGTGAATTATCATCTGGCTGGCATTTATTGTAACCTGAAGATGAAAGTGTAGAAGGTTCCCACCCAACATGAGTAGCTGGTAAGAGCAGATCTATTGGCATGTTTGGGGGATTGTCTCAGGTGTTGTTGAGTCATTGTGCTGAATATTTAGCAGAGTTTTCAGGCTTCCATAGATATGCTGAAGTAGCTGAGAGTCTGTTTTCTTCATCTAGTCCTTGGAAGGCAGTTCAAACTAGAAAGAGATGAGTCAGCATGGACTAGTCGTTAGGAATACAGATTCTAAAGCTGATCTGGATTCAAAGCATTATCTTTGGGCAAATTACTTTACCCTTATAAGCCTCAGTTTTTCATTCATAAAATGGATGAATAATACCTCCTGGGGTTAAAGGATTAAGGTTGGAAGCAGAAGGGCTGCTAGAGGCTGATTGTAAGAATTGCTTCCCAGATAGAAGAAGTGATGAACATTGAAGAAAAGGTAAGCCGAGGATAAACAGTTCAGGCAATAAATAAGTAGCTGCTGATAGAACTATCAAATTTAGGTTTTTCATGGAAATTGAAAGGATATTACAGAAATGGTGGAAACATGTCAAATGAAGAAAGGATTATGTGGTCCATTTTGGAAACTCTTTCTGAGTTTAACAAAATTCACGAAATCCATTGGGCTCCTTACTTCCTTCTTGCAGCTTTTTTAGAAGCCGAAATATTAATTGTGACTGTCCACTAAGGGAGATATTGTGCACCGTGTTTTCCAAACTTACCATCCAGGGACAATTTTTCTTACAGAATTTCTTGGGGCAAGCATTTCAGGGAAATTACTTTGGGAAACATTGATAAAACAACAAAGTAACACCAGCACGCGCATTACAAATATATGAGTTTAAAAACAATTGTATTGGGAATTTGAGATTTGCAGATACTAACTGGTATATATAAAACAGATAAACAAGTTTATACAGTATAGCACAGGGAACTATATTCGATATCTTGTAGTAGCTTATGGTAAAAAAGAATATGAAAATGAGTATATGTATATTCATGTATGACTGAAACATTGTGCTGTACACCAGAAATTGACACAACATTGTAAACTGACTATACTGCAATTAAAAAAAAAAGCAATTGTATTTAAGAAGTACATTAAAGTTGCTTTCTTATAATTAATTATTATTAATATTCACATTACCATAAAAGGTAGGCTAGAAATACTAATAGTATTATTTAAAAATCGTAATATATGAACAAAATACTGACACAGTTCAACATCGTGCAACAGGAAAATTTTAATGGAGAACCATGATTTGCTAATCACAAATGCTCCTTCTAATAACAACTAATTAATTAGTTAGAGAATATCGATTGATCATCTTCTATGTGTCCAGTTACTGTTTCAGGCACATTGAACAAAGCAGGCCAAGTTCTTGTCCTTATAGAACTTGTATTCTCATTGGGTAAGACAGAAAATAAGCAATGAACGTATAGGTAAATTATATAGTCTATTAGAAAGTGATAGATCCTATAGAAAAAAATGGAGCAGGGCAAAGAGGATAGAGTGTGTCGGTTGTTTTTGGTGATGCTTTACAATCTTAAATAGATGGTCAGGACAGGCCTAATTGAGAAGGTGGCATTTGAGTAAATATTTGAAGGAGACACAAAGGCCCTAAGGACCTGCATGGAAAACAGGAGTAGGGCAGGAGTAAGGTAAGAAAGGAGAAGAGTGATTGGAGATGAGACTAGAGAAGTAGTGAGGACAGACTGGGTTGGTCTTTGTAGACCAACATGAGAATTTGTAGCCCCGAAGGAAATGGGAATTCATGTAGCCATGTAAGCAAAGGAGTGACATGATATGACTTAACGTTTGAAAGAATCACTCCTTGCTGCTAGATTGAGCATAGGCTGTATTTAGGGGGTGTGAGTGGAAGCAGGGAGACAGTGGTAGACCATTACAGTAGTCTCAGTGAGACTCAGTGATGGTGGTAGCAGTGGATATGGTAAGCAGGGCAGATACAGGATTTTTAAAAAATATGGAACAAACAAGATATTCTGAAGGATTGCATGTGAGTATGAGAGAAAGAGAAAAGTCAAGGATGACTTTGAGAATTGGCCTGAGAACTAAAAGGATAGACTTGCCATCATTTGAGATGGAGAATGCTGTTGGCAGAGAAGGTTTTGGGGTAAGAACAAACTTTCAGTTTTGAACATGTTAAGTTTGAAATGTCTGTTAGATATTCAAGTGGAGACATTGAGTGGGCTGTTGCCGCATATGAATCTTGACTTCAGAAGTGAGATGCCGGGCTGGTGATGTAAGTTTCACCGTCCTCGGCCTATGGATGATACTTAAAGCCATGGTATTTGTTGACATCAACACTGGTTTCCTGACTCTCTCCCTTTGTGCTTTGGGTCTTGCATCAAGACTTGGCCTGTGATCCCAGCAATGGGCTGAGCAGACCTCTGCTCACCCACACACTTTGGGTACTGAATCTGATCCACAGGAAGTGCTCAGTGGAGCAGGGAGCCCGTGGTGACAGTGTGCAAAGTTGAATGAATGAACTGAGTGATGCACAGGCCAAGGCCCTGGTAACATGACTTAACCTGGTTTGGAAAAGTCACTTGACCTCAGAACTTTTCTCCCCTTTTGGGCTGGATAGGGGGTGAGAAACTCTTACTCTTAAGTTCTTTTTCTCTCCTCAGTGGTATTTTATGGATTAGGAATTTATGTTTATGAAGAGATTTCTTGTCTTCTGTTCTATTCTTCTTTTGTTTTGTCTGATTCTGCTTGCCAGGCTACTGTTGGAGCCCTACTAGCTGAACCCTAAATAAAAGTAATCCTTTTGGATTAAAAAATGAGATATTAATAGATATTAAAAGTGAGATATTAATTGATTACTTAACCCCCATTTCATTGCAGATGATGTTGGCTGAATATCAGAGAGTGAAGTCAAAAATGCCTCCCATCATGGAGCTATTGATGGTCCCTCATTTGGCCAAGGTGGATGAAGCCCTCCAGCCCTGGCGTGGCTGCACTGACCTGGACATCACTGAACATTGAGATGTACTTGAAAAACGCTTTTGCAAAGATCCGTACGTCTGTTTAAGTGCTTATTATTTTTCAGTACGAAAGGCTGAGTTTTAAATGTCTACTGTATTTCTTAGAGATATTGTGACATAGATAATGAAACGAGGAGTGTTATTCTTAAGCTGTTCCCTATGGAATTTTACCAAATATATGAAGTCATTAATTTCCTGGAAACTATATACATTCGCTATTTAATTTTATCCCCAGAGATGAGCTACATCTTAAAATTATACTTATTGTTTGACATGAGACTTTAAAGGAACTTTAGAGTCATTCAGCTTTTTATGCTAATAAGTTAGTGTGTTTTTGAGACTCCGATTTGAATGATGTGGAGATTTGGACAGGACACATGGGAAAAGGTTAAGCAAATATTTTTTCTTAATGAGGGATAGAATACACTTTAAAATATAGGTAAGGTGATGTATTCCATAAAACATGATTTCCCAGAATGTGTACAAATATGCTGCAAAGAAAGAGTCTAGGCTCAGGTAAGCCTGGAAATCCAGTTTAAACAAAGTCAACAGGCTTCTTTTCTGGAGGACTTTTCAGAGCCTTTAATATGCCATTGTCCAGTGGCATATTAAAGTGTCTCCTAAAGTGGGCTTTTGAAGGTGACATTCCCCAGAATCCCTTGGCTGCCTCCTAGGAGAGCCTGTTAACACCTGTAGACCTTCCATGGTGGGCGGTGGAACACAGGTTGGACCACGGTGATGGAGGGGTTGTTCCAGGAAGACTTAGAAATCGCCATTCTCCTCTCCTGCACGGTGTCCACACCGTCTCTTCCTGGCCCGATGCTCCCCATGTGTAAGGCCCAGAGTAAGTCCTACTGCCCGGAAGCCCACTCAGACTGTTTCACCACTCGGGGCCACTTCCTCCTGTGATCTCCTGCTGTTTTTCATTGGGACTAAAGACTCTGTATTTTGATTTCTTCTCATGGTTCCATCTTTCTTCCCAAACTGACTGCAAAGGGCTTGAAAATCAAGCTGTTTCTTACACTTTTGTATTCCTCTGAGCTGGGTTCATACTAGACACCCATACATGTGTGGATTCATACTTGCAATAGTTTTATATAGTTAATGGGTTTCCATTTCTTTACCTCCATAACCTCTTTCCTACCCCTTTGGTTCCATCACCTCATTTCTGGGTCACCCCTTCCTGAGTCTCCCTTCTACATATCTCTCCTTTTATTCGCTCTCTCTCTCTCGCCGTCTCGTATTTGTGGCTGCTGAAGCAGTACATAGTCTACCGCCTAAATTGTCAAGAGCTTGTTTTAATAGCAGATTTTCACTGTACCTTCCAAATAACTTAGAGCTCAGAAGGGTTCAGCCATTTATTTCGCCAGGTGCTGTGTGCTCAAGAATATTTGGTGGGTGCTGGGTTGAGTGGGGTAGAGGAGTGAGGAATTAGTGGTTGAGCTCTTCCATTCTCTTTGTTTTACTTCACAGGTTTGGGGAACAGATTCAAAGGCAAAGTGTGAAGGGGCCTTTGGATATGAATGGGGTGTGTTTCAGGCTCATTATAATTTGAAGGTTGAATCATACAAAACACATGATCAGACACCCATAGCTTTATAAGAATGGAGAACGTTGTAGAAACAATCTTAAATAAGACCTCCAACGTACAGCTGGAAAACCCTGACCCACAGATGCTAAGTGGCTTCCGATGTTGTATGGTGTTGTAAGAAACAAGAATGAGTTTAGAATCCAGTTTCCTGGCCTCCAAACCAATATTCCTTCCAAAATACATCTCCCCAGAAAATAAAACAAGAGGAAAGGAAGAGGAAGCATTGGTAAAATGTATAAAAACTTCATAATAAGAGTCATCACAACCAAATTAGAACTGACTGCCAAGGCAGACTTCAGTATTATTCTCCCTGGAGAGTATTAGAATTGGAGTGTTAACAGTTGGGATGTTTTATTAGTGTTAGCTGGAGACAGGAGATCATTTCTCAAGAAACTCTTAGTTCTCTGATTCTCTCTCTCTCTCTCTTTCTTTCTTTCTTTTTTTTTTTTTTTTTTTCTAATTTAAATGAAGAAACTGAGGGCTAACAAGGATTAGATTTCTTTGGGAGGCAAACTATGTTGAATCCCAGCAACAACTGGGTTCTTCATTGGATTAGTGGGCTGACACTTCTATTTACAGGCGGTTATTTGTATCATGCAGTTAAGAGAGCATTTGCTACTCTTCAAAACAACACACGGGACATCTTTGACATGATTTTGTACAGTCTATACATGTTGTTTTGGTTTCCAACTACAGCTGTAACAAACCACCACAAACTTAGTGGCTTACCATAAGATGGCTGTAGGGGGAGGGTATAGCTAGGGTGGTAGAGTGCATGCTTAGCATGCAGGAGGTCCTGGGTTCAATCCCCAGTACCTCCTCCAAGAATAAATAAATACACAAACCTAATTACCTTCCCCTAAAAACCCCCCCTAAAATAAAAATAAAAACAAATGGAAAAAAAAGCCATTAAAAAAAAATACGATGGCTATGGCGGTGAGAAAGTCCAAAATGAATCTTAAGGAGGTAAAATCAACATTGGATAGTTCCTTCTGGAGGCTCCAGGGAGGATCCTTTCCTCTGCCCTTTCCAGATGCCAGAGGCTGCCTACATCCTTTGCCTCATGGTTGCTCCAACTTCAAACCAGCAGCATACCACCTTCATATCTCTTTCTCTGTGTCCTGTGGTCACATTGTCTTCTGTCTGACTCTGATCCTTCTACCTCCCTCTTATAAGCACACCTGCCAAGTCCCCTTTTCCATGTAAGGTAATATTCACAGAGGATTAGGGTGTGGACGTTCTCCGAAGGGCCATTATTCAGCTTATCACACATATCCTTGAAGCTGCTTTGAAGGATCAGTCAAAAATAGTAAAGAGTGCTCAATAGTAATTGAGTGCATATGCTTAGATGAAAGTTCTGGTTCTCTTTTAGGAGCGAATAAGCTTACCAGGCAGAACTCTTTGGTATCTTGAGTAGTCTCTTTGATAATTAGCTTCAACATTTTTGAAAACTTTTAGGGCTTTACTCTTTAGGAATTAAAGGCACTTATTTAAGGAAGTATTTACATCTTTGATATATCATGAGGATAGAACATGTGTATAACAAGTAGTATCAGAAAAAAAGAAAACTTACCATATGATATCTGTTGAAAAATGTATTTACCCCTTAGATGGAGATACATTAACCATCATTCCTACTTTTGATGTAAATCGTTAATTTCTTCTGGAATTACTCTTCCTGTCCATGGAAACTAGTGTTCAGTATTACTTTGGCACAACTTAAAAAAAATATACCTTGTGATAGTAACAGTTAAAAAAAAATTGAGGGAATTTGACTTCAATAATATCTGCTGAATACCTCCTGTGGAATAGGCGCTGGGCTAAGTGTTGAAGATGCAAGGATGAAAAAGGTGATATTCCCGAGGAAGCTAAGACACAAGTAGACAACCTGGTGTATGCAGAGATGGAGGGGTGCTCAGGAGTTGGGTTGGTGCTGGTACAGGAGGAGGAGGGCACTCCAGTACGTGCAGATGCACAGAAAGCCTCCTGGAGGAGATGCGTTTGAGCTCAAACTTCAAGTTAAATCTCAAGTCAAGAGTTAGCCAGGCTGAGAAAGTTAGGAGACTGGTTAAAGAAGGAACAATGTGAGAAAACCAAGTGTGAAACAGCTCTATGGAGCAACTTTAATCCTGATTTTCCTACTGAAGTTTAATCATGTTGATTAAAAAAAAATGCTTAATCTCCCCCCCGCCTTTTTTTTCCCTAAAGAGGACCTGGAATTGCTGCTCGACAGGGTCAATGATTTGATCGAGTTCCGCATTGACGCCATCCTAGAAGAAATGAGTAGCACGCCTCTTTGTCAGCTCCCCCAGGAGGAGCCACTTACCTGCGAAGAGTTTCTCCAGATGACAAAGGTTATTAGATGATTGATGCTTTTATTTAACAAAATTTGGGGGGATTTATTTTTCTATAAAGCCATTATTTGGAAGCATAAATTACATTTTATTCTTTACCCATGATTGGTGTGTGATAAATGTGATTCAAACAAGGAGCCTTCTGACAATAATTTGGAAATGAAGAGGAATATATCTGAGGATTTACTCAGACACAGAGAACAAATCATTTCTTTTCGTATCGGTAGGAGGGAAATTGCCATGGAACACATTTCTCATTTTTTTCATAGTTTTGAAGAATAGAGCTATTTTGCTGAAGAGCTTCTAGTAAGTTAGGGTTAATTAATAAAATAATTGTTTTAAACAGCCTCTGGACAGAATTTCTTTTTTGAACATTTCTATAGTGTTTCCCAAACTGGTGTTCTGAGGCACAGACACAGTTCTGGAGCCGTTGCTGGGAAAGCTGGGAAAGGTGGGGTCTGTGTTCAAGCTGGTAAAGACTGTACCCTCTTTTTCCCTTCCAGAGTCTTTTCACATTAACATATTAAAATAAAGACATTCAGAAGTTCTCCTGAGAAAGTATCTATTTAATGTATTATTTCTTTAATCTATTATTTCTCAAACATTAGCAAACGGGACACTTTCTTCCCTGTGCCAGGACTAGGATCCCGGGGGCAGTGCTCCATGAAGTGACCCTTTGGCAACGTCACTTCAGCATCATTTGCAACATTTCCACTAGGCATCTCGATTACAAAAACTCATCAATGGTGATTTTAATATGGTATGTCAGGAGTCCTCAAGACCAGCCCCACCAGAAGGACTCATGGAACTCAGAATCACTAAAGGCTAAGATTTGTCACAGCTACATAGGAAGAATACACAGTCAGCCCATAAGGTAGAAGACCAGCAGAGTTTGCAGGAATGCATGAGTGGGCTTCCTTACGCTTTCTCCCTCCCATGGGGGGGCCACACAGAGCTCACTGTCCCCTCACCCTCAGCAACAAGAATACAGCGACAGGTCTGCAACATTTATGCCCAGGAAAGCCTGTTAGAGACTTAATGCCCAAGGTTTTTATTCGGTCTCATCACACAGACACCCTCTGCCTAGCGTGGACTAAAATTCCAGACACCCAGAAGGAGAGCAGGTTTTTGGCATAAACCGCACTGTTTGCACAGGCAGTCCAGGCATAGAGAAATAGTTACTCTTTACAACCTTCCCGAAACTAGGCTCCCAGACACCCGCCAAAGACCAACCTCACCAGCAGGCCAGCGATCTCAGACCTGCCGGTGTTAGCCTTTTTCTGCATATGTGGTCATATTTAGCTTATATTAAATTATTATATAATCAAAATTAAATGTCTGGACTTTAGAAATTTCCGGTTCTTCCTTCTCTCAGACTCACTAACTGTTGGTAGACCCCAAACCCCATCTTGTCTCTCCTGTGCGTTTTTTTATATCCCCCCAGCAGAGAAATCACTGGGCTTCACGATTTTTAATATTAATTATCCCTATTTTTATTATTATCTTATAAAATTCATTCCTTTTAAATTTAAAAGCAAGTTTTAGAATATTTAAAAAAATTGGAAAAGATAGCATTTTTACCAACTATACCACCATTGTTATAATTTTGGTGTACTGCCTTTTTATACCATTTTATCATAATTTTGGTGTATTGCCTACTTATAGGCAAATTATACTTAATAAATTTGTGATCCCTACCATACATACAGCAGATTTTGAATAGTGTTTTTTTCCTCCCACCTACTGTTTCTTCACAAACTATTTTTCATGTTGCTACATGGCTTTCATAGTCACCATTTTAATGATGCCTTCAGAATAGTCCAGTGAATTGTTGTACCCTAATTACTACTTCCTTGTTGGTGGACAGTTAAATGGTTTCCAAAGTTTTGCTAATTTGCTGAGGGCTGCAATGAATATATTTATATATTTCATGCTTTCTTCCCCTTTAGGAGTATTTCCTCCTCCAAAATAGGATTATTGTCTCAGAGGATGTGTCTTCATTTAATGGCTCTTAATGTTTGTAGCCAAATTACTTTTCAAAATGATGTGTCAACTTGCAATGCCATCAGCAGTGCAATAGTACCAATTTCACTCTCTTTGAGCAAACACTGTTTTATTATAGTTATAATAAATTATAATAAAATTTTTATTATAATAAGTTACATAAAAGAGCAATACATTTCTTATAATTAAATATAATAATACATTTATTATAATAAATAATTATAATTTATTAATTTTAGTTTAAGTAGCAAAATCATAGAGCCTAATTTTAATTTGCATTTTGATTACTAAAGTGAATGATTATCAATATAACAGAAACTTTCCCTTGAATTTAGTTCTTATAATTCACTTATTCCTTCATTTATTTTTGTGGTGCTCCTATGCAAACCACTGCTTAGGAATACAACAGAGAACAAAACAGATGAGATCCTTGCCATTACGATGCCCACTTTCAAGTGGAGGATACAGAAAAACAGGCAAACAAAATAGCCAATAAACCAACATGTCAGGTGATAAGTTCAGTGGAGAAAAGTTAAGAGGTTGTGGACAAAAGGAGTACCTGAGAGAGGGTTGTGATTTTATGATGATGGTGAGGGAGGACTTCTGTGATTACATCTGAACACAGGAAGTGAGGGAGCCAGCCTTGTGAATATCTTTGGAGAAAAGCATTCCAGGCAGAGGGAATAGCAAGTGCAAAGGCCCTGAGGCCTGTTGTTCTGATAGAAAGATGTTGAGTTGAAGTTCAATGGGTATGTTCATATGCTGAGGGGGATAATCAAGTAGAGAAGGAGAAAGTGAATGGGTGGTAAGTATAGTCTCTGGGGAAGCAGGAGAGTCTGTGACTTAAAACTCAGATTCTGTGACTTTGTATTTTTAAATAGAAGGAGAAACATTGCATTCACTGAACAAGGAAGAAAAAGAGTTAATGAGGGAGACTGGTTTGTCTTTTGGATGAGAGTGTGGAGTCAGGGCCACACAGGGGCCTCCATTCGCTTTGTACTATCCCATCCCTTACCCAGTCTCCGACCTGGGTCTTTTTCATAGCTGTCTTTAGGACATATAGCCTTTGTCTTAGGCTGGGGTTGGAGATTAGTAGTTGGGTGAAGTTCTGGGTTGGGAACGAAGTTGTTATTTTATACTTTATTTGATGATAAAGAGGTTTAATAGTTTCAGGACACATCAGAATCTTACTATTTTAATGGCATCAAAATGCCATATGCCTTGTAGCAGTGGACTGGAGGTGGATGTCATGGGTGATGAGGAGGTAAGGGAAGCGTGAAGCTGGTGTTTGGAGTGTATGGTCCATGAGCCCGTTGGAGAGGCTCAAGATGAATGATGGTGGAGCTTGCAATGGAGCTGGAGACTATGACCAGCTCAGAGCCTGTTGCTTCATGGGCTTATTTTCCACCTAGGTGGTAAATCACTGTCTACATCATCTATTCCCATCTCTGTCTTGATTAAAGTGCCCAACACCTTAGAAATGTGTAATCTTTTTGGAGGCGAGGGGACTATCTAAAATTAATTAGGAGTTGGCTAATTGGGATCATTGGCAAAGGTGAGGAGGGCAGGAAGGCTGTGAAATGAAGAAAACTGCATGGGAAGAGAGGCTGTTCATGGCTTTTAGAGTTATATTTTCTGCTGCTGCAGAAGTAGGTGTGATTCTGGTCAAACTACACTGCTCTGGTTGGTTCTCTTGTCTTTAACACGTTCATTCACAGGATGCCTGGCCTGGGTTAGTGTGAGAGGTGTGGCCAGGCATCATTGGAGGCCAACATCTCATCTGGCAGCTGAACCTATAGCTTAGTATCATTACTAATGTGCTCTCAAGAGCTGGATAAACAAACATGACATGTGCTAATTTTTTTTTTTTGTAGGACCTTTGTGTAAATGGTGCTCAGATACTACACTTTAAAAGCTCATTAGTAGAGGAAGCAGTCAATGAGCTCATAAATATGTTGCTGGAGATGGAAGTTCCATCTAAGGAAGAAAATGAAAAAGTACCCAATGTCAAGAGTGCAGATTCAAAAAATGAAAATTTAGGTAAGACACGGGGTAATGGAAGGGTCTTGTTTTTCTAGGACATTACTGAAAACTAAAATTTAATTTTCTACATGGCAGTGCATTTCACACTTCTACAAATACCCTCCCAATTTTATAAGGACATTTCTAAATCTGATATTATGATTCAGAGCACATTTTAATGGCTCCATGTCATTAATTCCCGTTATTTTTTTGTTAAACCCTAGAAATACTTTGCATTGGCCCTGGTTAGTTCTCTTTGCACTTAATGTACAAGTGTATGTCTTTTCACTTTATCAGTAAAGCAGGATGGTTTCTGGATTGGAATTCCCACTGGAGTATTTCTACACCAGACCAAATGGTTTGCAGGACAGATGAAGACACTGAGAGGCAGACCAGGGGAGCTATTCCCCCAGGGTTTTATGGTTATTGGTAGAAGAGGGAATCCAGAGAACCAGCACCCAGGCTCCCAGACCCTGTCTTGCTTTTGCAGCCATAGCTTCTGCCTCTCCTCCTGTTTCCTCACACCAAGGAGGAGAGGCCTCCAGCAGTCCACCTGGGGCCCCAATATCCTCTTTGACAGCGTCATTTCATAAGAAGTGTGATGTTTAAGTGTTATCAAACTTGCGTGTAATTTATCTTAATTTTCTTTAATTGCAATAGATGGTTCTCTCTCTCTCTCTTAATCTCTTCCCCGCTATCCTCCACCCCTCCCACCTCATCTCTTTCAATTTCTCTCATTTTGTAACAGCAAAAAGAGAAGAAGGAAATTCTGACTCCTTGACATCGTCCCTTAAGTGCCAGGGGCAGGCCCCCTCCCTTTGACAACAATCATGAGGAAGAAGAGAGAGACTGAGGTGTTAAAGGAAGGAGCCCTCGAGTTGCTCTCTCATTTCAATCACCAAAACACGGAAGCGCTTCTGAAAGTCACAAGGAATACGCTAGAGGCCATTCGCAAGCGAGTTCATGCCTCCAACACGATGAACTTCCTGGGTAATGATTCCACACAGTTCGCCTCCTGGCTGGCCAGGCGTGGTTGCTGGTTGTGTGTGGTATCTGCACGCGTGTGTGTATCTGTGTGTGCGTGTACGCATGTGTTCCTGTTAAATTTACATAATTAAAAACCTCACCATTTATTGAGTGCCTCCTTGTAAGTTGATATACTATGAACTCGAGTTTTCCCCACAATTCTACAAAGTAGATACTATCATTACTCTCATTTAAAACTGAGAAGGCTGGAGTCCAGGGAGGTTAAGTAATTTGCTTAAAATCGATTAGCTTTTGCTAACAACATTATAATTGGCTTCCCATTTAATTATTTTGTAATAAGGTGAAAACATGTGAAATGAATTATTTTAATTAGTGAAAGAAAATAGACATACTTTAAAAAGAAGATATATAGAAAGATAATTTCATTGTTAAATTATTAGATTATTAGCCAGTCTTATAAAATGAGAAAGATCTTATTAATGCTGTGAACTCCAAAGGAGTATTTTTTTTTTTAAACTATTTTCATCTCAGTTTAGTACTTTCCGGCTGGTTTTCTCATTCTCAATACAATCATCTTTCCCTCAGCATCCTTCAGAAATAGGTGTTGTGTTTCCCAGGTGGGCCACAGAAATCCATTCAAACCTAGAGACATGGTGAAATTAAATTTTAAATTAAAAATATAAAAAAAGTAATGGTAAATAATTAAAATTGAAAAAATAATAGGGCAATAAAACCTTTTTATTGATTTTAAATATTGGTGTTTTAGGGAAAGTGTGTTTAATATTTAATTAAAAGTGGATGAATAGAAGTGGAAACATTAAAATAATTTTTTGTTTGATGGCATAGTTTATTATGTTTCCTTTCACTTCAGAATGGAGGGTAGTCCTTTGACTTAGGGATCATATTAGAACTTAGCAACTGTTGGTTGATATGCTGAACATCGTTACGTGTCTTTCCCAACTTTTTATATTACAAGTATCTCCAGCTATATATGTATAGTTAAACACACAGATAGCCACATTTATATGTCTATATTTGTACCTATATCCAACTTTAAAAGCCTCTTAGATGTAAATGGTGAATCACACTTTATTTCTTCTCCTCTCTAACTGCCCCCAGTTTGGATATACTCACAGTGGTAGGAAAGACATGTGTTATGTGAAATTCCAGACTGGCTATTTGTTCTGACTTAGGCTTGTTCTGACAGTTGTCCACGTTCTTCATTCTACATTTAATTTGTTGGTATCCTGTTATTTGGATGGTGTCATCTTCAATATTTTAGATAAGAGTGTGTATATTTAGGCCTGGCTTTGCACGGTGCGTTTCCCTTCTGGAGAGTGTACCTGTAGATGGTAATCAGCAGAAAATGGCTTGGGTTTCCCTGAACTGTTCTGTTATATTGAGTAAAACTAGATACTCCATTAGTTTCTATTCATTCATTTCATTCATCCATTCAATAAATACATATTGTCCAATGATATACCTATTATGTATTGTTCTAGATGCTTTAACTTTTCTGATAAAAAATGAAATAAATCCCATTTTAAATCAAAAAATTAAATCTTCCCTATTTTGTGTTAACTCAGACAGTAACAGTGCCTCTAAAACGAAGCAGAACTGTCTGCCCATTTTCCGGGCAAGCATCACCCTGACCATTCCCAACATCGCCATGGCCCCCTCCCTGGAAGACATACAGCAGACGCTGAACAAAGCCGTGGAGTGCATCGTCACTGTCACCAAGGGGGTTAGACAGTGGAGCAGTGAGCTGTTGTCCAAGGTGGGTGTGGGATGAAGGAATCATTTCACGTGGAAGCTGCTGCTTTTATAGATCAGATGCAGATGAAAAATATCCTTTTGCGTTGTAGAAAAAGATGCATGAAAGGAAGGTGGCTGCTTTGCAGAATAATGAAGACAGTGATTCTGATGTTGAGATGGGAGAAAATGAACCTCAAGGTAAGTGCTGTTTTAGTCCTTTCTAACTAGTCATTGTCAATCAACACTTACTGAGCTAAGATGTATTGTCCCTCCATGCAATTCTCAAATCAGATTAGATCAGAATATTAATTTGTAGGCCAATTTTAAGTTTATAAAATATAAAGATTCATGTATTTTAATATC
The DNA here is from genome assembly GCF_009834535.1 of Camelus ferus. Taxonomy (NCBI): domain Eukaryota; kingdom Metazoa; phylum Chordata; class Mammalia; order Artiodactyla; family Camelidae; genus Camelus; species Camelus ferus. The sequence goes on along the minus strand of NC_045698.1, from coordinate 9,933,462 downwards.
ATCATTGTAAGTAATACACTGGCGACTGTTGTGGCTGCATCACTGTCCAGTGTAATGGGGGTGATGGACTGGGGGACAAGACGGATTTTTGTTTCACAATGTAAAGAGAAACTTGTCATCATCACAATGAATATTCCCTAACATTTGAGAGATATTTTTGTATTTTGACTCAATATGCATCCTGTTTTGCTAACATGCTGTGATTTTTTTTTGCTGTATATCTCATGGTTTTCATTTATATTTTGTAATATTAAGGAGCATATGACATCCAAGTTGCTAATGATAGTCCTACAAATATCTTCTTTTTTTTAGCTTTATGTTTTATTTATTACTTAATTATTTTATTTTGAGGGGGAAGGTAACTAGGTTTATTTATTTTAGAGGAGGTACTGGGGATTGAACCCAGGACCTCATGCATGCTAAGCAAGCGCTCTACCACATGAGCTATACCCTCCCCCAACTACAAACTTCTTTTAAACCAACTGTGCAAACAGCAGAGCTTGTGTAACTGTCAATTAGCGCTCATATCCCTTGGGATGTTAAGTAAACTAACCATGAGGAAGAAACTGAAACAAGTTCTTCTTTAAGATAATCTGTTACTGAGGAAGATGAAAACAGTTTAAAACAACTTTATCCAGAAATTACATTATTTATTTAAGATAAAAATCACATGTTATTATGTTAATTTTAATTTTTATATTATTTGGGGACATTTCTTAACTTCTTGGAATAGTTTAAAATTCAGAATTTTCTAAACTCAAAATATATTCAATCATGAATTATATCTTTGAGAGGAAAAATGTTAAATGAAAAATTGTTCATGTATTTTTGTCATGACAAAAGAGAGTTAAAAAAAGGAAGTAAGCTGCACTTTCTAAAAATAACAGCTTTGAGATATAATTTAGGTAATATAAGCTCACAGTGAAAAAAATGTGACAATGAATATATGTACGTTCATCTATAACTGAAAAGTTGTGCTCTACATTGGAATTTGACACAACATTGTAAAATGACTATAACTCAATAAAAAAAGTTAAAACAATTTAGATAATATAAAATTCACCCTTTTAAAGTGTACAATTCAGTGGTTTTTAGTAATTCCCCCAAAGAAACCCTGTACCGATTAGCAGTCACTCTCCATTTCCTCCCCTCAACCTCTGACAACCACTAATTCAGTTTCTGTCTTGATGGATTTGCCTATTCTGGACATTTCATAAGTCAGTCTGAGGAGTATTGAAATGAAATTTAAAAGGACTGAAATAATACAAAGTATACCTTCCAAACACAGTGAAATGAAATTAAAAATCAGTAACAGGTGATTTGGGAAATTCACAAATACATACAAATTAAATAACACACTCTTAAATAACCAATCAGAAAAAGAAGAAATCACAAAGGAAATTAGGAAATAGTTATAGGATAAGTGCAAAGACAACCACAAAATGCCAAAACTTATGAAATGCGGTTAGAACAGAGCTTAGAGGGAAATTTATAATCTTGAACACAGATACTACAAAATAAGAAATGTCTCTAATCAGTAACCTCACCTTCTATTTTAAGAAATTTATCTTCAAGATCACTGATTCTTTCTTTTAAAAGCTAAAATCTGTTGAGCCCTGCAAGTGAACTTTCATTATATTTATTGTTCTTTTCAACTTGAGAATTTGTATTTGATTTGCTTCTCTATTTCTATCTCATTATTGATTGTCTCTATTTTGTGAGACATACTTCTCATACTTTCTTTTAATTCCTTGGATAGGGTTTTCTGTAGTCCTTTGAACATGCCTTAATAGCTGATTTAAAATTTTTGCCCAAGTTTATTTAGGCCCCATTTCTTTGTTTTTCCTTGTTTCCTTTGCATTAGGCAACAGATCCAAAAAGACATTGCTGTGACTTATCTCAAGGAGTGTTCTGCCTATGTTTTCTTCTAGGAGTTGTGTGGTTCCTGGTCTTACTTGTAGCTCTTTAATCCATTTTGAGTTTATTTTTGTAATGATGCACCCATTAGCAAAGGAAACCTTCAACAAAACAAAAAGACAATCTACTGAATGGGAGAAAATATTTGGAAATGTTATGACCAAGAAGGGGTTAATATCCCAAATACATAAATAGTACATACAACTCAATGTCAAAAAACCCCAGCCAGATTAAAAAATGATCAGAAGACCTAAACAGACATTTTTCCAAAGAAGACAGCAGGCACGTGAAAAGATGCTCGACATTGCTAATCATCAGAGAAATGCAAATTAAAACTGTAATGAGATATCACCTCACACCTGTTAGAATGACCATCATCCGAAACAAAAACAAAAACAAAAACGGAGAAACAATCAAAAACGTAAATGACAAATGTTAGCAAGGATGTGGAGTAATGAACTTTCTTACCCTGTTGGCGGGATTGTAAATTCACACAGCCACCGTGGAAAACAGTACAGAGGTTCCTCAAAAAACTGAAAATAGAGCTACTGCATGACCCAGCATTTCCACTCCTGGGTATATATCTGGAAAAATGAACACTAATTCAAAAAATACCTGGACCCCAGTGTTCATAGCAGCACTGTTTACAATAGCCAGAAAGCAACCCAAGTGCCCACAGACCACTGAATTAAGAAGATGTGGCATATATGCACAATGCAATACTCAACCATAAAAAAATGAAATTTTGTCATTGGCAACAAGATGGATGGACCTGGAGGGTAATTTGCTTAGTGAAATAAGTCAGACAGAGAAAGCGAAATACCATATGTCATCACTTATATGTGGAATCTAAAAAATAAAACAAATGAAAGAATATAGCGAAACAGAAACAGACTTACAGATAATAGGGAACAAGCTAGTAGTTACCAGTGGAAAGAGGAAAAGAGGGAAGAGGCAAGATAGGGGTATGGGATTAAGAGATACAAACTGCTATGTACAAAATAAATAAATAAACTACAAGGATCTATACAGACCAGGGAATATAGCCAAAATTTTATAGTAACTTTAAAATAGAATGTAATCTGTAAGAAATCTGAGTCACTATGTTGTACATCTGAATCTAATATAATATTGTAAGTCAACTAAAAGTTGATCAAAAGTCAATCAAAAGTTTTTTGTCTAGTAATTCCATTAGTGGGCTTTCTCATGTACAGTTTCTGTTGGCTATTTTTGGTTCTATGTGTGGTTACCACCCTTCTGTATCTTTGCTTGTCTCACAGTTTTTATTTTTGTTAAAAACTTAATACTTTAAAGAGTATAATGTGGCAACTCTGAAATCCCATTCTTTTCCCCAGGGTCTGTTGTTGTTACTGTTTGTTTCTTTATTGACTTCCCTGGACTAATTCTGTAAAATTCATCCTCCCTGTGGAGTGCACCAGTGAGGTCTCTGCTTGGTTAGTTTAACAGTTAACTATGATTGCACAGAAATTTCCTTTAATGCTTTGAACCAGTAAGTCTTCCACCCTTTGCCTAGGGATTTGTGTGTGCATTGGAGCACCTGAAAGCTCAAGAAGTTTTCAGCACTGCCCTAGCCTTTATTTACTGTCTGTGCAAGACCTCAGTTCAGCCAGAGTGAAAGACTGGGCATTTTTGGGTCTTTCCTGGGCATGTGCACAACTGTGTACAGAAGCATGACCTTCTAGAGCCCTGGGAACATGTCAGGGTCTCACAGTGCCTTTTGTGGACATCACATTCCCCAAACCTCTCGTTTGCCTCAACTGATATCATTGCCTCAACTGATATCATTGCCTCAGGCAGCTGTGAAGTTAATTGTCACTGATCTTTTTAAAAACATTAAAAAATTACTTTATATTATTTTTTGTAGTGGAGGTACTGGGGATTGAACCCATGCAAAGCACACACTCTACCACTGAGCTATATACTCCTCTCCCCCAGGTCTTTTTCTTTTTTTTTTTTTTTTAATTGAAGTGTAGTTGACTTGCAGTGTTAGTTTCAGATGTACAACACAGTGACTTGATATTTTTGACGTTATGAAATGATCACCACTCTGCGTCTGGTTACCATCTGTTGCCATACAGAGGGATTACGACATTATTGACTCTGTTCCTTACGCAGTACGCTGTATCCTGTGACTGGAGGTTTGTACCTCTGAATCCCTTTTTCTATTTTGCCCACCCCCTGCCCACATCCCCACTGGCAGTCATGAATTTCTTCTCTGTATCTGAGTCTGTTTCTGTTTTGTTCTGATTATTGTCTGACAATCGCCTTGGGGACAGGGATTTTCTCAGGTCAAATACAGATAAAGTCTTTGACTGGGACTTTCCCAGGGAGTTTCCAGAAAGTCAAATGGTGAATTCTATGGGACGTCTTGAGGCGCTGTAAACCCAGGCTGGCCCCTCTGGCGGCTGCTAGGCTGCTGTGCGGTTTTCACAGCCACAGTGGTTCTCCAAGCACTCCTGTTTCTCAGGGCCACCACACAGCCAGCGGGCAGTGGGCGTAGAACAAGTTCAAAACCTCATAAAACTCACTGTTGTTACCAAAATTCCCCAAATTTTTTCTTGAGGAAACAAACACTCCTTGAAGTGTTGGAAGCTTTGGTTAATTTCCAGAGTCCTGCAAAAATTGATATTGACAAATTTCCCCAGTGTTTTCAATTGCTTTTATAAAGATTTTCTGGGGTCCTTACTTTACCGTTACAGAAATCCCCTCACCTTTTAAAAGCATGTGCCCTGTGCTGTTAATATAAATGTTTTTGTCTTTTCTTTTTTTTCTTTTTTTTTTTGCTTTTAGATACCTTTGAGGTAGCATCTGTAAACTTACCCATTCCTGTGCAAGCCAGGAACTACTATAACAATGTGTCTGAAAACAAAGAGATTGTAAAATTAGTCTCCGTGCTTAGCACAATCATCAACTCCACCAAAAAGGTATGCCAAGAGGATTCTTAGCCAGGGCTCTGTGCTGTTCAACATGTGTCTGTGTGAAGTTCAGTGGAAAAGCTCATCCTCCATGGATCCTGGGTCTTACCCACTCTGCCTCCAGAGAGCAGCTTACGGAATCTCGTATGTGCCCAGCAAATGTTTGTTTAACTAAAGATTTTTCATTCTAGATTGCAAGGGGAAAGAGAACTGTTATTTTTGTGTTTTATATTGTCTTCTGTTGAGTGCCTTTAAACTATTTATGTAGTTACGTAGTATAAATAAATCTGTTAAAAAATTGATATGTCAAACCACAAACTGGACTGGTACGGTAATCCACCTTCAAAGAGTCAGTGACGCTAAAGCTGACTTGTATCATTTGAAATAGAATAAGATTTACACTCAATTTTTCATATTTGTGTAGTCAGGCAAATCTTATAAACTATCAGATGAAAATTTATCTGTATAGTCATGTGGATATAATACTGAGAATATTAAAAATATTAATATTATCAACACAAACTTTTATTGGACTTGGATATAAACTCAAATTAATTTTTTCTTACAACTTGCTCTTCTCTCAATTATTTTTCTGTTCTTGTGGTCAAAAAGGTTCAAAATCGTGAAGTCAGTTTCTACATAAGAAAAAATCTATATTCACATGGCCACTAAGACTTGCTGACTCTTTAAAACTGTTTCTCAGTGTTGAGGGAACAGTTACTACTCAGTAAATACATCTATCTTTTCTGTTACTCAGTTTTGATAGAATGAGTTTCATTTGTTTGCAAGTGTTTTGAAAAGCTACCTTTGCTGTCACCATGTGAGGAAATGTTAAGTTTAGTTTTAATGTGTTCCTAAGGAGGCTGGAAGCTTTTGCATTTATGCATTTTCAATTTTCCTTTCTTAATGTATTGAAGGTCCTGCATTTAATTTTGCCCTAGGATAAGTGTTCACATAATTCAATTTAATAGATGTCTGTCTAGTGCTTAGTTTATCAAACTCTGTTCTAAATGATAAAGGTAAGTAGAGTAGTCTCTGATGATAATAAACATTCAAATATGTTTTCAAGTGTCTCAGTAATCAGAAAATACAATAAAATAAATCAATAATAAAGTCCATTCTTTACTCTGAATATAAAGCAGCCACTATTATGAAAACCTAAGAGTAGGACAGTAGTTGAAATCAATATACTACTGGCAACAAATCTGTGTCATTTTTGTTCCATTTGCCTTTATATCATATGGAGGAGATGTATGGATCTTATGTCTTCCTTAAAATAATAGAAAGGGTTGGCACTTAGAATAACTTGAAGGACCTTTTTCACACTGATAGGATGGCCAAACTATTTCTGGAAGAATATATGCATACTTGGCCATAGTGCTGGACATGGCCACCACAGCCATAAACCCTTCTGAATGATTCTTCCTCAATCCACAGAATATCCTCTGATCCCAGCCCCATTCCTCTGGCCATAGCTGATTGGATCAGAATGTAAACCTGACCACAGCTCATACAACTCAATAACAAAAAACAAAAACCCAATCAAAAGATGGGCAGAAGACCTACATAGACATTTCTCCAAAGAAGACATATAGATGGCCAGCAGGCACATGAGAAGATGCTCAACTTTGCTAATTATTAGAGAAATGCAAATCAAAACTACAGTGATGTATCACCTCACACCTGTCAGAATGGCCACCATTAAAAAATCTACAAATAATACATGTTGGAGAAGGTGTGGAGAAAACGGAACCCTCCTACATTGTTTGTGGAATGTAAATTGATGCAACCACCATGGAAAACAGTATGGAGGTTGCTTAAAAAATTAAAAATAGAGTTACCATATGATCCAGCAATCCTACTCTTGGGCATATATCTGGAGAAAACTGTTATTTGAAAAGATACATGTACCCCAATGTTCATAATAGCACTATTTGCAATAACCAAGACATGGAAGCCATCTAAATATCCATTGACACACACACACACACACACTATGGAATACTACTCAGCCATAAAAAGAATGAATTAATGCCATTTGCAGCAACATGGATGGACCTAGAGATTATCATACTAAGTGAAATGAGTCAGAAAGAAAAAGACAAATATCACATGATATCACTTATATTGTGGAATCTAAAATGTGACACAAATGAGCTTATTTATGTAACAAAAATAGACTCACAGATATAGAAAACAAACTTATGGTTACCAAAGAAGAAAGGGGGAAGGGATAAATGAGGAGTTTGGGATAAGAAGATATGAACTACTATATCTAAAATAAACAACAAAGTCCTACTGTATAGCATAGAGAACTATATTCAGTATCTTGTAATAGACCATAATAGAAAAGAATCTGAAAAATAATATATATATATGTATATATTCAGTTTGTTGTACACCAGAAACTAACACATTGTAAATCAACAATACTTTGTAAATCAATAATACTTCAATTTAAAAAAAAGAATGTAAATCTGACCTACAGTTCAGCACATTTCATAGGTTGGTCATCGACTTATAACACTGCCTGACTTGAAACGATGGGCTGGACCAAACACTCAAAATAACCTTGGCAATTCAAATAACTTAAGTAGAGCAGCCCTACATATGTAGTTCATGTAATTTTTCCTTTAGGCATGAGGTTACCTATGCTTTCATAAGTTCCAATTTAATAAAGACAGACACTTTTAGATAAAACAAATGAAAGTCTAAAACTTATTTAGTTAGGGTATGTTCTTAAAATTATAAACTACTGGGTGTTGAAAGAGCTCAGGATTGGGGAATTTATACCCATATTCAGGAATCTTTGACAATCTGTAATTCATTCTCCAAACCATCATACATTTGTGAATATGTCTACAGGCTGTGGCAGTGCATTCTGAGTGTGCTTGTCAAGCTCTCAGCCCAAGGCAGGGGATCAGTTGTGGCTGGGACAAGTGGTGACAGGCTTAGTTTTCTGCATTTTAATGAGTGAGACATCTCAATTCTGAGGTTCTGAGGGACCTTTTAGCTGCATGTGGGGCGTTGGAGTAAAGTTACTCCTTGCCTTAGTACAGGTTGGTGAAATTTGCTTTAAGTAATTCGACCATTTAGAAGTGCTGTTGGTGATGCTCTATTTTTTTTTAAATGGTATTTTTTTTTAACTCTACTTCAGTTTAAAGATATTTTTCTCATGCAGAAGTAATTCTGAAATGATAACATAAGCCAAGAGAAAAGTTGATTACCATGAAGTATAAACATTAGAAATGAGAAGACAAATTTTAATTATTTTTAGATGATATGATTATGTACCAAATAATCCATGGGTGCTAACCTGAAAAAAAATATGGCCCAGTGAAAGTTAAAAGTCAGTTCAAAGATGACTGTAGGCATTTCTGCTGTAATGCAATAAATATATTCCTGAAAAGCCTGTTTTGCAAAGTTGCGCACTTAATATAACATGGATTATGAGAAAAAAGGCTGTGAGACAGACATGCCAAACTTTGGAAATTTTGTAACCAGATAATAAAAACAACACCAATCAGAGTAAAATATTAACCTATTAATGACGTTATAATCAGTATTGAACTTTACTATCAAAAGGTGAAAGAAACTTAGTAGAAGGTAGTGTAAGAAAGAGTTGAAAATGCTGAGTTACAGATAAAATATACAAAGATCAAGTCTAATTGTTCAGAAAACATTTTCAAAACAAATTGGTGACCAAATTGACCCGAAAGAAAGAAGTGGCAAAAAGAATTGTGCCCCTGTAGGACTTGCTGCTTTAGTGGGTACAGAACAAAGTGCTGGGACAAGTAAGCTTTTGATAATGTGACCTTCCCATCAGATTAACATCATTCCCTATTTGCCAGTTGTGAGAGAACCAGTTCATCCTACGGGAGCACACTTTGTAGCAAATAGGATGTTTGCTAAAAACCAGTGTTTTAAGAAAACTTATATGCTATCCATAAAGTTATAAGAATAGTGGGAAAAGATCCTTTTTACAGTAGCAACATCACAGAAAAATATCTAGGAACATACATAATCAGAAATTTGTGGGGTCTTTGTGAAGATTTCTCTAAAACAGAACGAATAATTAAAAAAATAGGAATGGGAAGATTCAGAAATATATACAATGTTTCTGGATGGACTGATTTAATATTGTATGGATGCCAGTCCTTAGCCAAGATATACACATTTTATGTAATTCCATGCAATCTTTCAATGGGGTTTGATGTTGAATATATTCTGTTTGCCCCTCTAGATCTAATCTCCACCCTCTGAATTTAGGGAGCAAGTCAATAGGTTTCCATTGAGGCTTCCAGTAGATTCAACCAATGAGACTCTTAGAGGAGCTCTGAGCGAGGGAAGAGACTGACCTCAGAGCATTTTCTCCTCTCAGCACCACCCTCTCTGTGGCATGATCGTGAACTGCAGTTTTTTGACCTGAGGTCCAGCTCCAGTTCACAGGGCCCTGTCCACAGGAGATTTCATGGATTCTCTCTCTCTCTTTTCCCCCTCTAGAACCTGTCCCCCTCTCTTTTTGGCTAGGGCCGGTAGCAGTTTCATTTGTTAATAATCCTGGGTTACTGTTTACACGATTGTATCTAGTTCCAGTTCTGTGGCATTTTCAACTAGTCACACAGGTCACTAAATGAGACATTTTAATAAATCCCTGGGAACCACCAGGAGTTGACATATTCACATATGTCATGGTGTCATTTCTGATTCTCTACACAAATCTCTTATTTGTATTCTAGGAAGTTATTACATCCATGGATTGCTTCAAACGCTACAATCACATTTGGCAAAAGGAGAAAGAAGAAACAGTTATGACATTTATTATGAAAAACCCCTTGCTTTCTGAATTTGAATCCCAGATTCTCTACTTCCGAAAACTAGAGCAGGAAATTAATGCGGAGCCCGAGTACATGTGTGTGGGCGCCCTTGCTCTGTGCACAGGTTGGTTCATCTTCTTCCAGACATAAAAATCCAGCAGTGTTGTTCTGTCTCTCTACCTAGGTTAGTATTCCAGAGAGTTCTAACTCTCTTCAAGATTGACTTTCCTTTTATGAGGCTCAAGATTTAAGACCAATTTGTAGATTTGTTTTTAAGTCCCTTCCACATAATTATTTATTCTGGACTATTTTGAACACTTTGCTGCTAAACCTTGAAATAAGTGCTAATTCAGAGGAGGGATGAGTCTATATTTAGAGTTAAAATGTACCCTTTAAAAAAAAAACTTTCTTTAAGAAATAACAATAACAAACATTTGAGGCTTATCCCCAAAAGTTTTGATAATGTACGTTTAAAATATTTTTTGGCACTTTGAAATGTGTTCTGAACTGTGGCAAAACAAGCTTGATAAAGTGAATGAATATATAATATTTAGGAAAAACTAACTTTTTTTCCAGTTTGAGCTTTCAGGTGTTAGAGGGCTATCAGCCTGCAAAGTATTTACTATTGGTGAACAGTGGCACTGTGTCTCCTCATACCGGTTCAAGTTTTTCAAACTGAACTGTGGGCATTTGGGTTTTACAGCCGACTTGAAGTTCACCTTGACTGCTGAGACGAAGGCCTGGATGTTTGTCATTGGCCGTCACTGTAACAAAAAATACAGAAGTGAGATGGAAAACATTTTTACACTTGTTGAAGAATTCAATAAGAAACTGAGTCGGCCAATTAAAGACCTTGATGATATTCGAATTGCTATGGCAGCACTGAAGGAAATTAGGGAGCAGCAGATCCCCATTGACTTTCAAGTGGGACCTATCGAGGTAAGTGATAACAGTTTGCTCTATAGAAATGTCTACATATGTTGGGTACTATTAGCTGAAATATTGACTAGGTCTGGACTGGAGTTACAAATAGATGCTAAACCTAAGAAGAACAATTTTAGTAATGATAATATCTAACTTTATAGGGTGCCTCATATGGGTCAGTTCTAGTCCTTTCCATGGCATCTAAGGCCCCTAAGGGCTGAGCCTAAGATAAGGATTTCTGTACGAGTGATTTATTGATGACATGGGAGCAATGGAGTGAGCACAACAGGAAGGACGAGGTCAGGGGTGGGAGGAAGCGAAGGGAGGGTGTGATCTTAGCTGTAGACTAACTTCCACCTAATCCCATAGGGGTTTCTGGAGCATGACTTACACCACACAGTTGATGCCACCTTGGCAAGGGGGACTGTCCTTTATTTCCCCTTATCAGTTGGTCACTGACTGTAATCTCCCCATGAGGAGGCCCCTATTGGCTGAGGACAGTTTTCAAGGGGAAGAAGGCAGCTTGATCCCTAAGCCAGCACACCCAACAGTTGGGGATGTAAATACCAGCTGGTAAACAGACCTGGATGGGGCACTGACAGTGTCCATTCATGGATTTACCTATCTTAACTCGTTTAATCCTTGCTACAACTTACACACAAGGAAACTGAGGGTCAAAGACATTATACCATTTGATTAATGTTGCACATTACTTTAATAATCACGTATTCATTCAGTGTCTATGGGGAAGAGCAATGGTGGGAGAAGAGACCAGAGATTCTTAGGAAAAATCCTTTCTCATGAAAACCAAACTTTACCTCATTTTCATCTTCTAGGCAAGAGACTAGGCCAGGATTTTGCATCCTGAGGGCAATGACTTGGCCCAGGCTCTGATTCAAGTATGCCCTCTTATGTCTTACTATGGGAATCTTTTACCAACAAAGTGAAATGGAATGGAGTTGAAACTCTGGTTTATTTTCTTATTCTAAAGTTAGCGGTTAAATTGTTGGATGTTTTTAATTGACTTGATTTAATTTTGCAGTCTTCAAATACATTTTAGGAGCCTAAGTAAAAAGGCTTTTTGTTTGGATACTGATTTACAGTTTTCAAAATGCATTTAAAGTGATATTTTTCAATATTCAAGAAAATCCTGTGACACAGTCAGCAAATTTTCCCATTTTACAGATGAGGACACTGAAGCTTAGTGACTCAGTTACTCACTTAAGCTTTTCCAAGTTTGCAAGTAGAGTAACTATAAGTGTCTGGGCAGTTTCCTTGTCATGCTGAGCTTTTCCATTCTAATGCTTTAATATGCATCTGACTGGCAGAAATTAAATTTTCCTTTTTTTTTTTTTTTTTTTGATAGGAGTCCTATGCCCTACTTAACAAATGTGGGCTTCTGATAGCAAAGGAAGAGATGGACAAAGTCGATACTCTGCGTTACACTTGGGAGAAGCTTCTGGCACGTGCCAGTGAAGTTCAGAATGAATTAGTCTCACTGCAGCCCAGTTTCAGGAAAGAACTTGTTAGTACCGTGCAGGTCTTCCTCCAAGACTGTCACCAGTTCTATCTGGACTATGATTTGGTACGACTTGAGCTTTCTCTGTTTGTAATTTGGGGGAAGAGTGAATATAGCATGCAAAATGTAGTTGTGGTTTAAAGATTATATGTCAAATTTAATGAAATCTGCTAGGAATGGAAGTTTTATTTTCATGAGAGCAAAGATAGTTCCCTTTCACAATCCTTTTCCCCCTTACATTTCATCCAGAGTGACTTAACAGTAAAATGAAAATTTAGAAGTGCTGTTTATGTTGTATCATTGGTCTCTTACTGAAGTTGAATCTTTCTAGATTTGTGTGGACAAATACTGTTCGCATAGGGTTGTAGTGATCGTCCTTCCCAGAGCACCCATTAGTTCAGAAAATACTTAGAACTGCCCTTGGTGCTGAAAATGCAAAAGTGGACAAGCCAGATGGAGTCCATAATTTAATCATACATAAATAAGTTTCAGTGCAGAATCTTCTACACGGAATATGTTGTGTAAGGACACCATTTCCAGCCAATTATAATGTTTTACAGAAAGGAAATATGTAGCCTGTAGGGTAAAATTTGTGTATATTAACTAGTAGCACACAAACCACAAAGTGAATGAAGTTAGGAGACTGGATTCATGCACCAACTTCACGGATAAAGAAGCACAGAAATCCAGATATCTAAGATGGTCTATTGTAGGAAAACCTGATTGGAATGTTAATATTACAGGGCACTTTACAAAAAGATTAGAGTGGTGAACTCTGTGAGGTATCTGGCATTAGTGTTTTAGGTCAAAACCAGACATTGTGTGTGCTTCCTACAGAATAGTTATTGACCCTTCTTTGCCTGTGTCACCTAACATGTTTAATTTTCAAAATTTCTTGACATATGGAAGTTGTGGCATTAACTTGGCTTTTTTTGGCCTTGAAAATATTTTCAAATGAATCACTTTCCTGAGTCCTTTTTTATAAATAAAAAACTAAGTTTCCTATCATGTACTTAGTACATGAGAACTAAGTTTGATATCCAAATACTTTGAGCTCATGAAATTTGTATGCAAACACTTCATTTATTTTCTGTTTATTTTAACGTGTTGTTTCAGAATGGGCCAATGGCAAGCGGCTTGAAACCCCAGGAAGCCAGTGATAGGCTTATCATGTTCCAGGTGACCTTTTTAGTTTTTCTGACCTTCCATACAATCAAAACCTTAATGTATTTTAAACACATACATTTTTCCCCTTAATATAGAGAAGCCCATTGTGGAATATAGCATGTAGTTACATTAAAAAATATGATTTGGTATGGTTATAATTAGAATTGGTTTCTATGTAATTAAATATACTCATTTAGTGTTCTTACTTACATGTGCTCAGAGATCATGCATCATTTGCCAATCTTTTTTTTTTTCATTTGTATGTTTATTCATGTGTGAATCATTTCTGATGAGTTTTCACTTGTATTTTTATTAGAATCAGTTTGATAATATCTATCGGAAATACCTCACCTATACTGGGGGAGAGGAGCTTTTTGGCTTGCCAGTTACGCAGTATCCCCAGCTTCTCGAAATCAAGAAGCAACTAAATCTTCTACAGAAAATATACACTCTGTACAACAGCGTCATAGAAACTGTAGATAGCTATCACGATATCCTTTGGTCAGAAGTGAATATTGAAAAAATCAACAGTGAACTTTTAGAGTTCCAGAACAGGTGAGAAATTAAGTGTTTAGTATGCCCAGAGCTCTTGAACCTCAAATGCTTTCCTCTTTGATAGGCTGTCAAGTTCTTTTTTCACTCGGATGTTTCAAAAGCACAACGTGCTGCATTGCTCTTGTCCGTTGACATCACCCTTGTCAAACACTATTTATTAATTACCCCTGTGTGTGCCTGGTGAGACAAGCACATCCTTTAAACCTGGATGAATCTTGTCATGGGCTTTTCTGCAGCTTAGAGGGAGCTGATCTCTATTTATATTACAGTTACCAAACATTTGAAGTTTATGTTAGATGATTTCCCGGAATAAAAGCAAGAACCCTGTGATTTTTCTACATCTTTTAAGTGTTGAACCCAAAGAAAATGGAGGGTCATGTGTTGTGTTTTTCAGTTGACAGCCTAGTACACTGTGCTGTGCTCTGTGCTTAGTAGGGTCTCAATATGTGTTTGTAGAATTGAGTTGAATTGGGAAGTACCCCTATGCTTTCAAATAATGCCTTTTATGTAGTTAATTTTTATGAGGGAATTGAAAAAAAAATCATTCCTGATTGGAAGGAGTAATGTTCTATAATGCAAAAGTATATTACAAACAACTATTCTCTGAGTCATGAGATTTACAAAAGTGACAGGTATTCAAAGCGACTATTTTTGATAGATGTGCAAACAGTCAGTCTTGGACTGCAGACATCCGGGCTTATAGTCAAATAATCTTTCGTATTGGCTTTTCTTCTTTTTTTTTTTTTATTGAAGTACAGTTAGTTACAATGTGTCAATTTCTGGTGCAGCACAATGTCCTAGTCATGCATAAACATACGTATATTCATTTTCATATTCTTTTCTATTAAAGGTTATTGCAAGGTATTGAACATAGTTCCCTGCATATTGGCTTTTCTTTGCAGATGTAGGAAGCTACCCCGGGCCTTGAAGGACTGGCAGGCTTTTTTGGATTTGAAGAAGACCATTGATGACTTCAGCGAGTGCTGCCCATTGCTGGAGCACATGGCCAGTAAGGCCATGATGGAGAGGCACTGGAAAAGGATAGCTGCTCTCACTGGGCACAGTTTAGATGTGGGGAATGAAACTTTTAAGTTAAGAAATATTGTGGAGGCACCGCTTCTGAAATACAAAGAGGAAATAGAGGTACACTGATGGAGGGTACAATGTGGTGGGAAATTAGAAGGTTCCGTGGGATGTATTTGATAGTATTCCTACATTATGGACTGTTGGAGCAGTCAATCATGCTAGGACAACTAAAACTCCTTTCCTGACATTTAGCTATTAATTCCTTCAACAATGTTTAGGAGACAGGTTCTGTGTTAAGTGCTGGGGATATAAGAATGCATTCCTGCATTCATAGATCATTAACTTGTATAATTAAATAATTATACAAATAAAGGTAGAGTTACAAGCTGCGGTAAATGCCACTGACCACTGAAGTGGAAGTATGCTGCTCCATGAGGGCCTCTGATAATGGGGCTGGACCTGTCTAGGAGTCAGGGGAGAGCAATGAAGGTTAGGGAGGCTGGGGTGTGTGTGCATGACTGCTGGGTGAAGATGGTGTGCTTGTGTGGAGAGGTGATGAGGGGCTTGGAAAGTACAAAGAAGACAATGTCAGGCAGATGGAACAACATGTGTGAAGGGTCCTGAGGTGTGTTTGGGGCACCAGAAGGCCAGGGTGGCTGAGGCATGGAGAGCGGGGAGAAAGGAGACAGCTAAGGATGGGGAGATGGAGTGGGGCTAGAACATGCCATTGATTTCAGTCTTTGGAGCAGTAGGAGGCCATCTGGGAGATGCATTTTGAGCAGGGGATGACATGGTATTTGCATTTTGTGATGATCACTCAGGTCGCTGTGAGGAGGAAGGACTGGAGGAGGCCATGGGGCAATGCTGGGAAGACCAATTGGGAGGTTATACAAATATCCCAGGCAAGAGATAATGATGGTCAGATGAGGTGGCAGGAAGCGAAGCTGGAGAGGGGAGAAAAGATTGATGAGACAGGAGGAAAACTGGGTAGACTTTGACGATGGAGAGAACATGGTAGAGAAATGGGGGGGAGCTAAGGATGAACTCCAGCTTTGTTGCTGAGAGATCTAGGTGGAATGATGGTGCTTGTCACTGAGACAGGGAATATTGGAAGGGAATCAGGTGGAATGACAAGGTGCAAAGACTATGAGCTTGATTTAGGGCATGAGTTTGATATTTCACAGACTGTGTCTGGGGTTCCCTTGATGCATCCAAGCAGAGAAGCCCAGTAGGCAGATGAATGTGGATCTATTCAGAGAGGCAGTGCAGAGCGAGACAAGAAGAGGGCAAGGAAGGGTTTGACCAATGGTCCAGGAGAAGATAAGGCTGCAGAGAAGACAGAGAAAGTGATCAGAGAGCTGGGAAGAAGTCAGGTTCTGTTAATTCCCTCCTCTCATACTGCATTGATTTGACTTTAGAGTTAAATCAGAGACACGTTAAATTTTGTCTTTGATTAAAGCTTCAAAATTTAAAAGACTATTGCATATCTTTTTTAATCTTAATTTTTATAGAGATATAATTTATATTTAACATTATGTAACTTTAAGATCTGCAGCATATTATTTGATACATTTATATGGCAACATAATCACCATTGTAGCATTGGCTAGCAACTCTATCTCACTTATCATTTCTTTTAGTGGTGGGAACAATTGAGATCCAGTCTGTTAGCAAATTTAACATTTATAATATAGTTTTCAATCTATAATCACTGTAGCATAGATTAGAACTCTAGAACTTATTTATCTATTAGTTGCGAATGGGTATAACATCTCTCCCATTGCCCCACCCCCAGCCCCTGATAACTACCATTCCACTTTCTGTTTTTTTCAAGGTTTTTTTTTTTTTTTTTTTAAGATTCCACATTCAAGGGCTGTCATATAGTATTTGTCTTTGTCTGACTTACTTCACCCAATGTACTTAAGGTCCATCCAAGCTGTCACAAGTAGCAGGATTTCTTTCTTTTTTTTCACGGCCAAATAATATTTCACTGTTGTGCTATCTTTTCTGTCATCTTTCTTTCTGGACTAGTTTGGTGGGAAATTTTACAAATTAGGGTAAATCTATATCTACATAGACGCCATTTATTATATTGCAGTTTAGGTCAAGAAATTAAGTGTATTTAGAGACATATAAAGCAAAAGATAGGACCTCTGCTGATCAAGACTATTCAAGAAGCATGTGTGCCTTTCATGTGATAAAATGATGAAATTTTAATAGGACATCTGTATCAGTGCGGTGAAAGAGAGAGACATTGAGCAAAAGCTGAAGCAAGTGATTAATGAATGGGACCACAAAACATTCACGTTTGGCAGCTTTAAAACCCGTGGAGAGCTCCTCTTGCGAGGAGACAGTACGTCGGAAATCATCGCCAGCATGGAGGACAGCTTGATGTTACTGGGCTCCCTACTGAGCAACAGGTAGGGAAACCATCCATCTTTTCCCTGAGATTTGAGAACCATACTAACAAACACTTCAAGGGAAATTGATCAAAAATTGCAACAATGCCCCTTGTACAATTTATTCAGCATTAAAAGTACTTGTTTTAATTTTAGCCTTTGGCACAGCACGGATAAAACTGTTTCTATTTAATTATCCTCTACTTGTGGGATGTGTCTGGGACCATCAGTTGGACGAAATAATGCAACATGTAATTAATGACTTGCATCTCACGGAACATTTCAACTTCACTTCTGACAAGCCTCACTGCACAGCTGACAGCTCAACAGGCTCTAGATTCCAGGGGGAAAATTATTCTGAATTTTAGAATAATTATGCCACTTGGAAAACCTTTTTGCCAACATCTGTGGACTAGACACTCTCAGTTGGGTACATACTTTAATGTGATGACAGATTAAGATAGAAAATGAATTTCATTCATAAACAGAAGTAAAACAGCACAGACTAATGCCAGCCTAACGTTTCCATTTGACAGTAACAGCAGAGCCGTCATGCTTTGGACATGCGAGCCAGAGACTCATAAACTTAGATTTCCTTGGTTCAATGCTTCCTTTTGCTTTTTCTGAAATAATTTTTTGTTCACCAGGATTTTCTCGAGTAAATGGTAATGGTGTAAAACGTGGATATCATTGAGATATGAATTTTTGTACTATCCTATCTTTAAAATGTCACTCTATCCTCTGTGAATTTGTGTATCAATCATTTTAACATAGGAAGTAATAACCACCTAAGACTGTTTTGATAAAAATTCGTCTACTTTACTTGATACACCTAAGTGTTTGAAATGAGTAATATAGACTATAAAATTAGATCTTAGAGAATTAGACCACTGCTAACCGTGAGTCTGAACTACTTAGGATTTGGTGAGTTTTAATAAATTTGGTTGTTCTTCACACCCAGTCAGAATTAAGGACAGGTGGAAGATAACATATCCTATGGAGGCAGAAAAAGTACATGTATAAATTAAGTAAACATCACCTGTGTTAGGGATGGGGAAACTTTCCTTGCCAATGGCATCGGATCCACAGAGTTGTATGAGGAACACGTATTCAACACAAATTTATGGAACACCTACTATGCGCCAGGTGGTCTTCTAGGCGCTGTGGATAGAAGAGTGAATAAAACAAAGATCTCTGTTGCAATGGACCTATATTCTTGTGAAAAGCATAAACAAAAAACCCCAGAAAGATGTGTAGATTATTAAAAGAACCTGGTTAACAATTAAGAATATGGAAATTAAAATTTTACTCATTAATACGACTAGTATTTGTGATGACTTCAAGTCCATATTATGTTGGCCTGGAGAGATTAATAAAGGGAGAAGAAAGAGAAGAAGAAAACAATGGAAGGCAGTATCATTGTTTAGGATTAAGGTCGTCTGCAGGTAGCAGAAGCACCACATTCAACATTGCTTCAGCAAAACTGAAGTTGATGTCTTTCTCAAGTTAAAGAAGTCCCGAGATCGATGGTTCAGGTCGGAGTGTGGACTCCACCACGTCCCTGGGGACCCACGCTCTGTCTGGCTCACTCTTCTGTCTTGTCCAGGTGTAGCCCTTCTCCTTCCTTCTACCCCTTACATCCAATGGTGCCGCTCACTTCTCATCTGGAAGAGTGGTTTTCAGCCTTGGCTACACAATAGAAACCCCTAGGGAATCTAAAAAAAATCTCAACGCCCGGGCCCCATCCCAGACTGACTGAATCAGTTCCTGGGGGTGGGATCTAGACAGGCCTTGGTAGTTTTTAATATTTATCAGATAGTTAGAATGTGCAGCTAAGCCTGAGGACAATTGATGTGGAAATTAACCCTGCAACTGCACATCGCTGCAAAGGAGGTTGTGAAATTCAGTATTTTAACCAGGCAGCTGTGAATCAAGGTAGAAATGGGGTGCTCTCTCTAAAGGAGGAGAAAAAGACATTAGGGGACCATTGTCAGTTTCTGCCTCAAGAAGAAAAAGGGAAGATAGATTAACTGGGAGAGAGGCAGAAAAGTGGCCATCAGGGTAAACGTGTGTACACGCAGAAACCCTCACACATGCTTATACACATAGACGTGGGTGGACAGGAGCGGATGGGAAGTTGGAAAGAGGCCCAGAAGAGGGGAAGCTGCAGGGAGAGTCCAGATAGTATCATATTTGAAAATTGAATTAGTTATTGGGCCCCTGCCAACAGCTCTGTAATTGCTCCATATCACATGAGAAACCGGAGGCTGTCCGGAATAAGCACAGAAGCTCAGCAGAGAAAATGTTTTACTCGTGGCCGCAGCAACGATGACCAGAGTGATCCTATTCCAGCAGCTGGGTGGAGTCCAGGGTGATCCCTGAACTCCTTAGATGATACGTCTCCCGCCTCCCTGTGCTCTGGGTCAAAAGGGAAAAAGTTGGTACAATATCCAGTATGTGGTGATGAATTAATCACTTGGTAGCATCATTTTAAAAGCCAGTGGCATAAGCATAGTTGTAAAGAAATAGGTCAAAATTAGGATTAAAAAAAAAACAAACCTCTTTAGTTGGAAAACACCAATAAAAACAAAACACCCCAAAAATCAAATTCTGAACATATTTCTCATTTTAGGTACAATACGCCATTCAAAGCCCAGATTCAAAAGTGGGTGCATCACCTTTCCAACTCAACAGACATCATCGAGAACTGGATGATGGTGCAAAACTTGTGGATTTACTTAGAAGCCGTCTTTGTGGGAGGAGACATTGCCAAGCAGCTTCCCAAGGTTTTAGAATTTTTTTTTTATGATTTCATTAGATTTTGAACTTAAAGAATTAGCTAACAACTCATAATTCCTTAAAAAATGCAGTTATATTTTAACCTTTATTTCAGCTACCCTCTCCCCAATCTTTTTGTTTTTGTTGTTGAATTTCTCTTCAGAGAGAGAGAGAGAGAGTAATTGTGGAAAAGAAGGGGCGTGCAAATGACAGTAAGAATGCTCTCAAACCGGGAAGTTTTATAGGAAATGGGGGGGTTAAAAAAAACAACAACAAAGAATGAATGCCTGCATAGTTGATACGCTTCTTCAGATAATTTGAAGGTGGAATTTGGAACAGGGTGGAATTACAGACTAGTTATCTTGACAATGGTAGGATAATTTGTTCTTCTACCACTGACAGTTTAAAATAACTCACGCTATACAATGTACTCAATTATATCTGTACTGTAAAGTTGAGGGGTGGAAATCTGCGGGGCAGAACTCCCAAACAAAAAGGGCTTCTTCTCAAGATGTTGAGTGTGTTTTTTCTCATCAAACTGTAATCATCTCACTAGGTACTAGTGTATTTTGAGATTAAAAAAAATTTTTTTTTTTTTTGCCAAATCTCAACAATTCTTATCCAATTACCTTAAATTGTTTGCAAAATTGTAACGTTTTAGCAATATATTTGAGTTTTAGAAACACAGTTATGTTGAGTGTTCGCTTCGTTTACGTTTCCTAGTTTTCTTTTAGGTTAGTTTTAAATTTAATTATAAGGGACAGATCTGTTAGCTGATTTATTTTTTTAGCTACCAGTGAATTGTATCCAGACATTCAAATTTTAAGTATTTATTTTTGCTTTTATATTTTGGCCTGTTTTTCTTTTTGATGGGCGAGGAAGCATCTCAAGTTGGACTTAATAATGGAAACTTTCACATACACTGTTGAGGGAGCTGGGTGAAGTTTCTTGCTCTCATGTTTGATGGTATGTGCTTGTTGGTAAAATGCACATCACCTTCTTTCTTAAGGAAGAAAATAAACTTTATTCCTACTCTTTCAACATAATCTGTGCATTTTCCATTTTTCATACAAAATCAATTTTTAAAAATTTCAGAATATTAAGGTCATCCTGTAATTAATTTTGTACCTTATTTTCAAATGTTTGTTTTCTAAATACACAAACAATTCAATGTTCTATGCAGAAAACTTGAAAAACACAAGATTCACTGCATTTGGCCGTTAACTGCTGGAAACAACTGGGAGGGTCCTTTCCTCCCAAATGGGCTTGTCTTGTATTATTAGTCTTAACTGTTTTTAGTTAACAAAATGGGGTATCAAGTTTGAGCTAAAGAGTCTTGCTTAAGAAAAGGGGGTGCTATGGTACAAAAGGCCAGAGGAGAGCTGGACTAGAACACATGTGACATTTCAGGCATGTGTAGCTGGGTATCCAGACTGGTCAGAAGCCTGGCCTCAGTGGGAGGTTTGTGAGATGCTCTGTCCTTGAGATCACCAACGTGTCGAAGTGTGCTTTGCTCTTGTTCTTACAGGAAGCCAAGCGCTTTTCCAATATAGATAAATCTTGGGTGAAGATCATGACTCGAGCGCATGAGACGCCCAACGTGGTTCAGTGTTGCATTGGCGATGAGACCATGGGGCAGCTGTTACCGCACTTGCTGGACCAGTTGGAGATCTGCCAGAAATCCCTAACTGGGTGAGTTCGCTGGCTCTGTGAAGGCTCTTAGTTGCCTAGAGATGAAAGGGATCAGAGAGACTAGACAGGATTAACCAAACTGGTTTTCTTTTTCTAAGACTTAATTCATGTCGAATGTTGTGGCATAGATAAAGCTGATAGTTTGGAGACTTATAGTCTCTCCAAGTTACTGGATTTTCCCTGATGCTGGAATTATAGGACTTATGGCTTCTTCCATCACTGGGACAACATCTTGTGAATATTCTCATACAGTCCTTGTTTTTAAAATTAATATGCCGATCTTTCTGATAAACATCTGAAGAACCAAACTATTCCATTACTATTCAACCAAGAACAATATGAATAGTGTGTAGTGTACACAAGAAGTCAAGATTATACAAAAATGAGAGCCTGAGCTGATATCCATCAACACACACACACACGTGCACTTACATATATGGATGAATTCCAAGAATGATAATGAATTTTCTCCCTCTTTCGCTAATCAAGATAAAATCATGAAGTAGAAATATGTTAAATAGTAATGTTATAAAAACCAGTTACCTACACATACTTTTATTTCCTTTTTATTTTTTTAAATTGAGGTATAATTGACACATAATATTAGTTTCAGATGTAAAACGTAGTAATTTTATATTTGTATATATTGCAAAGTGATCACCACAGTAAGTCTAGTTAACATTCATCATCCTGCAGAGTTACACATTTCTTTTCTTGTGATGAGAACTTTTAAGATCACCTCTGTTAGCAATACAAATGTGCAATACAGTATAATTAACATAGCCACCCTGCTGTACATTGTATCCCCATGTCTTAACTGTTTTATAACTGGAATCCACATGCTTTTGAATATCTCCCCTTCTGTTAATCTCCTTAGAATAGTCAGTGTCTATGGAGAAATTTTGGGTGAACTAGTGATTATTGTATTGGTCAGGGTTCTCTAGAAATTAGAACCAATAGGACGCACACACACACAACACACACACACACATGCGCACATGTGTGCACACACATGCACACACGAGGAGAGAAATGGAGAGAGATGTGATTGTGGAGGCTGGCAAGTCAAATCCCAGGGTAGGCTGACAGCCTAGAGACCCAGGAAGAGTCGAAGCTGCTTCAGCTGAAGCCCTGAGGCCGCCTCCTGGCAGAATTCCCTCTTCCTCTGCTGGTTGGGCAAGGCCCACCCACATTATGTAGGGTAATCTGCTTCACTCAAAGTCTACTGATTTAAATGTTAAACTCATCCAAAAAAATCTTCATAGAAACATCTAGGACAGTGGCTACATAACTGGGTGTCGTGGTGTCATCAAACCTACACCTAAAATAAGCCATCACAGTTATCTGTAGTGCTGGGTGGGAGTAGCGTCAGGGATGAAAACCCTGCTGTGGGGGCGAGCGTAGCGCAGCAGCAGTGTGCGTGCTTCCCACGTGGGAGGTCCTGGGTTCAATCCTCAGTCCTGCTATTACATAAACAAATAAAATAAAAGGAAGATTTTTAAAAAACTGCACTGAGATGCACACTTATGAAGTGTCATATACTATGAGCATTTAACTCAGACTAAATGATCATGTTGCCTTGGCTGACTCTGGGTGGCCTGTCCCCATCCAGATGTCCCCCTGTCCTCAGTACCTATAATAGTACCCATAACACTGCCTGTGAACAGGCAGCTGTCCTGTGCACTGAAGAATTGAGGCCGCCTATGCTGGACTGTGCTCATAGTCACGGGTGGGGGTTAAAACACTGGGCACTTTGGGAAGATCTCTGTGAAGGAAATAGAGAAGTTGCTTAAACTTGAACCAAAAAAAAAAAAAAAAAATAGTGACAAAGCTGAAACTAGAAGAAACACCTGTGTGATAACATGAAAATAATAGGGTTTACTTATTTATGCTTGGCTGACCAAAGAACCCTTAGAAATGGCTGCTGAAAAATAAAGTGTTGAGAAAAGTAAAGTCAAAGGAAAATAAGGGCTAATAAACGAAGATGGTAAATTTGGCTTAGAGCAAAGCTGGGAATAGACCCCAGGCTCAAAGACCAAAGTTCCTCCCTAGGGACCAGAGCAGTGAGAGGTGTATGATTAGGTACAACATTCACAGGAAAATAAAAGGTCCCAGTTGCTCAGGAAAACAGTATATTTTTGTTTTAAAGTGATACCATGGGGGAAATTCTGTTGTGCGTCCTCTTAAAAGGGAGGACGGGGAAGAATCCTCACATGCTTTCTTGTCACAGTGAGTCGGTGAGCCTGTCCCGTAAAACGGCCGGATCCAGGGAACTGGGGGAGCGGAATGACTGCATCCGCCTCAAAAAACCCTTGACTAATATCGTTTTCATATTCAAGTTGATGGAAAATATGGGGCAGTGCAAATGAGGGAGATTTAACCCGAAAAGTGTCTAGAGGAAAGACAGTCCGCACTGCTGGTTAAGGACAAGTCCACAGGCTTCGGCGTTCAGTTGCGGGGAGGTGACAAAGTTGACATGCTTTCAGGAAAGCTGAAGAGCCAACAAGACCATCCTTCAAGGATGTCTGTCCCACTGCATACGAAGGCAGGTTCAGTAGTAGCTGGAGGCAGGGCCACAGTTTTCTGTAGAAAATACTTGAAACTTTAACTGACAAGCCTATTCTGAAACTTTCCCTTGAAAAAAATTGTCCTAAGCAGGCATTATGAAACACTATGATCACAGCTAAATAAAATATCAGTGGAGCATCCTTTAAATGTCTACTTAAAAACAGAACAATTGCAAAGAGATTTTCCAACATAAATTTTTAGAAAAATTAGACGATCTGGTATTATGATTTAATTTATAAAGTTGTTGAATCAAGTCAAGTAAATGTTGAAGGATATTTGATACAAGAGAGATTTCAAAGAGAAATTGTAGTTAAAACTGCATTAATTACGTCAAGACGGGCTAGACACTGAAGACACAGAGGTATAGATCTGAGAATGACAGAAAAATAGATCCATGACTTAAGGAATCACCATAAAATAAAGCAAATATAGAAACAAAAGTGCAGTGAAAGCCGGGCGATGAGAGAGGAACATTCATTCACTTGGTTTCCGTTACTCCTGGAGGTGGAGAGCAGTGCCAGGGCCCTTCCATGTAGCTCATTTGTAGCTGGAATTTCGCTTCTGCTTCAGTGATGGGATCATTGGATTCTTTTAAGATACAATTCCAAGAATGAGATGCAGCCTTTAGCTGATATAGCACTGTGCTTTTCAACAAAATAAAAACAAAACCAAAAAAACCTCCCTGTGTGTAATTTTTCTTGTCCTCTACAAAAAAAGTATAAAAATTTCCAGATTAAGTCAAATGTATACATTACACTTGTGAAAAGTGAAGCAATTTTATCAATTCTGGGGGAAAATATGTCTCCCCATCAGAATATGGAATGCTACTTGGTCAAATGAGTTGCAAAAACAAAACAAAACAGAACAAAAGAAAACAAAAAAACCCAGAACAAAACGAAAACATTGAGGAGTGTGCAGGAAAATTAGATTGTCTCAAAATCTTTCCCCCTTTTGTCATCCAGATTAATTTATTCCTAGAAAAGCCTGGTTTGTGTGTTTATGAAGTCTGTCTTTTCCTCCCCACTTAGATACTTGGAGAAAAAACGACTTTGCTTTCCTCGGTTCTTCTTTGTCTCAGACCCTACCCTTCTGGAGATCCTGGGGCAGGCATCGGACACCCACGCTATACAAGCCCATCTGCTGAATGTGTTTGACAACATTAAAACCAGTCAAGTTTCACGAAAAGGTTTGCCTGATTCTCATTATTGGCCAGCAATGACCATATCATGGAATCTCAGCTGTCTTCATTAAGTAGCTCTCCAATAGTGTTTACAAAGAATTACGTTTCTGTCCATTAACTATCAGCCAGTGACTTGAGAAAAAAACACCAACAACTTTGGGGCCCAATTTACCTTCAGGATTATGTCATTTCTTAACATTCAGCGTGTAGATTTGAATAACAAACAGTTTAAATATGATTAGGAATGCGTCATATGTGGCATTCATGGCTTTACATGCCAAATTAATTGCTTAGAAATTCAACAAAGCAAAGAAACTAATTGCTCATCAGACAGTGCCTTGACTCAACAGAATCGCCGCAGTGACTTGACTGTTCTGATCAGGCTTCAGACGTTTTTCGGCATGATGGTCTTCCATGTTTTTCATCATTCTCCATTGAAAACGTTTTCTTTTCGTTTTTTAAAACACTCCCAACAATTTTCTAGAGTCACGGAAGAACTTGTATAGAACCCAAAAGAGGTCATTGCATGTGAGGGAGACTATATTCGCACAGCTGCCAGAAGATTTTGTCTAACCCCTTCAGCCCAGTTTCCCTACAAAAGTGACCCTTCCTGTTGGATAACAGATCGAGTTCCTCTTTAGTGCTTCGTACAAACCTCAGTATCATTTATTTATTCATCCTAGAATGCAATTTGCGTCTGTTGAGCAAATACCCTGGACTGGATGTTGTGCTTAACAGTGAGAACGTACCATCCTCAGGGAACTCGTGCTCTGGTGGAGTCTACAGAGTGCAATTCATGCGGTGGTAGAGCTGGTTCATTGGAAGCCATTAAAAGCCCCTTGCTGTGCATCAGGCATGATGCCAGTCCTAGGGTTTCAAGGACGACTATGGCATAACCCATACTGATGTCATTTTTATGCAGTACAACATTCAAGAGAAATTTAGCAATTAAAATGTTGATATTTTTGGCTTGCTGTGCTTGTGTTGCACACAAGGAACATGGGAGTGCCCATTAGGGAGCCCTGGCCTGGGTGTAAAGGGTGTAAGAGAGGGCTTCCTGCAGGAGAATACAGTGTTTGCACTTATGTTCTGAAGGCGAGTGGAATGTGACCAGGCAGGTGGGGAAAGGACACGTGGTCTGGCCAGAGGAAGGGCAGGTGCAAGGGTCCGGAGGTGTGGCAGCCTAGGATGCCGGAAGGGTGGGTATGTGAGGGAGTGTATTACTTTCCTAGGGCTTCGGTGGATTAAAACAACAGAAATCTATTCTCTCACAGTTCTACAGGCTAGACGTCCGAACTTAAGGTGTTGGCAGGGCTGGTTCCTACTGGAGGCTCCAAGGATGAATCTGCTCGGTGCCTCTCTCCTTGTTCCTGGTGGTAGTCAGCCATCCTTGGTGCTCCTTGGCTTATAGACACCTCACTTCCATCCCTGCCTTTGTTTTCACATGGCATTCTCCCTGGGTGTCTGTGTCTCTGGGTCTCAATTTCCTTCTTCTTCAAAGGACACCTGTCATTGGATGAGGGTCCACCCTCATCCAGGATGACCTCATCATAACTTGATTACATCTGCAAACACTCTATTTCCACAGGTTTTGGTGCTGAGGACTTGAACATATATTTTTGGAGGACACATTTAAACCGCGACACAGGGTGATGGGCAAAGGGAAAAGGAGGCATGGACCAAATTCCAAAAGGCCAAGTCCATCACACTCAGGCACATACTTCCTCATGAACATGACAAAAGGCATAGGGGGTTTTAAGCAGCGCAGTGACCTGATTTGTGTTTCAGAAGGATCCTCTGGCTCAGTGTAGGAGGTGGAATAGAATGGGGCAAGGAAACCAGTGTCAGAAGTGATTGCAAAGTCAGCATGGAAAAGGCTGAGCTGACACAAGAAAGCCCTGATGAGGAGGGTGGGTGGAGAGAAAGACAGGATAGATTGAATGGTAAAAATCAATGTTTTTTGTAGATCTACTGGATGTGTGGGTTGCAAGAGGAGACTGAATGACCCAGGAAGTTCTTCCTGATGGTTTGCTTAAATCCTTCTGCTTTAGCATCAGGACTTCCTGGTCCTGGAGTGAAGCTTCTCCCCACCTCATTGTACACTGAAGATAGTTTGAACTTCCTCATTTTTAGCTTCTGTCCATAGCAATTACTTCTTAAAAATAAATAGCTTGCTTGTTCTTGTTTTGTTCTTGTTCCTGTTGTAGGATTTCTACAACCAGGGGCAGATCCTGATTTTGTGGGTTCTAAATCTTATACAATTATAAATATAGGTTTATATTCAGGGTTTGTGTAAGCGAGGGTCCTTGAAGCCTAAGGCTCATTAGCTTCTTCGTAGATCACTTCTGTGGACAACTAAGGAGGATTTCATTAATACAGACTAAGTCCGAGCCCGAGGGAACACCATTCCACTGATGAAAGAACAAAACCAACAACAAACATTTGTATTTATTTTATGGTTTGCATCACAGCCTTCCCTTGGTATCTGTTGGGAGGATTTGTTCCGGGACCCCAGCAGATACCAAAATCCACGGATGCTTCAGTCCCTTATATAAAACGTTACAGTATTTATGTATAACATACCCTCGGTCTCTAGATTACTTATAATACCTAATATAATGTAAATGCTGTGTAAATAGTTGCCAGCATGTGGCAAATTCAAGTTTTGCTTTTTGGAACTTTTGGAATTTTTTTTTCCCAAATATTGTCCATCTGCTGTTGGTTGAATCTGTGGATTCGGAACCCGTGGATACAGAGGGCCAACTGTGTTTCAATTGGCATGAGTAGCCTGTGAGATGCGTAGGGAAATAGGGACTAAGGAAGTAGGGCAGACATGATTTTTAATGACTGATTAGAGGCAAGAAATTTAGTCTCAGTGGTGTGCCTTCCAATATTGCATGGTCGGTGAATAGCAGGGCACTGTTTGAACTGTATTTTGGAACTCCAGATACTCCAAATGTTCTCATTATGCCATGGAAATTAAAGTGAAATGACCAGACTAGGAGCTGCGTTTGAACTAGAAAACATGATGCGCAACCAAGGGCTCCTGTAAAGAGCACAATGTTTAGTATCAGATTGGAATTACCTTGTAAGATGTTCGCATTGATCTATTGACCAGGCCTTTGCTGCTGTCAGCTGAGAAGCTTGTGGGGGGAATGACAGGCTCTTAGAGAAGTCATCTGGGGACACTTCAGACATTTTTTTGATCATCACATGTCTATCAAATATTTCTTATAGAAAACAAGTTTATCCTCTCTCAAATATAGACTATTTGCAATTGATTTAGTATTCCCTTTTCGATTTCATGGATAGCTTAAAAATGTTTTGGAATTGATTTTGTATCATACTTTGCCTTTTATTTTGTATTATGTAGCTTAATTTTCTACGGAAAGGATAACATTGCCAGGAGGGCAATGGAGGAATTTATTCTTTATAAAAATATAGCTTTTTTATTTGGGTTTTCAACACAGATCTATGATCGCATTCTGTCAATTTCCTCTCGAGAGGGTGAGACGATTGAATTGGATAAACCCGTGATAGCAGAGGGCAATGTGGAAGTTTGGCTTAATTCTCTATTGGAGGAATCTCAGTCCTCATTACATCTTGTGATTCGCCAAGCAGCTGCAAATATTCGGGAAACAGGTTTCCAACTGATCGAATTTCTTTCTTCCTTCCCTGCTCAGGTCAGTGTATTGAAATTGGGAAGTATGTTTTACAGGATAGCCATTATAGACTACAGGCATTGTCTATTGCAAACTACGCAACTGCCTATAATTTAACTCTGGAACAAGATTAAGATTTCCATGAGGATTTGTTAAACATAAATAAGCTTAAAGATTTTAATTATTTGATGTGGTATATTATATATGTGTATAGTTTCAAATATATGTATTTGTGCTGTAGAGATATTTGATAGATTTCCTTTAACTTAAAATAATTTTTTCTTACTGAATCTCTTTAGTATATAAATCCTAAAAACGTACTGAATGTATGCTTTACCAGAAAAATGAGAAATCTATTTCAGCATTAAAGTACAGAAAATATTTCTTAGTCATGTGCTCAATAGAGATTTTGTGGGCATCTGCTAAGTGTTAACCCCGTGTTAGTTTGGGGAAAGCAGGTTTAAGACATATTCTTTCCCTGCCAGTGCTTAAACTCTGTCTAGGGAGAGATAGGACTTAAAATGAAAAAAGAAAAATTGTAGACACATCATGAGGCTGTACATATTTAATTGTCAGGTAAACGATATGAATGGAGTTTCCACAGGTTTCAAAATAACGTACCAAGATGATGCAATCAAGGATGGCTTTACATTTGCATAATAATCACAACTGATCACGATATTGTAATTTCTATTTAAATGTCTTCATATGCCATACGCACTCAGAAATCCTTTTTTATTTCCATAAGGTTGGATTATTAGGAATTCAAATGATATGGACACGGGATTCAGAAGAGGCCCTCAAAAATGCCAAGTTTGATAAAAAAATCATGCAGGAAACCAATCAGTCTTTCCTGGTGCTACTGAACACGCTGATAGACATGACAACAAAGGATCTGAGTTCCATGGAGCGAGTTAAATACGAGACTTTGATTACTATTCATGTGCACCAAAGAGATATCTTTGATGACCTGGTAAATGCTTTACAAACGCTGTGGCGTATACAGAAAAGCAAATACTAGAACCTGTCTGTGTTTACCCACTGGAAATAGTTGGAAAGAATTCAAAAGAAAAGGTCGAATTCAGGCGAAGAATCATCTTCATGATGAGAGATTGTCAGATTTTCCTTTAGACGAGATTTCAGTTATATTCCAATGATCTCTGCTAAGGTGTTATGGAGGCATTAGACTTCATTTTAAAATTCTTTATGTGATCATTTTTTAATGCTGAAATGTCACGGAGCACCCTGAAAAGGTTGCGTTTGTCTTGTGCTCCTTTTGGTTATTAAACTTGAAGACTGTTAGTTTCGAGCTACAGAAATAATAAGTAATGTTGCTGGTAGAGCTACTTAGCACTTCCTTTAAGGCTTTTTATAAATCACATCTTTAACAAGTTTTGCTACATTTCATGTCATTGATTGCAAATGGCCTTTCCTAATATAGTTTGTGACATTCAGGTGTCATGCAGATCTTCGCCTTTAAAGAAAGAACAGGGATGGGAAAGAGAGTTTAGTAGCTGTAGAAAATAGGAAATGTGGAAAGAAATGAAATGTGTCCTCTACTCTAAAATACAACATTAGATAAGAGGCATGAAGCTCTTATTTTCATAATAATTTTCTGGATTGTGTCTCACCCCATTATGTAAAAAAAGATTATGAAAAATTGGTTCTGATGTAACAGAAATAAAGGCAGCAAATTCAAGCTGTTATGTGCTAATCTCCTCTCTTAAGAATTAAGCACACTGTTTGCCTCTTTGAGAAATAAAGGGCTCAGGGTAATTTTAGATTTCTTATTATTGGTCAAGGAAAAACGATTAAAGTGGCTTAAAATTTTGGTTAAAAAAATTCAAACGAAAGCATTACTGGACAATAACCTGCCATTTAGATGTTAGAAATTCTGGCCTGCTACAAGTCCTTGGAAGAATAATGGATGGATTGGAAAAAACCCAACAATGCACTTTGTTATAATCATAAGAGATGCCTTTCCCCCCCACCCCCAATGAGATTGTTTATTTCTATCTTTGTAAGCCCAAACATGTTTTTCATAGATTGTATTTCATGGGTAGCACTGTGATATTGGGCATTTGAGGATGAAATTTAAGAAATGAACATCTTACTATTAAAGATCATGCTATTTAAATTGGGGGGGGGCAATTATGGGTTTCTCTTGAATTTTCCTTTTCCCACATCTTTGAAAGGATCTTTTTTGCTGATCAGTAAATGAGCGAGTTGGATGACGAGGCAGTTGGCATCTCCGAACTAGTTGTGTTGTCTTTGAGTTCTACTTGCTTCACATCACGACCTACCTGAATGCTAGTGTGTGTGGCTAATAAGTGGTTCTCACCTCAGTTTTCACACCTGCCTTTTGCATTTCAGTGTCGCATGCACATCAAGAGCCCTGCAGACTTTGAGTGGCTGAAGCAGTGCAGGTTTTATTTTAACGAAGATGCTGACAAGATGATGATCCACATCACAGATGTGCCGTTCATCTACCAGAACGAATTTTTAGGCTGCACCGACAGGCTTGTCATAACTCCCCTCACAGACAGGTGATGGAAGGATTCTGTGATTCTGCAACCTCTCTCTCCCTCACCCCAACATTTTCATTCTTTCCAGGCGCTCAGGGGATTTTGACTTACAGCCTCTTTAGGGTTTATAGCTTTTTTATATTAAAGTCTTTGAAAGTCAGTATTTTTAGGTTTACACATGTATCTTCACATGGGGTTTAGGAGGTGACTGAAGCGGACTCTGCTTCCTTTGCCTTCGGCCTCAGGGAGCGTAGGTTTACATGACCCCAGTGGGCACCAGATGGGGTAAGAGGGAATATGAACCACCACGTGTCAGTGGGTACAAGTCACCATGGGCTCTGAGGGCTGCTTTAGGGGACTGTGGCACCTGTTGTGATTACAGAGACAATTAAGATGGCTTTTTAGCAGGAAAGAAACTGAGTATGAATACTGGTGAAAAGTGGTGGAGAGGACATGGCCCTGAACACCTGGAGTTCTTCGTGGTACCCTCTGCCTGTTATTTACCAAGTGTGTTAGCTAGCACCCCTGCG
Organism: Camelus ferus; assembly: GCF_009834535.1. Lineage (NCBI taxonomy): Eukaryota > Metazoa > Chordata > Mammalia > Artiodactyla > Camelidae > Camelus > Camelus ferus. The sequence continues at coordinate 9,901,267 of NC_045698.1, read as the reverse complement.
GCTTCTCCGGTCTCAGTTTCTTCATCTCCAAGGGTCCTTCCATGACCAATTCTGTAATTCACTTAGTCCAACTTGAACTTTGTGGCATCAGCCAACTGTATATGTGCTGTTCAGGGATGCTTTGAGTGCTTATTTTGGACAAAATGGCTGAACGTTACAATCCGTTTTTGGTGTAAATAGAAACTGAAGCTGAATATTACTCGTTTTCACAGAATGAACCTCTGGGCTATTAGTGAGGTAGGGAGGGACCCAGCACCGGGCCTGGCACTGAGTGAGTGTTAGTCATCATTAGTATTGTTAATGTGACTATTGTTTTTCTTTTTTTGTTTAGGATTTCTTTTTTCCTGAAGTGTAGTTAATTTACAGTATTGTGTTAGTTTCTGGTATGCAGCAAAGTGATTCATTTTTTTTCAGATTATATTCCATTATAGGTTATTATAAGATACTGAATATAATCCCCTGTGCTAGCAGTAAATCCTTGTTGCTTATCTATTTTATGTATAGTAGTGTGTATTTGTTAATCCCAAACTCCTACTTTGTCCCTCCCTCTCTCTCCTCTTTGGTAACCATAAGTTTGTTTTCTATGTCTGTGTGTCTGGTTCTGTTTTGCAGATAGATTCATTTGTATAATTTTTTAGATTCCACATATAAGTGATATGTTTGTCTTTCTCTGTCTAACTTGTTTCGCTTAGTGTGATATTTTCCAGGTCCATCCGTGTTGCTGCAAATGGCAGTATTTTATTCTTTTTTATGGCTGAGGAATATTCCAGTGTGTGTGTGTGTGTGTGTGTGTCTATCTATCACATCTTCTTAAACAAATCATCTGTTGATGGGCACCTGGGTTGTTTCCACGTCTTGGATATTGTAAATAGTACTGCTATGAATATTTGGTTGCATGTATCCTTTTGAATTAGAGTTTTCCTCTTTTCTGGATATATGCGCAAGAGTGGGTTTGCTGGATCATACAGTAGCTTTATGTTTAGTTTTCTAAGTAAAGTCCATACTGTTCTCCATAGTGGCTGCACCAATTTACATTCCTACCCACAATGTAGAAGGGTTCCCTTTTCTCCACAGTCTCTCCAGCATTCATTATTTGTAGACTTTTTAATGATGACCATTCTCACCAGTGTGAGGTGATCCCTCATCGTGGTTTTGATTTGCCCTTTTCTAATAATTAGTGGTGTTGCACACCTTTTCATGTCCCTTTCGGCCATCTATATGTTTTCTTTGGAACAGTGGCTGTTTAGGTCTTCTGCCCATTTTTGGATTGGGTTGTTTGCTTTTTCAATATTGAGTTCATCACTGATAACACATTCCTTACCAACCTTTCCTTTCATTTCTCCTTAAGCATGTCCTGTAATCAAAGAGTCTGTAACTAAACCAAGCTCTCAACAAAGAAAAATACCTTCCTGAAAAATACCTACCATTATTGTCTTGGCGAGTTTTTCAGCGTTTTGGACTCAATGTTGTTTAAGGTTAAGAACGGAAAGCGTTTCTGGTTTCTGTGCCGTGAAATGCATCCAGAGTACTATGAATACTTAACAGTAACACTGCATGTTAATGAGTCCTCAGTCACAGGGTTGTTCATTGTTCATTTGGTGCTGTGATCACATTCTGCATCTCTGAGTCTGGTAGCTTACTGGGACAGGAGGAAGCAGACAAGAGTGTATGGCTGGACAAGCACAAGCCATTTATTCAACAAATGTTCATAAAGCACATGGTGCCTGGGGGTTAGGCAAGTAGCTGGGGGTGCAAGTGTGAATTAGAGTTTGTTCCTGACAGCAGAGACCTTATGGCTGTTAGTGGGGAGGCAGGAAGCTGTAATAGAGCTGTGAAAAGGCCATAAAACCACATAAAAGTTCAAAGCCATCCATGAATGATGACATTTTTGAAAGCAGCAAAGAGACTGGAAAGGAAAGTGGAGAAGGGAGGGAGTGAGATACACATACATGTAGAAGGCTCTGGGGAGAGTCATGTCAACATGTACATGAAGATGCTCTGGCAGATCCAGGCTTGTCTCTGAAAGGCCAAGTCCTAGAGGGTGTGGGTACAGCAGAGCAGTTGGACTGAAGCCCCACCCATTGGAGAAAGTGAACGATGTCACCTGGCATGGCTGCCCATCTTTTACGTAAATAGTATCATTTCTTTATGGCAACTTAACAACTTGCTACTTCTTCAGTTTAAATGCAAACCCAAATGATCTCAGTTACAGAGATGGTTTGCAAGACAGAGCACCTGGGTGGCCAGAGTTCTTGGAGATTTAGCCCTTATCCTGAGAGTGTGGACATCTCCTAGATCTGGGCAACATGAGGACTTGGCGGCCCAATAGGCTGGCTCAAGTCTCAGCTGTCTCCCCGTGATTCTGAGAAAAAGTATCCCGTCTCTATGAGCCTCTCTCCTCATCTGTAAAATGAGGACAGTGACAGTAGCTTCCCCGCAGGGTTCGGTGGGGCTGAAGTGAGATATGTAGGTGGTGCTCCTATAGCATCATGTTAGCTGCTGTTACACAGACTGCTCTGCAAGGGGTGATAAAAGTTCAAGAGATAAGACCTGTGTTAAAAGGCAGAATCAAAGTGAGCTCAGGTGTCCTTCTGAGTTTACACTCACAGCATCTTTGGATCCAGGCTCTGTGTGCCTTCAGGGCTGAGTCATTTACTTGCCTTTTTTAGGAATCTGGATCCAATAAAATTGAGACCCTGGGGGCTTCCAGTGGGTGTGCTTGCTCCTCGTTCCCACCTTTCATGCTGGACAGTAGCTTTATTTTCTTTAAAAAAATTGCAAGTCCAGATGAATGCTTTAGAGTTTGGCCATAAGAAAGTCCTACCCCTTTTATAGCACTGGGTGATGCTGGAAAACTGAATAATTCATCAGCAAGTGATCATTTAATTATTTTCTTTCACAGGCATTCTTGCATTCTCTCACCAGAATCTTTTATTTGCTAATATCGTATTGTAATATACAGTAGAATTTATTGGCAGGTAAAGCAGATGCTCGGAGAAATAGATTTAAGGTGTGATTATTTAGCAATTTAAATCTCATGTGATCATTGTTGCCAAGTTCATCAAATTATCAACTCTTAGATTCAAAAGGGGATTGATCTACTTTAACTGTCTCCAATCTGTTTCCTAGAATACTATTCTTTAGATGTTGGTAGATTTTTGTGAAGAAGTTGCCAAATAAGTTTTGGAAGTGCTAGGTACTCTTTTTCATCCTTGGACATTGTCAGTATGCATTATCATAAAAAATTTTTAACCTTTTAAAGAATTTTAAAACTTACTTGACCATAGACCAGCCCCTCCTTTACCTCAACACATGTTAATATAAGGATAAGTGCATTTTAGAATGAATTTTGGACATGTTGCATAGGGACAATGGCCAGGATCTTCCGTTTTTTAATTTCATGCGAGTTTCATTTCACTGTGATGTCTTAGAAGGGTCTTCCAGATGCGAGTGGGATGGTTCTAGTGATTTCTCTATCCCTCAAGGTGTTATATCACATTGGCTCAAGCTCTGGGGATGAGCATGGGGGGAGCACCTGCTGGACCTGCAGGAACAGGCAAAACAGAGACCACCAAAGATATGGGACGATGTCTTGGGAAATATGTTGTGGTTTTCAATTGTTCGGACCAGATGGATTTCCGAGGACTTGGACGGATTTTTAAAGGTGAGGGTTATATTTTTTATTTGATGAGAAATTTAAGCTAAGGTGAACTACCTTGCTGAGATTTATTTTTCAATGTTTTAGTGTCATTTTCCAACTTTGTAAAACTTTTTGGAAAACCTGAATCTTACCAGCGTTGTGTGGGTCAAATGTCAACATCACTTGCCTTTGTAACGTTCCTAATTTATCACTGCAGATTGAGTTATTGTGTCACGTTGTGTGTTATTTTGGGGATGTTTTATGTATGATCTATTTGTTCAACCTTATTTTTGAACAAACTTATCTCTGGCTTGTCTTGGCAGCTGCATGATGCTCTTTTCCTTGGTTTTCCAAAATTATATACTAATTGGATTTTCTGTTTAATTTCCCTTCTAAGGACTGGCACAGTCTGGATCCTGGGGCTGTTTTGATGAATTTAACCGCATCGACCTACCAGTTCTCTCCGTTGCAGCCCAGCAGATTTCCATCATTCTGACATGTAAAAAGGAGCGTAAAAAGTCTTTTATTTTTACTGATGGGGATAATGTGACTATGAACCCTGAATTTGGACTTTTTCTGACCATGGTAAGGAACCACAAGAAGAGCTACGGAACTTCAACCTTCTTATCACAGTTTTCCTGCATCTCCCTGGTCATGTGTCACTTATTTTCTATGAATGGAAATTGGGATTGTAATTTTCACTCCTGCTTGAAAGCCTTCAGTGTTAAGTAAAGCTCATATCAGCAACTCATAATCTAGTCTCTCCACTTAAAAGGAGGGTGAGGTACATGAATGAATTTCCCGGTTGTCATTCCAGATTTGCTGTCTGTGCCTAACAAATCTTTTAATATCATGTTGATGTGTTGCGCTTGTTCCCTGGTGACGGTATCATTCATCCTTGGGTTTTCTTTTCTGTACAGAATCCTGGCTATGCTGGGCGACAGGAACTCCCTGAAAACTTGAAGATTAACTTCCGCTCCGTGGCCATGATGGTCCCTGACCGACAGATTATCATAAGGGTGAAGCTGGCTAGTTGTGGCTTCATTGACAACATCATTTTGGCCAGGAAGTTTTTCATGCTCTACAAGCTGTGTGAGGAGCAGCTTTCTAAGCAGGTGTGATGTTCTGAAGGTCCCTATGTGCGTAGGCATGTTTGAATGTTCTATTCAGTGGAATTTTCTCATTTAAAAAATTGCAGACAGGGCTTATTGGCAGACTACTTACTTCATTTGATACAGAGTAGAAAGTAATACTACACAAATAATTTTAATACATTGTTTTATTAAGTACATTTGAAGAAATTAATATTTACGGCATAGGAATGAAGCAAATACTATCTGAACCAACAAAAAGTCAAAGAATTATGGATATTGATAGTTGCTCTTTATTCCACCTGCACATTAACGTGATATGTTTTATGTTTCTTCATGGTTTTGAGGAGCCTCTCCATCCAAACGTCTTTCAATCTAGGTTATTTTAGCTTCTACCCACGGGTTCAACTAAATTATATTTGCACTCAAAACCTCCTTGGTTTCTTCTGCCCATTGCAGCCTTCACCCACTCATTGTTCTCTTTTCTACGCTGTTTCGTGTATGTAGAGAAATCCCCCACACCACTGACTTCTGCCCTCTTCTCTAATTCACTTCTGCTTCCTTCGCCCCTCCTGCCCTTGTTCACAAGGTCATCGTCAAATGAAATGAGTCCATGTGTACAATACTATTGGCCCCATGCTGATCCCTCGGGGAACATTCTGTGAATCTCACTTTGTGCCCGCAGATTTAACGGAGTCTAACTCTGATAGGTTTTCCATGATTAATTCCACCAGGCAGCCCTTTCAAGTTATTGTTACTCGTATGCAATTTTGCTCATATTTTTATTTTATTACCATGATTAGAACTTAAACTCCTGGAAGGCAGAAACTCAATCTGAATATTTTTGTGTGTTGTATCCTCCAAATGATTAGCTTTAAGTGAGGCACACTGCTCCTAATTATCTTAGCAGATAATGTTTTTTTCTTATGGGTTTATTTTTTACAATGGTAAAAAATATGTAACATTAAATTTATCATCTTAACCATTTTTAAGTGTACAAGTGTACAGTTCAGTAGTGTCAAGTATATTCACGTTTTTGTGAAGCAGACCTCCGTAACTTTTTCCATTTTGTACAGCTGAAACACTATACTCATTAAACAACAGCTCCTGCCTTTCCCTTCCCTCTGCCCCTGGTAACCACTATTCTGCTTTCTGTTTGTATGTATTTGACTACTTTCAGTCCCTCAGATAAGTGGAAGCATACAGTATTTGTCTTTTGTGACTGGCCTATTTAACTCAGCATAATGTCCTCAAGTTTCATCCACGGTGTAGCTTGTGACAAGATTTGCTTCCTTTTTCTGGTTGAGTAACATTCCCATTTACGCACATGCTGCATTTTGTTTATCCATTCATCCGCTGATGGGCATTTGGACTGCTTCCGCCTCTTGGCTGTTGTGAATAGTGTTGCCATGAACATGAGTGTGCAAATTATCTTTTTGAGACTCTGCTTTCAGTGCTTTTGGACATAACCCCTGAAGTGGGAGGGCTGGGTCACATGGCAGCTCTATTTTAAAATTTTTGAGGAATTTCCAGGGATATTGTTTCCTATAGTGGTTGGATAATTGGTTTTTAATTATTCACTTTATATGTGCTGAAATCGGGCATGATTGAGCTTTTATAAATATATATCAAGGGAATAACAAAGCTGGGGGTGGGGTTGACATTCTGATTTGTCCTTATTCTCCCCTGACCCTGGGTGATCGTGGAATGTAGCTACTTTTCTTTCTCCTCAATTCCCCTGCCTTTTAACCTTATGTGATGGTCATGAGTGAGGTCAGAGCTTAATACTGTTCGGAGTTTTAGCTTTCAAGATATGAGGATATTTTCCTATGGATGATTGATTAAGAAGAGGCTCAGGGGGGACATGTATACTCCAAGAGGAAATTTGTTCCTTCCTCCCTGTCAAACTCTGTCTAGTAGTTCTGATCTCAGGACTTAAATTAATGATGGTTCAGGAGCGGACTCTTGGGTATTCTCCATTTGCTCAAAAAAATCTATTGATAAAAATGTTTATTGCTCCACCCACTGTACAAGTTTTCTAAAGGAAAGTCAGGGTTTATTCATTATTGCAAATGGGTCTTCTGCCAAATCTGTACCATTTTCATGGGTAAGTTAATATTAGAAAATAAACCCCAGTGTTCCTCTTATTCTTCAGGTACATTATGACTTTGGTCTGCGTAACATTCTGTCAGTTCTGCGAACACTGGGAGCAGCAAAAAGAGCCAGCCCCACGGATACAGAATCCACAATTGTCATGCGTGTACTACGAGACATGAATCTTTCTAAACTGGTAAGAGTCACAGATGGAACTGTTCTGCCCACTTAAATATTAGTTTAACTAACTGAGCGCAAAAGAGATTTAGAAATATTTATTTAAAATGCTCGCTTAAATTCTTAATTATCAGATAAAGCGCCGGAGAACACAAGTTTAAATTAATCCTTTTTTCAGAAGTACTTTTTGTGGTGACTCACATTTAGCCTAACATATGCCTATTCTGATAGAATTGAAATGGATTTTCAAAAATCGCCATGTTACATTTCCAAATACCTTGAATCATTTTTGTGTTTTAGAGCAAAAATCTCGCCTTCTTTAAAGCAGATCTTGGCAGGAAATTATATGTAAATTTGACAAGTGTGTAATCATTTCACACTCTGATTTCACGGTAGAGACTGACAATCAATTGTCCAGTATCAGTGGATCTACGTATGGGGTGACAGGGTGATACATTTTTATTTCAGTATAAAAACAGAAACCAAGTTCTAACTCATAAGTTTGCCACTATATCTCATTTGAAAAAGTCTTTAAGTTAAAATTCTAATTTAAATGAGAAATTCTAGGTTATATAATAACTCCCCAAACTGGTTATTTGATGGAAAATATCTCAGGTAGGCAGTATTTTCTTTCCTTCTATTCCACTCCCCACCCCCCCATCTTCTTCCTCCTTCCCTTCCCTCCTTTTTAAAACTAATTTTTGATTTATGGGCAACATGATGAAAATATTTTCAACTTCAGAACCAGTGATATTTTGTTAATTACTGGCTGTGATACAGTAATCTCGGCTGAATTGGGCATTTTCAGTTGATCTGACATTGTGCCAAAATAATTGGAATGATTTGCCTTTATTTTCTTTTTGAGATTGATGAGGATGAACCCTTATTTTTGAGTCTGATTGAAGATCTCTTCCCAAATATTCTTCTGGACAAGGCAGGTTACCCCTGAACTGGAAACGGCAATTAGTAGACAGGTAATACATTTCACAGGGACGTCGAGTACTGTGTCCATTTCATCTGAATTTCATGGGAACCTAATGGAGCTGGTATGGCCTAAATCTACGGGCTCCAAGAACACCACCGGCGGATGGGATGACTGCTTTGGGAGAAGTCATTGCACATCGTGAATGATAGAGGTCTTCCTTCCAGGGGTCTCCTACTATTGCACAATCATGTGTCCAGCTAGCCACTGTGCTAGTGGCCCATGGTTACCGATGGCGAACATTCCACGCTGGATTCCCAAATGGAATGTGATGGGTCAAGAGGTGCTGGTGGGGCTTGGCCGGCTGCGTTGCCCGTGTGTGGCTTGGTTCTCTCTGTGGCCCTGGTGTTCACCACGTTGCTTTGATCTCGGGACTCCTGCCTCTGAGTGTCTTTGGCAATGATCTCATGTGGCTCCTCCGCTGTCACTCTTTCTCCCCAGGCTCAGGACCACTCGTGATTTCTTCCTTGGGCCCTGGGGATCCATCATGTCAAGTGTCTCGTGAGGTGTCTGGATTTCCCATGATACTTCGTGCAGCTTTAAATTTTTATAGTCTTCCTAGGAATGGAAATGAGTCATGAAAAACCTCATGCCTCAATTTCCTTTCCTACGGAAAAGAGCTTGGGAGAAAAAAAAGTTTGATAGAAATGGTTGATTAGCTCATATTTATAAAATACATTTCAATTCTTTAAAGAGATTTGTAATAAAAATCAAATATGGTATTATGTAGTGGATATTTTCCCTTTAAAAATCAGTGTATAAAAATCTTAATCTCCTAATCATGTAAAAGTGATAATTCATTTGCAAATGGCTTCTTCATCATTTGGCCAAATTAACTGTAGCACTGCCTACAAAAGCTAAATGTAGAGTAGTTAATGGGGTGACTTATGTTAGTGATTTGTAGCATATGAAAAATCTGAAGAGCAAATACATAGCATAAAATGATACATGGTTACTGTCCCAAAATTACTTAAGTAAAAATAAAAGCATCGTTTATACTGGATTTAAGCACAGCTGATGGTTAAAAGCATGGACCATAAGGCTGGATTTTCTGGGCTCAAATCTCTGCTCTATAACTTTATAACTAATAATCTTGGGTAAATTGCATAGCCTCTTTGTGCCTCAGTTTCCTTCTCTGTAAAATGAATGTATCAATAGTGCTAATCTCATAGAATATTACAAGTAGAATAGTGCTTGGTGGAGTAGATTCCATACATGTATTTGAAGGGTGGAGGGTACAGCTCAGTGGTAGACTGTGTGCTTAGCATGCATGAGGTCCTGGGTTCAATCTTGTGTATCCCCTTAAAAAAATAAATACTTAAATAAAATAAATAAATAAACCAAATTATCCCCCCACCGAAAAAAAAGAACTTCCATACATGTGTTTGATAGATGTCTAAAGACAGTCCAATTTGGTATGCTTGAAATTACCTTGTTAAATTAAATACCATCTTTTAAATTAACAATTTAAAATGCATTTTAAATTCTTAAGTTGCTCCTAATATGTACATTCAATAACATGTTAATATGAATGTAGTCAATTCCCAAAGACAAACGCAGGTGTTTCTTGTTAATTTTCTGGGCTATCATTTTGATTATGTTAGCTTGCTTTTTGTCTGTGTATAGGTACTTGTTATGCACTATTTTAATTGTGGTAAAATACATACCACAAAATTTATCATTTAAAGTATTTTTTAAGCATACAGTTCAGTGGCATTAAGTACATTCACTATTGTGCAAATGTCACCACTGTTCATCTGCAGAATTTTTTTCATCTTCCCAAACTGAAACTTCATATGCGTTAACGGTAATTCCTCACACCTCTAACCTCACTGCATGTCTATACTTATTTTGAGCACGATGATGAGTCCTGATAGCTGTTCATATGGCCCAATGTGGGGATTTTGTTACATTTTCAGGTTGAAGAGGCTGGTTTAATCAACCACCCTCCTTGGAAACTGAAGGTCATCCAACTGTTTGAAACACAGAGAGTGCGGCATGGAATGATGACCCTGGGACCCAGTGGAGCAGGGAAAACCACGTGCATCCACACCTTGATGAAAGCCATGACAGGTAAGGAGGCTGCCACGCTGCATGACTCTGGGCAACACGTTTAAATAGTTGTGACACTTGTGAATGCTCCAAGGAGGACACTAAGGTAGATACGTTAATATATTTTTATAGGAGGGAATGCTGCTTTATTGAACATGGAGTACGTTTTAGAGATAACACATTAAATTAATGGACCAGAGGGGAAAAACAATTTTTCTTCAGCTTTATTGAGGTATAATTTTGACACATAACATGTTTAAGTTTAAAGTGTACAATATGTTGATTTGATTCATTTATATGTTGCAAAATTATTATCACCCTGGCATTAGCTACCACCTCCATTGCATCACATAATAACCATTTCATTTTTGTGATGAGAACATTTAAGATCTACTCTCTTGGAAATGTTCAAGTATATGATACGATATTATTAGCTATAATCACCATGCTGTACATTAGATCTCCAAACTTGTTAATCTTATAACTGGAAGTTTGTACCCTTTGTCCAGTGGCTTCCCATTTCCCTCACCCCCCAATCTTTGGTAACCGCCATTCTACAATCTGCTTCTCTGAGTCTGACTCTTTTAGATTCCACATGTAAGTGATGTTATACAATATCTGTCTTTGTCTGACTTATTTTACTCAGCATAATGCCCTCAAGGTCCATCCATGTTTTTACAAATGTCATTTCTTGTGGTTGCATACTATTCCATTGTATATGTATACCACATTTTCTATTCATTTATTCCTTGACAGACACGTAGGTTGCTTCCATATCTTGGCTCTTCTGAATAATGCTACAGGAAAAACATTTTTAAAAGTGACTTTATGCACTGTGCTGTATGTTTTACATGGCTTTCAAAATGATCGTGAGATGTAGCTATTACTAACCCCATTTTGTACAAAAAAGTCAAGGCTCAATTTTGGAAATGCTCAAGGTCAAAAAGATGGTAAGTAATGAGAGTCAAAATTAAGGTCAGGGTCCATTAATGAGAAACCCAGACTTTTCCCAGTATACCATACCATTTCCCAATAATAACTTGATACAAGATGCTACCTCTCAATAATTCCAATCTCAACTGTTAAATTCTATGTATTGAAAGATCTTCCTAATTACAAACTAGTTTTCCACCCAGAATCAGATACTTTTCTTATGGAGTGAAATAAATGCATTTAATTTCCAGATGTCCCTAAGCCTTACACCCAAGTCCTTAATTCGAGGTCATCTAGGGATCATGGACGTTGCCATGTTCATGATTATTCCTGTATTCTCTGGTTCTGATTAGACATCAATGACTTTCTTCCTAAACGTATTGATAGCCCTTAGCTGTGGCAGTTAAGTTCCAAAATCTCCCAGAACTTTGGCTGTTGGAGTGCATCCTACATTGTCCCAAAGGGAGAAGCTGCCTGGCTGGGTTTCCAGTCAGCTGGTGGAGCCCCAGTGCACTGATATTAAGTTGGTGGTCAGTGGCAATGGTGTATATTTGCTCTACTGACCTGCACTCATTGGATTTACTCTGAGTTTCCTCAGTTAGGAGGAAGTAAATTCTGTACATCAGGACTCTGCCAGGGGTCTGCACACTGAGATAGGGGTACGCTTTCAGCTGGCACAGACCTCCACCCAGACTGAAAGGTCGCACCCGTAGGACTTAGCACGTGGCTTCACGTGTGCCTTTAAGATTCTGTTTTGGGATTTTTTATGTAACATTAAAATGACATATTCTTCCTCTCAAATTATGCTTAATAATACTTTTATTGTTGTTATGAAGCTGCCTCCTGTCAACAGTAAACTACAGATGCACGTGGTACAATGACTTGAACAAAATGAGTACGAATATGAAACACTATGTGTACTGTGACTGAATTATGTAGTCAGTATGGTGTCTCTGGTTTCGGAGAAGTTCCTTGCAAAGATGAACTAATTATTAGACTACTTGCTGTTTATTAGCCTGTTCTTGGCTTTAGTATGTAGGGTAAACATTTGTTATGTTAAATAATCCATTGCTTCTTACTGAAAACTTTCATTATCCAAAAGATTGAGAAGGTTGGACTTCTACTAGACCCATGTATGTTACTTGTTCCTTTATTCATCGTGTATTTGCTCATCAAATATCTTTGATGTTTTGTACTTTGAGTTTTGTACTAGAATTGGAAAAACAGGCATGAAAAAAAATGGCCATGTCTTCAAGGAGTTTACAGTGTGGTGGAGTGAAACAGGTAACTGTAACTCAGCATGGAAGACTGGACGGGAGGACGACTTGGACAGTTCTCCTGTGGGCAGAGGCAAAGGAGATCTGAAACCTTTCCAAGGAATTCTAGAAAGGCTTACAGAGTGGGTTCTACTTCACCTGAGGTTTGAAGGTTGAGCAGCAGATGGATAAAAGGCATTCTTAGCAGAATGAAGAGGCAGAGCAGGTAGGAGGGGACTGGCGAGAGCACGATACACCTGGAGAAGTGCTTTGGCGTGGAGGAAATGTCATGTGTGTGTGCGTGGGGTGAGGGAGATGAGGGGCTGTAGCAGATGCCCTTGGTGCCCAGTGCCACATCCCTCTGGCCCTTCCCTGCTACAGATGTAGCTTTTGGACAGTTTCTCCCCCAAACACCAGTGCTGTCTCCTGGTTTTTCAGCCCTGTGACTTTCCTTGAAGCTAGGGAACTGGAAGAAGGGGCTGGATGGAAATTAGTACTTCCGAGGCAGCCATTCCCTCAACCAGTGGGGGGAAGAGCAAATGTCCCATCTCCTCCTGTCTTTTATGGGACACTCCATCTGTGACCAGCTCACCAAGGAGCCCTTTATGGGTTTTCTCTGCTTTCCTTTCTCACTCTTTTTTTCCCCCTGAATCCAAATTCCCAGTACCCATGTCTTTGTTTGAGGCTTTGCTTCCAGGGAGAATTCAAGTTAAGTGTGGATGGCATGGCATAGAGGCTTTGTAGGTCATGCTAAATATCTAGATTTTATTCTGTAGATGATTGGAAGCCAGGGAGCTGGGGAGTGATGTGACTAGCCCTGTGTGTAGAGGAGCACCTGGTGGCCATGTAGAGAAGAGACTGCACGACAGGAGAGGCTGTCTAGGGACCTCCATAAGGAGGTGACAGCAAGAAAAGGGCGGTTGCGTTAGGACAGAGTCCATGAAGACAGAGTGATCAGGACAGTCAAGCAGTGCCTAGGAAAAGAATTAAGAGGAATTAGTTTAACCAACAAGTTAAAAGTCAAGCATTTTTTTCTTATCAAGCTCTTATAAAAATGTTATGGTATTTTAAACGAAAATGATACAATCTACCTATAACTGTAATGAAATAATTTTTGATGATTTCTCTTGTATGGGCAACAGACCAAGTCCAGTTTTCACCTATGATGCTGTCATACATTTGAAGAGTTTGCTGCCCTTTTGTAGAGTGTGATTAGATTTAAAAAAATGTGTTCCCAGTCTTCTGGATGTCATTTACTGAAAAAGCTGAACTGTGATTAAGCTGAACTTTAGCATCTTAAAATATTGCAAATAATTGCCCTGATTCTTCTTGTGATTTTGAAAAAAGGAGAACTAAGATCTAATTTTCTTTTTCTTTCTTTTTAAATCTAATTTTCTAAATGGGTTTTCGTTTCCAATGTGCACATTTATGTCTGTGTGCCTGTGTTTGTCCATCTTTCCACACAGTATGTAATATTCTAGCATCTGTTTTTTTTAAGTTTATACCTTAAGCCTTATTCTTTGATTTTTTGCTTATTAACCACAGTCCCCTACATACAGAATCTGTCTTATTTAAGAGTAGTTTTAGGGATTGAAAGATTTGAATGCCTTTTTTTGAGACTGGCCACCAAAGAAAAATCCTTGATTCCTGTAACATTAGTTTAGCTGATTTTTTTTCCAAATGGCCAAGAACATATCTCAGCAAATCTAAGTGATAGTGATATTTCTAAGTGATAGCTCAGACATAAGATTTAATTTAATATACCATAAACCAAAAGATTTTTTGAGCTGTGACATTTTGAAGAACTTCTAGATTGTATTAATCTCTTCATCAATTCCAGCATGGTATCTTTTTTCTCCCCCTTATGTAACATACAGTTTTCTTTTCCAGAAGATAAAAAAGTGCTTTAGTCAATAAGATATAATGAGGCTAATTATGATAACTTGGAATGCAGTAAGGCATACATTTTGAATGATTAATTTTGCATTTCTCACACTTTGAACACCTGCTGACAGTACACTGCCGATGGGTGCAATGCTGCCTAATGATGGTTCATTCTGCATCTGAGTTGTTTAAAATTTGGATTTACTTGGTACAGATTGTGGAAAACCACACCGGGAAATGAGAATGAATCCCAAAGCGATTACAGCCCCGCAGATGTTTGGTCGGCTTGACGTGGCGACGAATGATTGGACCGATGGGATATTTTCTACTCTTTGGAGGAAGACGTTGAGGGCTAAAAAAGGTAGAAATGAATTGCAAGTATTATTTTTGACATGTACTTCTAAATAAAAGCCTTGGTGGCTATTTAAAATTAGTAGAGCAACTGTATCACAGGAGGAAATGGGCTTCTTTGGGAAGAAAACTGTGTACATCAAAGATGAAGCCTGACAAATTATTCTCTTTAGATGTACACTGGTGTTTGGTTGTTGTTTAAACAAACTCGTTAAGGGCTAGTGGTTCACTCTGAATATTCTCTCACTTACGGGCTCTGTAAATTGAGCCCAGTGGTCCCAGGAGGTAAGCTCAGATGGGAGAGGGGATATCAACTCTCCTCTTGTTAATTCTCTTGCTCCTCAGTGAGTGGGTGAAAGGCACAGTGAATGCAGCTGCAGGGACGGGGCGGGGGGGACTGCAGGAGAAGGACAGGACATGGGGGCTCACTTCACGAGTCCATGCTTTGGGTCACAGTGTTCTATTGAAAACCGTTTGAGGTGGCTCCACTGACATTCCCTTGTAGGGAACATGGCTCATCAACCCAACACCAACTGTCAGAAGAGACGTGAAGGCACCTCGTTCCTAAAGTGTGCTCATATTAGAAACTGCTGTTGTTTTACTGGAATTTAATAAAATTTTGTTTCTGATTTGGTCTAGTAATACTATATAAACACAGATCCAGTAACCAAATGTTGCATCAAAGAATAGGAACTCAGAGAGTTTTTTTTCTTTTTTTTAAACCTTTTAAAAAAGGCAACATGTGCCTTTTCTTTCACAGGGATTTTGGTGATCAAATCATCATTTTACTTAAACTGCTAGTTTAAAGAGCATAATTAGGATTTTGTAAGCTTGTACCTGCAACTACTATTCCCATTGCCTGAAAAATGTTCTCTCTAGATCTTTATTTACATCATTTCATTCTCCTCCAGAAATATTCCATTGACCACCTTATCTAAAATGCCCCATCCTCTTATCCTGCTTAATTCTTCTTATCACATCTATTTCGTACGTATTGGTGATTATCAGCTTTTCCTTAGGATGGAAGCACTGTGAAGACAGAATGTTGTCTTTTTTATCACGATGTCCCTGGAACAATGCTGACACAGAAAAGGTGCTCAGTGGGTATCTGTTCAATGAACAAATGACTTTTTGCTTTGATTATGGGCTTTAAACAACTACTCCATTAAGACCCGGAAGAGTCCTCTGTGACAAAATAGGCTAATCATTTAGATGAAAGCTTTATTCAAAAATTAATGAAAGTTACATCAGACGATTGTACCTCTTTAGGCACAGTGATTACGTATATATGCACATATGTATATGCGTGCTTTCCCTCCTGCCTTTGGCGGGATGTTCTAGGGGAGCACATCTGGATAGTTCTCGATGGTCCAGTAGACGCCATCTGGATTGAAAATCTGAATTCCGTTTTGGATGATAACAAAACTCTAACCCTTGCCAATGGCGATCGGATTCCCATGGCTCCAAACTGCAAGATTGTTTTTGAACCTCATAACATCGACAACGCTTCGCCCGCTACTGTCTCAAGAAATGGAATGGTTTTCATGAGTTCTTCTATCCTCGACTGGAGTCCTATTCTTGAGGTATGATTGCAATCTTCTTCTTTTTTTGTATAATTAAAGGGGAAAACAGATCCTTTAGCATTCTTTTAGAGTGTGTGCTGATTCTTCTGCAGCCCTGCATTGCCTTTTAGTGCTAATGTTTGTGGACATCCTTGAATGCTCTGGGACATTCAGCGCAGGTTGTCCCTTACAGGTTTCTTGAGTGCTCAGGGTTCTGCAGTTCCAATCATTTTAGACCTGTGATGTCCACCCTGTGGGCTGGAGAGTAACTGCAGGGCTTCAGTGAATCAATAATCCCACCAGACTATGACTGAATAAGGAAAATTTAATTGCATTCACTTTGAGGATTCGTGACATTTTTTAAAAAGGCACTCATTCACATAAAATTTGGAAGCAACTATCTTAGAATATTAACTTGAAGGAGACAATTTATTAAAATTGCATATAAAGAATTTTTATGAGATTCAATAGTTATTATAGTCATAATGTTAGTTTTAAGTTTGCACCTGGAAATAATATTTCAGGTAATATCTGTTCAATTCATGATAAAGTATATTATTTATTACCATCAATATATGCTAGAATATGTTGATTATAAGATTATAATTAAATGCCTTGCATACTTAGATATTTTACTAAATAAATACTATAAGGTAAGGCAGAATCCTTATTAGATAAGCTACCTGTAAAATCTTTTTTGACATTGTTGATCAAATAAATATTCTCATTTATATAAGTTTTTTGAAGGTATTTTGATTGAGAACTTATGAATTCATAGTTTAAATCAAGTAGATGAAGGTGTGAAGGAGGGGATTATAAAGCAAAATGATACTGATGTACAGTTGGACGTGTCACTAAAAATGCTTCTGAAGATTTCAGATTTTACCATTACATTATCCACCCACTAAAGAGAAAACAGAGCAAGATTTCTCAGCCCTGGCTTTGCAAAAATAATCACCAATGACGGTGCTTTAAAATACAGATGATTGTGTTATACCTCAATCCTATCAAATTAGAACCTCTGGAGAGGGAGGTGCAAGAGTTACTGTTTTTAAAAAATTGTTTTTTAAAGTACCACAATAGATTCAGGCTTAGTAATCCCAGATAGAGCAAACGCCAATGTATTTGTGATTTTCCCCAAATACTTCAAATTCACAGAGGCTTTTAAAAAATACTTTTACACTTCTAGCTAACAAATATTTAGAGTTCATGCAGTTTCCGAATATTGGCTTTCCCAAATGACTAAATTCTCTATTTTCCTGCATATTCTTTGTTATGTTTTCTGCATTGGTTATTAGTTAAATTAGAAGAGATAAAAGAAAATAACTTGGGATAAAGCTTTGTTTCCCATGTTGAAAAATCTGAGGATAGATTTCCTTTGTTCATCTTTTATTCTTTTTCCTTTTTCTAAATTATTTCCATGTTCAATCCTCCTCATTTTCTCTAGTATATTTGAATCAAAAGCTGAAAACCTTGTCCTCCGTCTTGGCTTCCAGACCTGAGCTCACGCTTAGTGTATGTAATAGCTGAATGTAGAGACGCTGGAGTCGGAATCTGGGTTTGAATTCTGACCTTGCTACCTACCAGCTATGGGATCCAGGGGACGTTACTTAAATTCCTTGGGCCTCCATTTCCTCATCTGCAAAAGCATAATAATTCCTCCTTCACAGAGTTGTTCTGAGCCTTAAGTGAGGTAATACATGAAAGAATTTATATCAAGACCTAGTACATCAGAAGCACAAGTTAATCATTAGATATTATTACTGTTAGTTGATATTTTAAAAACTTTTGTCCAACAATGGCCATTATTCTGGGGTGCTAATAAATTTAATCAACACACTCATCTATAAACTGACAGGGTTTTCTTAAGAAACGCTCGCCTCAAGAAGCCGAAATTCTTCGGCAGCTGTACACCCAGTCGTTTCCAGACCTGTATCGCTTCAGTGTTCAGAGCTTAGAACACCGGATGGAGATGCTTGAGGCCTTTGTGATCACGCAGAGCATCAGCATGCTTCAAGGCCTGATCCCTCCCAAGGTAAATCTCTCAGCTTTCTAGAAGTTTCTCTCCTTTTAGTTGAGCCACTCTGTGCAGGGTCTGCAATATTTGAAATCCATTCTTAGAACCATGGGGAAGGGGAGAAGTTTTCAAACATGGACTCTACATATTTTGTGTCTTTTTCATCTTCCTTCCTTCCTTTTTCTTTTTCTTTTTTTTTCACACACAAACCATGAATTTGTAATTTTGTGGCAGGTTTTTGCAATCATCTAAAAATCATTCCAAATTTATTTTGGAAACCAGTGTGGTATTCCCAGAGATCAGTTCTGCGTTTGTTTTCCAGCTTTATTCATCCTTCCCTCCTTTTTTTTTTTTTGTGTGTGTGTGGGGAACTGTTGTCTCTTTTAGATCTTCACTGTTTTCATTAAAACCTCAAAGCAAAGTTTTGGTTTGAGGATGAAGCAATTAAAAACAAAACGTGTCTCTCGCGCTCAGGAGCAGGGTGCGGAGGTCACAGCAGAGCACCTGGGGAGGCTGTTCGTCTTCGCCCTGATGTGGAGCGTCGGGGCGGTGCTGGAACTGGACGGCCGGCGCCGGCTGGAGCTCTGGCTGCGCTCCCGGGAGGCGGGGGCCTTGGACCTGCCGCCTCTAGCGGGGCCGGACGACACCGTGTTTGACTATTACGTCGCGTCCGATGGTGAGCACATTGCTTCCATCTGCCCATCACATGCGCTGACATTTTTTTTCCAAGTGGCTAATATTTGCACAGACACCGTATATATGTGTGTGTGTGTGTATGTATATGTATATATATATATATATATTTTTTTTTTTTCTAAATGATAGTTAAAACTCTTGGCTGTAAAATTAAAATGGAAATTTTCATATGTGTATGATAGTCACTTGTTTCTTTTTCAAATATTTATTTCAGTTATGTTCCAAATGCACATTTTCTTGTTAAAATATTGCGTACTGAACTTTTAATGAATTACAAAGAAATTTTAAAAATCCCCAAATCAGATCCATTTCAGCTATTCATTTGATGTAATCAGCAACTTATATAAAAATTACAAAGTGTGGAAAAGAAAAGAAGAAAAAGGAAAAGAAAAAGAGAAAAGCAATTACGAAGTGTGAAGTATGTTTTTACGAAATGGGTGTGTGTATCTATACACCTGTATCTCTGTATATACACTGTAAGTTTATTTATATGTGCCTACACGTGTATAAAACACACATATACACATATATGAAGTACATAGATATGCAATAGTTATATATATGGCAGCCTGGGATCTTTTATTTTTGGTCTTACAATTATTATAGGAATTATTCACTGGGATATGAAGATGTAAATGGTGTCTGTTCACCTCAGGTCAATGGATGCACTGGAACACACGTACTGAGGCGTATGTGTTTCCACCTCATTCCACCCCAGAGTATGGCTCCATCTTGGTGCCCAGTGTTGACAACGTGAGAACTGACTTCCTAATTAAAACCATCGCTTCACAGGGCAAGGTACAGCTCTTTCACTTTCATTAAAAATAACGTATTTAAAAACATCACTTGAAAACATGAGGCGTCTTGCGTTCGTCTTAGGCTGTTTTATGTTGCTGTTTAGAATCAATAGAACTATTGCCCAGATTAGTAGCCCTTCCTTTATTAGTCCTCAGTAACAGTCTTAGAGTTGCATAGCTCTAATTCATAATTAAGTAATTGTTTCTCATATATTGAGAGAAAGTGAATTTTGACTTAGTTTTCTAAAGAGAGAGCCCTCTCTTTTGATCCTTGTCTTATTTCGCCTGGGCTGCCATAACAAGATACCACAGATTGGGTGGCTTAAGCAATGAACATTTCTTTTTGCACAGTTCTGGAGGCCTGAAGTTCAAGATTAAGGTGTGGGTGGTTTAGTTTTTTCGGAGCCTTCTCTCTCTCTCTCTCTCTCTCTCTCTCCTTGGCTTGTGAGGGGGCTGTTTTCTCACTGCGTCCTCCTATGGTTTTATCTCTGAGCGTACATCCCTGCGGTTTCTCTGTATCAGAGTTTCCTCTTCTTGTAAAGAGGCCAGTTAGATTGAACAGTGGCCCACAGTTACAGCCTCATTTTAACTTAATCGTCCCTTGAAAGACCCTGTTTCCAAACACAGTCACATTCTGAGGGAGGGGTTAGGGCTTCCACGTATGAATTTTGTGGGGATGCCATTCAGCCCATGATGATTATTTTATTGTATTTTCTGTATTTCTTTCTTGACTCCTGTTTTAGGCTGTGCTGTTAATTGGTGAACAAGGAACAGCCAAAACAGTCATAATCAAAGGATTTATGTCAAAATATGATCCTGAAAACCACATGATCAAGAGTCTGAACTTTTCTTCTGCAACCACCCCGCTCACGTTTCAGGTACTGGCTCCCTGGTGTTGCTGATCTAGCCCAGGCTTGTGATAGACGTCAGAGGCTTGAATCCCCTGACAGCTGTACTGTGCCCATCGAACTGCACCTGTACTTTCACAGCTGTGCTAAGTCCCCTGTGTATGTCTTCTTTATCTCTATCATTCAATTGCAATGGAATCTCTCCTTCGTTAGATTATAACATATAATCTTATGGAGAAATAAAAAGCTTAAATAAGATGTTCAAAACCTTGATACTGTTTAGAATATCTATGTAGAAAAGCCTGTGAACACCAAAAATCCAAAATTATTTTTTTTTAATTTTGGGGAGAGATGATCAGGTTTGTTTGTTTGTTTGTTTATTTATTTATTTTTAATGGATTTACTGGGGATTGAACCCAGACCTTGTGCATGCTAAGCACACGCTCTACCACTGAGCATACCATCCCCCCAAATCCAAAATTAAAAGAAATATTGTTTATTCCCCACCTAAACATACTGCTTCTCCCCACTCTCTGCTTTTCTGGGAGTGTTACTGTTATTCTAGCCTTTAGGTTAGACACATTAGAGTCATCTTTGGTGGGTCTCTCTTGAGTCAGGGGTTGCTAATGTATCTAAGGAAATACTTTCACATCTCTTCCTTTTTTCTTCATTCTCCCCACCCATCTCTACATAATCCGCTTCCTCATGATACCACAACAGGGTGTTAGCATCAAAGAAGCCCCAGCTGGTCTTGCTTCAAGTCTAATTCTCTTGCAACCTAGCTTCTCTTCTTTCTCCAATCTCTGGTTCCTATATTGCCATGTTTATCCTGTTCCCTGACTTAATATTCCGTAATAACTTCTATTATCAATTGCAGCAAGGAATGCAAATCTTAGAATCTTAGCACGTTAAAGATTTTACTCTATGGTATCACTGAGGAGGAACAGAGAAAAACTCTCAAGTTTGCATTGCTTTTGTCAATGAACCTGCCAAGAATGAACTGGGCTTGCATAGGCTAACTGGTTCTTTTTCTCCCATTCCTAAATTATTTAAGACCTTTTTGAAACCAGATAGGAAATCCTAAATGTCAGTCCATGCTTCAAGGGTTTGATATCAAATAACCTCTGATATCTTTACTAGGAACATTAAGACATGAATAAAAAGATACACCTTATAAATTGAACTGTATGAGGTGATACACTCAGAGATACATACGAAAAAGATTTATGAAAAGGTACATTCATAAATTGAAAGTGGAAGGGAAATTTTTAGGGGAATCCAAGCTCCAAAGGTCTTTGCTTTTGATTAGCTTTGTTGTTGTTTAGTTTTAGGGGATAAACTATCAAAGAGCAATGAAAATTCTTGCGATCAAGGCTAAATCGTGACTTTTTATCACTGAGTGTAATTGATGACTGCAGAATGCAAATAAAATGACTATTGGTTAAGTCTCTAAATAAGACTGTCAAAACATTATGCTCCTCTGTTAGAGATGGAATTTCCAAAACTGGATGGCCTTCTATCGAATGAATATTATTTACACAGTGTGGTGTCAGGAAGGTCTGGATGGACTATCAGCCCCAAATCGCAGTGACTCAGCGGTGGTATTCTTGTGTTTGGGGAACAGCACACTAAATTATCCTGGACTGGCAAGATACTAACGTTATACACATTCCCTGGATACTGTTTTATATTTAAAGAACTCTTGTTTACTTTAAGAGAAGTTCTCCTTATAGGTTATAATTATCACCTTACTTGTTGATGAAGATTTTTAAGTGTTTAATTAAACTTTGAATTTTTTTCCCCTTGCCCTCTCTGGCTCCTTACTTGCTTAGCAAAGTCACAACCCTAGATAAGTAGAATCTCTCTGCCTTTCCAAGTTTGTAGCCATGCAACTGAATATCTCTGGAGAAAAAACACAGTCATGTTGTCTCATTTTGTAAACCTCAGTGGGTTCTTGATTTGATTGGGCCATTGAAGTGTTCATCCCCCGTTCCCTCTCTCCCCCCTTGCCTAGAAGGACTGTTCCCCACCTTCTCCGCTTTGCTTCCCTGTTCTTATTCTCAGGGATAAACTTTTATTTCACTGAGAATATTGAACTAATCAGAAGTGAATTTCTAAAATCCCACATCCCATTTACCTCCCTGCCAACACCCGCACCATACACTCTGCTTCTGTTTCAAATAAAGCATCTTTGCTTCTGTCAAAGCTAGTTGTTCACTTGTTCACGAGGTCTCATCCCCTTTTTCCTACTCGAGGATATTGCTCTATCAATCCTTTATTCTTCCTCCTACACATCATTTCCCTCTTCCTTTACTAGACTGTCCTCATCAGCATTAAAGTATGATTTCTTTTCATTATGTAGGGTCGCTATCTAGCTATTCACATTTCTTGAGAGTGAATTACATCTTTAGGGGTGGAATGCAGTTCTGACAGTGACTACCTGGAGTTAGTGCAGACTTCATGGGTGAAGGGCTCAGTCTCCCACAGGACTTCCCTCACATTAGAACCAGCCACAAGCTCAGGGGGTCCCAGGCCACCAGCACTTCTGAACAACTGGCTGCAGACTTAAGGGTTCCTATGACCCTGTCAGCTTCTGTAATTAACTAGAATGACTCCAGAATTCAGGAAAATGATATGCTTATGATTATGGTTTTAACATAAAAGATATGAATCGGGATCAGCCAAAAGAAGAGATGCATAGGGCAAGGTTTGGGAGTGTCCCAAGTGTGAACTTTCTTTGTCCTCAGGATGTATTACTCTCCAGGCACATCTGTGTATGTCATCAAGCAGGAAGCTCACCTGAGCCTCAGTGTTCAGAGTTTTTATTGAAGTGACATTCCACAGGCATGATTGATTGGCCATGTGATTGAACTCGATCTCCAACCCCCCCCTCCCCTGGCCAAGGAAGTCAGCTGATACCCCATGATTTAAAGCTCTAACCCTCTAATCACATGGTTGGTCTTTCTGTCACAAGTGGTCTGAGAGGTCCACCATGAATAACAAAGACATTCTTATCATTCAGGACACTCCAAGGGTTTAAAGGCTCCCTCCTAGGAAACAGGGACAAAAGTGAGCGAAATTCTTTAGTATAAGGCAAGGAGTTGTCACATAGTTTTGCTAGTAACTCTTGGTGATATTTACCCCTCTCAGGTGGTAAAGATCTGTGCTTTATGTCTCTATAACATGAAATATTTATTAATTTCTTGGGAAAGGGCACACACGATCTAGAAAACAATCTTTTACTAATATACAAATTCATAAACCATATAATAAATTTCTAGAAGCAGTACTGCATTGAAGTATAATCATTAGAAGAATTATGAAGCAGGCGTTCAAGACATAAACACCTGTATTCTTTAGGGTTCCATGATCTGATTCACAACTACTGAACTTCAGCCTTCAGTAAGAAGGTGGTTTCAGCATTTCACTATTTCTTTTTCTGTTCAGAGTTATCACAGGATCATCTACTCTGTTTAGTGGCTGTTTTGACTGCTAAGCATCAGAGCTTTCTATTAAGCTAGACTCATTAGTTTCAGAAAGCTTTCAATTAGCTAAACTGCTGTAATTAACTTTCTCACTATAATTTTCAGCTCTTCATGCTAAACAAGGGCTGGTGGAGCTGAGCATTGGTCTCTGTGTCTCCCATTTATCTGGAGCCAAACCAAATTGAAATTGTAGATGAGAAAATAGATACTGTCCATCCCTCTGTTGTCCTCATGATGGCACATGTGTCAAGGACACACATCTGTTACTCGATAGGTTGTTTTCATTAGGGCTGGAGAGTTGAGCTGGGACCATCATGATGTTCCCTGTAAATCAGTAGTAAGGAACCACTGGAATGCTGAGCAGGATTACATCACCACTTAGAAAGATTCATTCTGGCTGCAGATGGAAGAGACAGGGCTTTCCTCAGAGAGACTTCAGAGGAGGTGGTTACAGTAATTCCTCAGGAGAGGGGTTGGGCTGGACCAGGAGAGTAAAAGCGGGAATGAAAACAGTACGAGGATGCATTCAAGTTGTGGTTGAGAAGCAGAACTGACAGGGCTTGTTTTTGGTTGAGTGAATTTTGTTGGAGGAGTGGGATAGGAGAGAGAGAGAAAAAAATTAAAGATAACTCCCAAGTTTCTTGTCTTTCTTGATCTATGTAGCAAATATTTACTGATAAAATACATTGTACCAGACACCTTTCTAGACACTGAGGAGGCTGTGATGAACAAGACAAACAAGGAGCCTGCCTTCCTTGCATTCTAGTGGGAGAGACAGACAATAAATCAAATGAGTAACTATACCTATTTGGTTGTGTTAACTGGACTATGATTTATTCCACTGAAACAATGGATGAGGCGGGAACATAGATCAAGGAGACCAGGGAGAAGGTGAATGGCAGAATACTACAAAGATGAATGGTAATTCTTTAGACTGATTCCTTTGGGGAGACAGAAGAATCTGGATAAAATTGTCACTCACACAATAGAGACAGTGTATATGACTTCTTAGAAAAAGAAATTTGCAGGGCTGACTGGAGGTAGGGAGGGCAATTTAAGAGATTGTAACACTAATCCATATGAGAAAGACAGATAATGCTAGGCGTATCTAGATCTAGGGCACAGCGTTGTTCAGAGAGGAGGAGAGACATTAGAAAGCAAGACTGAAATTATACTAGAAAGAACATATGGATGTTGGATGTGGACATGTGTGGGCGGGGCCGTTAGGTAGATGTGTTGATCCGTGAGATGAGCACCGAGTAGTGGGTGCAGACTTTGTGATGAGTGAGAGACGTCTGCTTGGATATGTTGGCTTTGCAATGCTATAGATCACCTACACGGGAAAGTCCAGTTGGAGATACCAGTCCAATTGTACAGTTTTCCCAGCCATTCCCAGAGAAATAGATCTAAGATGGAGTAGAGCATGAAGTTACTGTGTTTCAGGGCTTCAGGAGCTCTTATCAGACTCCCCAGGTCATTCGATATCTATTTAATGGGCAGCAATTCTGGAAACAGGAAGAAGTCTCAACTTCCAGGTTCACAAACTATTTAATTTTTCTCCCTCCTTTTTTTTTTTTTTTTAAATTTTGGTCAACTTAGCTTTTTTTTATGATATTTATCACTCACTAGTAATTTCCTGCTATTTCAAAGAAATTAGGGTTGTAATGAAGGGGAAGAAAGTGCAGGCATGTGACTATGACTCCATATTATCTCACCTGTTCCATCTGTGGCTTTAGTTCTCAGAAGGCTCCTGAAGACATAAAATCTTCATGTGCCTGTAAGTTCTCATTAACAGAAAAGGGGATGCCTGAAAGGCTCTGTTTTGCCGTAGGGAGTTGTCAAAAGATTATTAATTGCTTTATGCATTTAGATTCATTGAGAAGCAGAGCTAGATTTAGTTTAGTGCATTACTTTAAACAGTTTGCTTTTATGTCAAGGGAATGTGGCTTTTTTTTTCTTTTGCCACTGTACCGTTGTCATGGGAAATTTATTTTGTAATTGAATGGATTGTAATATATTTATGTATCTTTCTATTTAAAAAATAGTGAGAAAATTTTACATCTCTTGCTATTATTCATTAAACTGATGGAAACTTAACAATTTGAAATGACCAAACTGCGAAGATTTCCAAGAACAGATATATAGATTTTTGTTTATATCTTGGCCTTATTTTGTGGTTGTATCTTGAAGGATTATTAATGTCATTTTAACTGGTTTGCTCTTCATCATGAAATAAGAAGACATTTTTTGGATAGGAGGAGAATGCATTTTTATCTCAATACATCTCCACTTTCTCTTATATTTATATATTATCTTCAACATGACTTAAAAATCATGAATCAGTAGGTTCCTGTCATAGTGGGAACGAAATGAGGTTTTTAAGACTGAGCTTTGTGAAACTTGTTTTCCCTGCAGTGCTAGCTCTGGTTACTCAGTACATACATTTTGAATGATGGATTGATTTCCAAACTACATTGTATTACCATGGAAATAATAATACTGTAGTCAGTAGTCTGGGGTTCTTCCTCCAGGTCCCCCTTACCCCTGCCAGCACCCCTTCTATCTTTTCTAATAACTCCTTTCCACACTGCTAGGAATATTTTTATAGAGCAGAGTATAGGACCCTCCTGTACCACCCAAGCTCAACATAGAAAAGAGAAGGCATTGTCCCCCATTTTGTGAAGGGGAAGAGAAATGATTCAGTGTCACTGTGTCTGTCCCAAAGCCGATTGTGTCAGGCTACAGAAGTCAGTTGGCAGACTTCTCAGCGAAGAGAGACCATCCTTCAGATTAGGGCAGGTTGTGGTGGGGCTCAGAGCACAGCCCTGAGAAGCTTCTTGGACAGTAGCCCGGTTAGCTTTGTCTCTGAATTTAAGGAAACTGAGCAGGGCTGGGCCCTTTGAATAATGGGGGTTGAGGATTATAGTGTCATCAACGGGGGCACAGTACGACAAAACAAAATCTGTAGGAATAAACAGAAGAGTCTCATCCCATTCAAAATTCACATTGATTGGAATTTTATTTACTCCTAAATCAAACCAGATTGTCAAAGATTATAAATGTTACCCAAGAACATTTTGGTACCTCATGCCCTGCTTTCCAGAATTAAGGGAGAATTTTTGGGTTTTTCTAATCCTTGTAATTTCAGAGGTTCCTAGATTTTAAAATAATTGACCAAGTCTTAGGGGATATTTTCACAGATGCTCCTGTTGGCTTTTTGTTTAACAGAGGACAATAGAGAGCTATGTGGATAAACGCATGGGTACAACATATGGCCCTCCAGCAGGAAAGAAGATGACTGTTTTTATTGATGATGTAAATATGCCCATAATCAACGAGTGGGGAGACCAGGTATACCGATCCTATTGTGCACGTTACTTGTCTAATTCATCATCGATTTACTTTTTGATGAGTAAATATTTTTCTACTTTTTCAACGTGTAAATTCCTGAATTCCAATAAAGTCCGTTACTTAAAAACATTCAAAGAGTTAGGTTCCGGGATATAAAGAAATGACATTTTAATTCTTCGACTTGTCTTTCTTAGGTTACTAATGAGATAGTACGACAGCTGATGGAACAGAATGGATTTTATAACCTGGAGAAGCCTGGGGAGTTTACCAGCATTGTGGACATCCAGCTTTTAGCAGCCATGATCCATCCTGGGGGTGGACGCAATGATATACCCCAAAGACTCAAGAGGCAGTTCTCTATATTTAATTGCACATTGCCCTCTGATGCTTCCATGGACAAGATCTTTGGTAAAATGAATGTCAATAGGGCCTGGGAGGGAAGAACACCAGCCTGGGTTCCAATGAGACAATATCCACTCAGAGGTCAACACAGTGGGGAGCACTGGGTGATTAATTAGCCTACTGCCTCCATCATTCTCAAGTAGTGTATTTTGTTTATCTAAGGATTTATTGTGTATATGTACTGAGCTGGGTGTGTAGGTGGATCTTTTATCCCTATAGTTTTTCTTTAAGTAACTGTTGCTAGCTTCTTAAGCCAGCAAGATTAAACATCAAATGGATCTTGGACATGGTGAGATAGTTTCTTCACGGATGCACATGTTTGAGGTCTGGATTGATATAATACCATACCAAAAGTTTATGTAGCTGATACTTTAACCAACTCATATAATGATTTTGACCAAAGAAATAATATTGCACAGCATGGAAATTAGTCAAGAGTCTGATCCTCAGAGTAATTTATATGATTGGTAATAAATTATTCATTGATTACATATGTAGTATTTCAGAAATAAGTTCACTGAGGAAACACTAGCCCAACAGATAACCATAATTATTTAACTGAGTAATGAAAATGAGTTTAGAAACTGATCGTGGAATCATTCTTTCCAGAAAAAGAGTATAAAGTTATTCATGCATTCGTGTTCGGTATTGATTTACCATTTCTGAAACTGGGACTGAGAACAAACTCCTTAGGATTACCCTAATTACTTTCTGGCCGACTAGAATGTCATCTTAGCCCCCCAGGCTAGTGGCATCTGACAGTATCTGCCTTCATTCACAGCAATGGGCAAAGGTTTGGAAACCAAGTGACGTGGGAATTATCTGAACTTGGGAGAAGTAAAACGGACCAGAGAGAGGGACTATTACCGCTTTTAATTATTCTTTTTTTGCTTGGAAAGGTTTACCTATAAAGTAAATTAAAATATTTTATAATGCATGGAAAGGCAACAAAAGAATGGAGAAATCTTAAAGGCTTCACAAACCCTCCCTTTTTCTTTTCTTTTTATAAGGCAATTTTATATATTCGTCATTGTTACTCATTTAATAATATTTAATTAGTTCAGCTAGAGTTTTTAGTAGAACTTCTTAATCAACTTTTCAGTATTTGAATGCTAATTTACTTGAACCTATATCCACTTTTGATGTTCAAAAAACCTTCAAAGAACATTAATAATGGAAATTTTTTAATATGTGGTTATCTATTAAAATGTGTAGTTTATTTGTACTCTACATTATCATGTTTTTCATTTTAATTTAGTGAATTTGAACTGTTAGTGAAAATGTTACGGCTTTTTTCCTTTTTTCAGGTGTGATTGGGAGAGGGTACTACTGTACCCAAAGGGGTTACTCTGAAGAAGTGAGAGATTCAGTGACGAAATTGGTTCCCCTGACACGCCGACTGTGGCAGATGACTAAGATTAAAATGCTCCCTACCCCTGCAAAATTCCATTACGTATTTAACCTTCGAGATCTTTCTAGGATCTGGCAGGGAATGCTGAACACTACTTCAGAGGTTATCAAGGAACCAGACGTAAGTGATACATTAGAAAGTAAAGCAAATAACATTGTTACTTATTACAAACTATAGATATTCTTAGTAATGTCATATTTAGTGGAATTATGAACATATTTTGGGATATTTTCGCTTGGATTTTTTTCTTTGCTGCTTTTCATTGTCATCAGTAAGGGAGAAGTACATCAGAAAATTTCTCTTAAAAAATTCCAATAGATTTGGTTTATGTTTAAGGAAATAGTATTATTTTCTAATGAATGGAATAAAAGAAGTAATTGATTTTATCTTCTCATAATCAGATAATTTTCTTATTCTAAATAATGGAAAGAATTTCTGTTGATTTTATTATCTAAGAGTCTTCATATTATTCATCTTAAAAACTTCATACCATAAACTTGACATTTTAACTTTAAAAAGTAATTATAAATAAGTTTCCAAAACTGAAGAATAAAACCATTTTGTTGATCGTCCATGATCTTTCTTCTCCATATAAGTAGATGCACTAAAATAATGACAAATATTGGTAAAACTGAAAAGAGGCAGAAGAGTAGAATGTTCACTTGACAGAAAAAGGAGCATTTGTACATACACTTGATTATAACATTTCCCAGCTGTACAAGAATCCTCTTTGAACTAGAAGGGAATTCTAGTATGTAAATTGCAGTATGCATGTAATACGTAAAAACACAGTACACCTTTTTTTTTTTTTGGCCCAGGTATAGCCTGTGTACTCAGGCTATGGCAGTATCAGCCTCCTTTGCAGACTTTCCTGGACCCTGGGGTGCTGGTTAGGGAAGCAGGTGTTCAGAGACTTCTCCACAGAAACACAGAGACAGCCGAGGTATCCATCAAACTGTAGGCACATCAGGTGTTGACTTTAAAAAAAACAACAACCCAGTTTTGCCACAGATGTTCACAAAGTAGGTAACTGCACTGGCTGACTCCAAGATAAGACATTTTGGGGAAAACTCACTCTCCTTTTTACAGAGAATTGGGAGTCATTTTAGCAGCATGAACATTTTAATTTGAATTTTTTCCCCCTCAAAGTTATTGAGAAATTAAATTGTGGAATGTAGTTCTCCAATATTACTTTTTGAGTAGCTATTTTTTGGTGCTTTAAAAAAAATCAACATAAACAGTTCCAACAATTGGTGTTACTGTGACCTTTTGTCTTAACTGAATCATTAAAAATATTTTACTAAACTTTTATTTCCTGGCAACCCAATAACATTTTATCAATAGTAATATAGTGGCTTAAAAACCTTCTAACTTGCAAAATGTTACCAAGTTAAGAAATTTCCACCAGTCTTTCACATCAAATAAGGAGTTTAGACAAACATTCATTATTCTTGCTATAGGAACAGATATATTAAGCATTTAATTCCCTCAACTTCCAGTTAGATTTGGGCCCTGGATTATGTAGACTAGGTGATTGCTTTGTTCAGATAATCCAGATTTTTCCCATATATTCATTCAAATTGTGTTAAGTAAATATACATTTGTAATTATCTCAGTTGCATGATGAGAGTTGTTTATATGCTACATTTTATGTTATGCTCTGGACACATGAATGTAGGTGTCTTATCTAAACAGACTAATTGATCACAAACATAAGACTTTTACATAGAATATTAGTTTGTAGGTTGTTCAGAATGATTTTAGTATTTTTGTCTAGGAATGTTTTTGTTTTAAAGACTGAAAATGAATATTTTCTATTTAATATACTTGCATGAGACCAATTTGAAATGAAGTATATTTTAACCTTAACTTTTCATTTAATTTTATTTGTTTATATTTAACAGGGCAGTTATTTCCATAGAAAAATTATTGTCTACTAAGACTGTGCAAAACAAGTTTTATATCTCTTCATCCCTTGTGCAAATGCCAGTAATGTCCCCTAGATCATTTTGGCAACCAAAAATGTCCTTTGGTGATAAAATACCAAATGAAAACCGTTAGTCTAAGATCTTTTCTAATGTGTCCCCAGACCTTTTCTAATGTTGTTCCCATTAAAAGGAAACCAATAATGTCAGCCTTAACTTTTTAAAACGTAGCCTCTTAGAACAGAAAGGATAGTACTCTGCGACAGCGTTAACTTGCATTCCCAACTCTAGCATCATGGGGATTAGTAACACGTTTTAATAATGATTTTGACAGGAACTGTTACGGCTGTGGAAGCACGAGTGCAAACGTGTGATAGCGGATCGTTTCACGGTGTCTGATGATGTGACCTGGTTTGAGAGGACTTTAGTCAGCTTGGTGGAGGAGGAGTTTGGTGCAGAGAAAAAACTCTTGGTGGACTGTGGAATTGACACTTACTTTGTGGATTTCTTGAGGGATGCCCCTGAAGCCACAGGTAAACCACTGAAGCAGAATTTGAAATTCCTTAGAGGTATACCCGACAACAGAAGATTCAGTTCAGGGATGTTGAATTTCTGTCTAGTAAACTTTGCTGAAACAAGCTTGGGACATAGTAGGTGCTCAGTGAACATAGAATGAGTGGTTAAATGCATACTCATGGAACTGAAAGATTAACCATGTTCATGCATATCGGTCTTGGGTACTAAGGTAGAGTCCGGAGGCAGGATAGGGAATAAAGTGCACAAGGCTTAACGGCTGTCACATCAAGGAAGGGATCTCCCACACATTAGCTGGACAGGTCTCTGAACTTTCTTAAGCCTCATTCTCCTCTTTTATAAAAATGGAAATATTAACATATGCATCCTGGGGGAAGTAGATGAAATGTTACGAGTAGACGGCTTGGGCAGTCTGTGGCTTGTGCTCACTGCCAAATGAAAGGTATCAAAAATATGATCATTATTACTTGAGTATTCCCAGGTGTTGAAAATAAAAAGAAAAACCTCAAATTATCTGAGAGGGCCACTGAATATAATTAGAAAGAGGTGGGCGATTTGGAGGCAAGATTTTGTGGTTATGGTTCCATGAAAAATTGAAATATACTATTTTTCTTATGAAAAGAGGCAGTATTCCAATTATATTTTTTCCCTCAGAAATAACTGAGCTTAAAGCAGAACATTTTTCTTTCATTTAGAAGCCTCTCTAATACTGGAGGTGACTTTTAAGTTAATTTTCATATATAAAATGTTATATTTAAACACATGCTATTTATATCTTCCAAATGATTGAAAATGACCAGGCAGCCCTTTACTAGATTGGATGAGGGTGTGTGTGATCTGTTAAGTCTCTGAGTGACAATTGCAAAAGGAGGTTTATTGCTGGCTATGCAGTTGGAATGATCCTTCCACAGAAAGAAGCTGACACGTTTTATTTTAAATCAGGTCACACATATTCAAAAGTTGTGTAAGGGTAAGAGCGTTTACAAGGTAATTAGAATTTATATATCTAATTTCTTCTAATGCAGAAGGATAAACAATTAGATGATGGTTTTCAGGAAGCAAAGCACAACTGAAGCATTCCGAGGTGGGGGTGGGGTGGGGGTAGGGTTGGGGGTTGGGAGTTTGGGTGGGGATGGGGTGAACGAGTCTAGAGGCAAACATAGACCTTTTCATGACTTCAAAGCACTTTGTTTCTCAAAGCTTGAGTTGAACATTTATGAAATAATTAACTATTGAAATTAAATTAGTCAGAGCTTTGCAAATAGGCCAATCTTAATGATTATGCTAAATCAATTTATTTGCTATGGCATAAAATGTTTAATACACTGTTATATCAGGACAGGATCAATTGAAAGTAGTTATTTGCTATTAGATTTGGAAGCTCCACTCACTTTTCTAGTACCCAGTGAATTTCTAAGTTTTATTCGTTTATTCAACTATGTCACCCTTTTTCCTGTCACTGTTTCCTGACTAATGTCATCCGGTAGCAAATTTTTATATGTACAATTTAGCTTTTTCTTTGACATTATGCTTTATAAGTTGAAGTTGGAAAAGTGTTAAACTGGTATATTATGTGTTTCTAATTTTTAAAAAAGTGTATTGGTTCTAATACTTTTCCCAGTGAAATAATTCAGTAAGTTTATTTATTTAGTAAATTTTTTTCTATTTTTTCTCAATCCTCCACCTCCTCCCCCAAATTTACTTCTGTCCTCACCACTAGCCCCAAATTCCTGAATCATAAAAATTTCTTAAGTGAATACAATGACCTTTTTCTTTTTATCCTTATTTAAAAATCATTTAATTCTTGATCTCTCTTGCTGATTTTGACCTTAAATCCCTATTTTTCTGATCTTCATTTTGACCACTAAGCGAATATCTCAGGGAGGATTCTTGAAATGACAATGGTAAATTATGGGTTCAAATTAAATTCACTGTATATGTCATTATCTGAAATTGGCCCTTTGAAGACGTGGAAGAATTAAGACTGCATATGATCAGAAAAATTCTAATGCTTCTATTATTGTTTGTTTCTTTTCTAAAAGTATGTACTACAACATTTGGATGAAAATCAGTATTATTTTGTGCTAAATTGCAGAGCTATGAGTGTATTAATTTAGGTTGAAGAAAGCGGTAAAGTCCAGTGATGTGAAGAAACTTAGTCGATTCATCTTCCCCAATCCCAGGTGAAACGTCTGAGGAAGCTGATGCTGAGATGCCCAAAATTTATGAGCCAGTTGAGTCTTTTGATCACCTAAAGGAGCGTTTGAATATGTTCCTGCAACTTTATAATGAGAGCATCCGTGGCGCAGGCATGGATTTGGTGTTCTTTGCAGATGCGATGGTTCACTTAGTCAAGGTCAGTGGCCACGCCCAGTAGCACCGCCCCAAAGAGACAGACCACTTGCCTTCACACCAGAAGTTCTTTCCTTCCTCTTTCATTTTCATCTCCTAAGAGAGTATTCAGTTTAAAAATAAACTCAATGTTAACATTCCAATTTACTTTCTAAACTGAATGCAACGTGTCATGCCTATAGGTTTAAAATCAGAGCATGTGTACTTCCAATGTGGGATGTGATAATTCGATTCAGCGTTGCTGTACAGCTTTCAGCACAGTGTTTTCATTACGTAGAATGAATGTGCTTGACATCTGAGTCCAGAGCACAGGCACAAAGTCTGCTTATCTTTTGCATCATGCAAAGGATAACTATAAAAAAATAGTGCGTTTGAAGGCGTTATGCTAAGTGAAATGAGCCAGTCACAAAAGCACAAACACTGTATGATTCCACTTATATGAGATACCTAGAGTACATTCTAGGTGGAAAGTAGAATGCTGGTTGCCGAGGGCTGAGTGGAGGGGAATGAGGAGTGTTTAACAGTACAGACTTTAATTTTTGCAAGATGAAGAGTTTTGGAGATGAAAGGAAGTGGTGGTTGCACAACAATGAGAATGTACTTATTGCGATTGGACTATACACTTACAAATGATTAAGATGGTAAATTTTATGTCATGTGTATTTTACCACACTTAGGAACAATAATGAAAAATAGTGCATAAACAATTGACTATGAGCTGGGATGAAAATTCTGTGAAAATGAAATTTGCCAGGAAAGTGCAGTTTCCTTTCTATTTTGTCATACGAGTCATTACAGTTTCTGTTCAGAAGACAGTTAATCCTCAAAGGTTGGAAGTAAAATATATTATTTACCTGATAACTTACATGGCCTAATTTGTTGATGGTGGAACATAATAATGCTATTAAAAACCCACTGTTGATATTCTCACTATGTTGATGTCAATTATTTTTTCAGACTACATCCTTTTTAATTAGAAAGAAGACAGTTTGGGGCTGTCTTCCATTACTTAAGTTTCACCATGAGGAACAATCTTGTAATTACAAATTGTCACCTGTAATAATTACTGAGTCTTAGAAATGGAGAGGATTTTAGAGGATATCTAGTCAACTTTCCCTCTGAAAACTGAAAAGTGTGAAGGCATTTCTGTAGGGCTGGAGTAAGTGTGGGAGAAGGAGGAAGACTGTGTTCTGGGGTTGGCTCTCCCTAGCATGAGGACATTTAGCTTGGAAACTCTGAATTCTTGGAATCTGAGGCATGTCTACTGAATTATGAGCACAAATATTCTTCCAAGGCTAAATATAAATAACAGTTTGAAGTTAGCTCCTAATTTATAATTAGGAGTCTGTTCTCAGGAAGAATAGAGATACTGTCATATTTAATGATTACAAGAAAGAAGACAAAAAGGAAAACATTTTCTAAATAAATAATATCAAAGGCAGCTTCATGAGTTGGTGTCTATTGGAGACAAAATCTGATTGGCTTTCCCAAGCCAATCAGATTCGTAACAGCTCAAACTGAAACAAGGTTATTTATGTTAGTCTTATGCTTGAGGAAGTTCCCTAGAACTGTCTTTTTTATGGGTTTTACAGCACAGATGATGAGTTACAAGCATTTCTTTACTTTGTTTGGGCTTGACATTCAAGGCATGTGTGCTTCAGCACAGGGTCCTTGATTGTGTTTTTCCTCCCTCTCAGCCTCTAACGTGTCTGCTCTGGGATTGGCCAAAGAATCCATGTTTGGAGGTTTTGAGCTAAAATGCTACATTCCTCACTGTTTTCTAGGCCAACCCTCTTTTCTACACTCTTGCTTTCTGTGTACAGTTCCATCCAAACTCTGTGTTACGTGGGTGTGAGCCTTGAAATATGTGACCTAGTGGTAAGACATGATAGAAGCCAAGAGACAGAATTGAAGATGAAAACTGCAGCAAAACACAATGTGATCTGAGACCAAGCATACTTCTTAGTTCCTTTCTTAATTAAAATAATGATTTTCTTTGAAAGTGGAGAATATCTCTGCCATATCTCTTTTGCCTCTTTGGTTAAAGTTCAAATCATAATGTGCATAGTTGTTATGATCTAATCCCTACCTACCCCTCTACTCCTGGTGAGTGGTGCTCTCTGCTTAGGGTGCACCCCAGAGAAAAGGTCAACTGCTTATGATTAAACACATCCTGATTCCAGAGCACCTCACCAGTATTGCATCCCCAGCAGGTGTTGCGTCGAACTTACCTGTGTTCCTCTTCTCTACTGGACCATAAGCTCTGTGAGGGCAGGTACTCGGTTTATTCAGCTCAGTGTTCACAGGTTGGAGTACTGTGGAGACAGGCACACTTGTGATGCTGGATAAAGACGTTTGGAATTTAACCAAGTCCCCAGTATGGCCCTGAACAACCCTTTGCTACCTCATCTCCCAATATTTCCATACCTGGCACTGAAGCTACTGAAGTTCCCACCCCTGTGAGGTCCTCTCAGGCCTTTTGCTGATTCAGAGACTTTGTGCACTGGATGGATCCCCTCTTCTTAAAATTTAACCCAACTCCTGCCCAGTGTGCCACCTTCTTTGCATAATAAACTTCTAGTCATCACTCAAGATCTCGATCAAATTCCAGCTCCACACCTAGGACTCATCTTCGTAAGCAGTGATGTTTCCTCTCCATTTTCTCCTCCCGTTGCCACCATTCCTTTCCTCTCCAGCATTCACAGTAGTGCAGTATTGCGTCCATGGTCTCTTCTCCACTAGAGTGTGAACACCTGCAGGGCAGGGTGGGCATTATTTATTTTTAAAATATTTGCTTTTCAATTTTTTTAATTTTTGAAATTTTTAAAAAATTATTTTATTTTTTAAATTTTAAAATGATTTTATTTATTTTTTTAAAAAAGGACACTATGAACTCATCTTCAAAACAGAAATAGACTTGCAGACATAGGAAACAATCTTATGGTTGCTGGGGAAAGAGGGTGGGAAGGGATAAATTTGGGAGTTTGAGATTTACAAATGTTAGCCACTATATATAAAAATAGATAAAAATCAGTTTCTTTTGTATAGCACAGGGAACTATG
Organism: Camelus ferus; assembly: GCF_009834535.1. Taxonomy (NCBI): domain Eukaryota; kingdom Metazoa; phylum Chordata; class Mammalia; order Artiodactyla; family Camelidae; genus Camelus; species Camelus ferus. Next base: position 9,864,365 of record NC_045698.1, on the reverse strand, counting down.
TTCAATATCTTGTAATAACCTTTAATGGAAAAATATATGAAAGCAAATATACATATGTTTATGCAAGACTGGGACATTGTTCTGTATACCAGAAATTGACACATTGTAATTGACTGTACTTCAATTAAAAAAATTAAAAAAATTTTTGCTAAAGGTATTAAAAAATGAATATCTCTATCTCACAATCTATAGATAATAGGACAGAATAGCCCCATTTTACGTTCTCACTTGACTGTGTTTTATAATTTATGCTTTTAACTAGATCATGAATTTTTTGAGTCTGCTTTTAAAGTCTTCTATTTGTTCACATGTGTAGTCATTTGTCAGTATGTTTAAAGGGTTTATCATGTGCCAGAAACTGGGAATGGAAAATTTTGATGTTAAGACCTAAGTCCAGTTTAGGAAAAGAGTGTTGGGATGAAAGTTCCTAATACCGAAGTAAGAACCATTATTTAAATCCTTAATATATTCACCAGTATCAACTAAAGGAAATGGTTATGACAAAAGCCATGTATTTTGAAAAATGTTAACCAAGGAAAGACACAGGAGATTCTAGGCTGGCCGGCGGTAGCTTCTTACCTGCCTCATCTATGCCTCTAGAAGTGATGCCAGGGAAAGAACATAAACAGACTCTGGCACAAGCCTAAGAATTCTTGCCAGAGCCACTCCTCCCTGCCCACAGTGACTTTGGAGAGAATCACATGGAGAGGAGGAGCAGGAGGCTGGAAGAGCAGAGTGACCACCTACCAGTCCTGCTGGGATCGGTGGACCAGGTTCTCAGGTCCACAACAGAGGTGGGAAAATGGTCTCCACTAAATTGGGGGAAATAATCCAAAAGCAGGAATAGTCCCAACAGAAATAGAGTATAGCCCCTGCCAGAGAGGGAATCCTGAGAAAGGGTGTTGAACAAAACCTTGTCAGAATGCACAGCCCGGGTTACACCAGAAAGCTTCCCCCAGCTGCAGAGAAGTGACCCTTTCTCAGCCCCCATGTAGCTGTGGAGAACATTAGAACGGACAGGCCAGCAACACTGCAGGCTCAAACTGCAGTTAGGCAGGAAAGCTAGTCATCACATGAGGTGAAAAATGCATCCAGGAGAATTCTACAGTGCATCCCTTTTAGGTGGGATTGGAGACCTGATGGTGGAAGTAGTTCATTCAATGCCAATCAGGCCAAAGAAACGTGGACTGTGACCACCACCAGTGACTCGGAATGGTCTGGGGCTGCTGACTGGCATAGAGTAGACTTCCGCTCCATCCGTAACCGCTTCGCAGTCGATGCCTTAGTCATCACTTTGCCAAATAACGAGAGCGCTTATGCTTATTTTGTTCTTCTTTTTTAATTCCATCACCTTTGCCACATTTTGAAAATTTTCTTGCCTTCAGTTTAAACTCTGTTAGTTTCCAAATGTGGAGGATATTCTAAATAACCATGTGTTCTATATTCCAAGGATACACATTATTTTGAAATTTCTGTTGTCTTTCCTATCCTACTGAGTTAGGTTGGCAAATTGAAAGGAAATCCCAAAGTCCCCTTTATTTCTCTCCTTGAAGACCCAGAGCAAGCCACAGTCTGGGCTGTCTGCTGACTTTTCTGTGCTGGTCTCTCCCGGTTTCCCCACTCCGCACCCTGTCCAATACTTCTTAAACACTGTTCTGTTTCAGAAATGCCTGCATTAGTCCAACCAGCATATCTTTCTATTCTGACCCCAAGACATCTATGCCTTCCAAAATGCTTATATAGGCATACCTTGTTTCATTGCACTTTGCTTTAATGCATTTAGCAGATATTGAGGTTTTTGCAAATTGAAAGTATGTGGTAATCCTGTGTTAAATAAGCAAGTCTTTCAGCGCCATTTTTCCAACAGCATTTGCTCACATTGTTTTGCTGTGTCACATTTCAGTAATTCTCACAGTATTTCAAACCTCCACTGGCAAAAAGATTATCACTCACTGAAGGCTCAGATGATGGTTAGCATTTTTTAGCAATGAAGTATTTTTTAATTAAGGTATGTACTTTTAAAAGATGTAATGCTATTGCACCATGAATAGTATAGTGTAAACATAACTTTTATATGTACTAGGAAACCAAAAAAAAATTGTGTAACTTGCTTTATTGTGATATTTACTTTATTATGGTGGTATGGAACTGAACCTGCGGTATCTCCGAGGTATGCCTGTATTGAGGAAACGGAATAAGTGGAATATTTACTTGTTAAATGATACATACTTTTCGTATTCCATATTCTAGATCTCGCGTGTCATTCGTACTCCCCGGGGAAATGCCCTCCTGGTTGGGGTGGGCGGATCGGGAAAGCAGAGCTTGACAAGGTTGGCTTCATTCATTGCTGGCTACGCTTCCTTCCAGATCACTCTGACAAGGTAACACGCTTCCACTCTAATTAACCTGAAATGGATTTTGATAAACGGTTCTCAGAGGCCACTTGGAGTTAAGAATGCATTTTTCTCATACCTGAAGGAATTATAACTAGTTTTCCTTCTTGAATGCCGAGTTATCACCTTCCCCTTTCAACCTCTGTTATGGACCATGAAAATTTCACGTTAATAAATTGCCTTGGAAACACTCCAGCATCTCGTTACAGTGAAGAATTGCCTCTCTGTTTTTATGTTATGCTTGATATGAATATTGTGTGTATTCCTTTTAGTGCATTTCAGAAGAGATTTATCCTTACTAAATGTTAATTCAGATTTCAAGAATCTACAAGGTAGATCTGTGTCATCATGGAGTTTATAGCAGTTCAATGGGGACAACTGAGCAACTCATTAAATGAGGTGTGATAGGTAGACAGCTATCTCTGATAAGGAAATAAATGTAGATAAGATTCTGCTGAAACACGGGCAGGGAATTCCTAACCTAGTTTCGAGGATGATTAGAAAAGTCTTCCTAGAGAAAGGGATGTTTCACCTGAGACCTGAATATGGGTAAAGTTATCTCAGAGAAGAGGAGCAGTAAAGAATGTTCCAGGCAAAAGGATCAGCACATGTGAAGTCCCAGTTGAGGCCCTGGAAACAGTTAAATATGGCTGGTGTACAGATTAGGAGGAAAGTGGGAAGGGAAGAGAAATGGAGGGCTTTAAAAGTGTCATCAGGAATTGGGACTTCATCCTAGTATGATGGGAAACCAGTCATCACTAGGGAAGGCATGTTGGATTTGCATGTACAGAAAGTGGATGGAAGGAGCTAAGCTGGAAGGGTTTGAAGGCTGACTCAGGGATCTCAGCGAGAGGCGGTGGTGTCATGAGTGGTGGCAGTGAGAGTTGAAGAAAAGAGAGCAGATTTAAGAGATCCTCAGGAAGGTGGAGCTTTTGGACTTGGTACATCCTAGTTCTGGCTTGAGGAACTCGATATATGGCACTGCTATTCATCAAGGTAGGGAAGCCAGAAGAATTTCCCCTGGAGTGTGTGCAGAGCAGGGAGAAGTAGAAGGTGGGATGTGAACAGAAGAGATACAAGCAGGGGTGATGCAGAGAGGCTCAACAGAACTTCGGGAGTAACCAAGATGAGGTGAGAAGCAGGAGGCCAGTTTGGGAAATTTAATTGGGCTGGAAGTGATCAGAAGTTAATTTCTAGGCGTGAGAGTAAGAGTCTTGCCTGTTGGGCATTGACCAAGTGTTGACTCGGCCCTGTAGGGCAGACATGCTGCTGATCTGTCTCACTGATGGAGATCCATAGTCACCTGCCGGGATAAAGGTTGAAAATTATTAAACATTGGGTTTGGAGATCCAGATACTCAAGTTGTTGTGGTTACACCTTTTATTTGGTCTAAATTGTAGGGTTCTGCTTGGAGAATAAATCCAAAAGTTCGCCATTTTTACCAACTACTAAAACAGAGAGAAAGAATTCGTTACCTTGTGTATAATTTTTTTACTTTATGGATGGAAACCGAGTTAGATAAAGGATAACCTATACAGGAAAGGGATTGAACTCTGAGATTTTTGTTCGTAACATTTTTATGAAACCTTATTGTTTTCAAAGCACTTTTATATGCATGAGCTAATCTGATCTTCAAAAGAACTTTTTGGCTTTGTGGGTTAGCAGGTCATCTAGTCCATCTCGCAGCTGAGGCTCAGAGAGGCTAAGATTTGTTTGAAATCTCCAATAAACCTGGGAACTGGCAAAAATATTTCTGGTTTCTGGTCTGCCATGACTTTCACCACCCCCCGCTGCCTCAGTAAAAATACCTTGCCTCTCCTCTTCCTGTGATACATTAGTTCCTCTGCGTGTTGTCATGGGAATGCTCCAGTACTGATGAAAAGGAGGGGCAAGGCCTTCTCTGCCTTCTCATAGTCTTCCAGAGACCATCCTACTGCCTTAGCCTTTGCACGGCCACGTGACCAAGGCTCAGGAAGCAAGTGCCTCTCCTTTGGGAAGCACAGGTTAGATGACACGGTCGTATTGTTTCAGGCAGTGGGGTCATTGAGATCGAGGGGACTGGGCTGAGATCTTCCCCTCACGTCATGAGAAGCTGGGGTGAGGTATTTTCCATTGTCCTCTTTCCTTCCTTCCTTCCTTCCTTCCATCCGTTTCTTTTTTCCTTCCTTCCTTCCTTCCTTCTTCCTTTCCTTCTTCCTTTCCTTCTTCCTTCCTTTCTTTTCCTTTTTCTTTCTTTCTTTCTTTCTTTCTTTCTTTCTTTCTTTCTTTCTCTTTTTCTTTCTTTTTCTTTCTTTCTTTCTTTCTTTCTTTCTTTCTTTCTTTCTTTCTTTCTTTCTTTCTTTCTTTCTTCCTTCCTTCCTTCCTTCCTTCCTTCCTTCCTTCCTTCCTTCCTTCCTTCCTTTCTTTCTTTCTTTCTTTCTCTCTCTCTTTCTTTCTTTCTCTCTCTCTTTCTTTCTCTCTTTCTTTCTTTCTCTCTCTGTCTCTTTCTTTCCTTCCTTCCTTCTTCTTTCCTGTAGGGACCTTTCTCTGAAATTTTTTTTTCTGATCTCTCAGATCTCACTTAAAATACTGATGCATGGTACTGATATTTCTACTTCTACGGTTATGGTTTTAGATGCTAAAAAAGCATGGACTATAGAAGTTAAATATTTGGTAGCCTTTTAAAAATCGGAAGGTGTTTGCTTTTGTACTCTGAACTCTGAGTTTATTTAATGATGCAATATGCCAAAATACAGCATAGATGATGGAATTAAAAAAGACAAAGAAGAAAATAAGCTTAAATACTAATTTTATTATTTGGCAAAGACAGTGATAGCTGCCTCCTGTAAGAGAGAAAACTTAATTTAGCGAATCCGAGTCTCCAGGATTGGGATATTTAAATTTTCACTTTTGGCAGTAATGGGCTATTCTATATTGAGATCTCTCTAACATTTCATGGTTGCTGCTTGATTCCACTAAAGGATTGCTTTGGGTCTGAGAGAAGATTTAGAGTGGGATATTTAATAATGTTTCCAGTGATTCTACTGCTGTGTACTGATTGCTCTGAACATTCTTTCGCGTGAGATCCAAAGATGCAGTGAAGATAGTTGTGTTGGGGGATGAGGAGGGTACCATCTATCTCAGAGATTCTCCCTCACCCCATATAGCAAAGGCTTGAAATGATTGAGTTTAGTTTACTTCAAGTTATGAGACTTCTTTTAAAATATCAGTTGCAGATGGGTGCTTAGGAAACATCCCAGTTTGGCTGTTTCATTATCTTGACCAACAAATGTTTTCAAAATGATACATGTGTATACACATTCTGATGGCATTTAGTTGTGGTAAAAATTGTACTTTTTGCTTCAGGTTGACTTTTCACTCTAGATTTTTGAGTGTGTGTAAAAATAGAATGTTTTATAAAATACAGTTTTAAAAATTATTTTCATTTTTGTGTGTAAATATAATGAACCAGTAACATTTACCTGCAGTCTGATGGAACAATATTAGCATTTTTTTTAACCAAATGTCATAAAGCATTGTTATAAGGATCTTTCCTTCCCGTTGAAATATTTGAGCTAATGACGCAATGACACTATTTCTTTAGATCCTACAACACATCAAATCTGATGGAAGACCTAAAGGTTTTGTATAGAACAGCCGGTCAGCAAGGCAAAGGAGTCACTTTTATTTTCACTGACAATGAGATAAAAGATGAGTCATTTTTGGAATATATGAACAACGTTTTATCATCGGGTGAGGTAAGAGCTCATTTCTCCTTTATGTGTTTTGCCTCCTCAGACTCCTTCCAACGTTTGAGCTCCCTGTCTTTCCTTCCATTAGAGTTCTGAATAAGAGCTGTTGTTGGGGATTAGGTGATCAGTATGAAGAATGGCTTTTTCTATTAGATTTTTGAAGAATAAAACTTCCAGTCAAAATGTGGAGCTGTGCTTTGAAAACGTTAATGAAAGCTCCAAATGAGAAGTGGAAAAACAGAAGAAGGAGGTTATAGGGAAAGCTGATTGGATTTTTGATATGTCCATTTACCCCCTTAAAGGGCTATGACTTTCCAGCTAATAATAGAATCATTTGTGTATTTTAAAATGTGGTGTAGTTCATCTTGAGGACTTTTGGTGGATTTTTTTAAAGGTGAATTTAAAGACACAAATGAAGGAAAGACATCATACGTATCAAGCTGTCTGTTCTGATCTGTTGCCTGTGCTGAATTGGAACGTCTGACTTTTTCTTGAAGGTCTCCAGCCTGTTCGCTCGTGAAGAAATTGATGAAATTAGTAGTGATCTCATATCTGCCATGAAAAAGGAACACCCCAGGCGCCCTCCTACGAACGAGAACCTGTATGACTACTTCATGAGCCGAGTCCGGCAGAACCTTCACATTGTGCTCTGCTTCTCCCCGGTGGGGGAGAAATTTCGAAATCGAGCTTTGAAGTTCCCCGCCCTCATTTCAGGATGCACTATCGACTGGTTCAGCCGATGGCCCAAGGATGCCTTAATTGCTGGTTAGTGTGGTGGAAATTTTTACGTCAGAGTTTCTGGTTTGCTCTGTGTATGTGTGTGTGTGTGTTTATTTATTTACACTCTGTGCTGTTTGCTGTCTCTCTACTGGACTGAACCCAAAGTTTGCCCAATTTTGCCCAAAGTTTGCAGATTTTTGAAAGGTGCTCTTTCTCATTTGGCAGGTAATTTTTTTTTTTTTTTTCCCACCAGAGTGTGATTATCAGAGAATGAGATCTTCAGTCTATACTCCTTGGGTTTATTTTCAGAAATTTCAGTGTTTTCAGTGTGGTGGAAAGCTTTGTCTCAGTTGGTCCCCAGGCAAGTTCTGGGATGTCACAGGAGGGCACTGAGGTTTTAATCTCTTAGGTAGCATTTGTGTTCTTTTTCAAGGGGGCGGAATCTCATGTAAGGTATTATTAACAATAAAAATAAACATTTTAAGATAGAAAAAGAAAGAAAAATACCATATGATATCACCTATATGTGGAATCTAAAAAAAAAAAGACACAAATTAACTTATTTACAGAAAACAGAAACAGATTTGCAGACATAGAAAACAAACTTATGGTTACTGAGGAAAAGGGGGTGGGAAGGGATAAATTGGGAGTTCGGGATTTGCAAATGTTCACTACTCTATATAAAATAGATAAACAACAAGTTTCTACTGTATAGCTCAGGGAACTCTATTCAGTATCTTGTAGTAACTTACACTGAAAAAGAATATGAAAACCAATATATGTATGTATACGTATGACTGAAACATTATGCTATATACCAGAAAATGACACAACATTGTAACTTCAGTGTACTTCAATAAAAAATTAATTTCAAGTGACACACACCTAATACCAAAATTAGGATGATTTAATTTAAATAATGGAGCTCTTTCTGTTAAGTCTTTATTTCGGTCGTCCCTCCTATTACAAGACAAAAGTCCTTCTTTTGTTTATTTCTCACAAATCTGCCCCATTTAAAAAAATCTTATTGCAACAACCCAAGCCAAGATTATATGGAGGGCAGGGAAACTTTTGTTTCTGTTTCCTCAGTTCCTAGCAAGCGTCCTGACTTTCATGCATGTGTCTATTTGCTCATTTATTTAGAATGTATTTGTTGAGCTTCTTGCCACTTATGGAGCTTGGCATATTGGAGGATAAGGCAGACTCATTTCTTCACTCCAGACCCTCTTCCCTGCCAAGCTCATCCACAGCCTCCTGTGTAATATGCACCATCAATTTTTATCTCTGGTCTCTCCTGTCCTCTGGCTTCAAAACCTGTGCCCTCAACTGCCTGCTTGATACGTTCTCATAGATGTTTCTTAGGCTCCTTCAGCTGAAAATGTCTAAAACTGAACTGGTTCTCTTCTGATTACTGTCTCCCAGGAAGTCTCACGATGGTGCATGTAACTTGGCAATCAGAGAACTCTTTGTCTTTAACATCTTCCTTTTCTTCAACTCTCAAGTCTACTCCATCGCTAACTCATGTCAACTTTATCACCTGAATATTGCTGGAAACTATCCAACCCTTTCCCTGTCGCTGGCATCCTAGGCCAAGCTATCATTGTAACTCACCTGGAAGACTCAAATCGCTTTCTGGTGGTCGCTCCTCCTCTCTCCTGTCTCTCATCCATCTCACATTGCCGACAGAACAATGAGAAAAACACAAACCCCATCACATTGCTTTCAACTCAAAACCTTCCACTGCTCTCAGGAAAAAGCAGTTTCTAGCATGGCCTGCAAGGCTGGGAAGAGCTGGCCCTGCCCACCTCCCCTGCCTCACCTGAGGTCACTTTTTCCTCCTGCTCTGTTCTCCTTGAGTCTTGAACGTGGCCTTTTTCTTCCCATGTTTTGCCCTCCTCCTCCCATTCTCCCTGAGCCCTCCTCCCTTTGTCCGGATACTGCTGGGTCAGCTAAATGTCACTTCCTCAGGGAAAACGTCCCCTGCTCCTCCCCACCCCCCACTAATCCAATTGTCCTGTTATGCATTTCACAGCGCTCTGCTCTTCCTTCTCGGAATAACCATAGTTTTCAATTTAAATACTTAGTTGTGTGATTTGATTAATGCTTATCTGTCCTACTAAACTAAAACTTCGTGGGCTCACAGACTACATAATCTTTGTTCACGATTTCAGGAGCTACAGGGCCTGACGCCTGCAGGGTTGAGTCAATGAATCAGACCATTAAGATTCATCATCCTTCCATAATATGGCCCTGACTTACTTGCAGTCTTCTCTAATCCAACATAAACCTTCTTTCTTTCAGATATACCTCTTCTGTTTGAACCCTGAATATCCTCTGATTATCTGTGTTCTCCCCCATGTTGTCTCCCCTATCAAGACTGTTCTCTGCCATCTTTTTTATCTAAGTTTCAAAGCTTAATCAAGACACATCAGATCCTTTGTTCACTTAGGAATATTTAGTTTTTTCCCCCTTTCTTGGACCTTTTATGTCTATAGCACTTAAACCGTATATAATGCACCTGGGCATTTCAATCTTTTTAAACCTTTTGATAACCAGTGAGCTACTGTGACTATGTCTCTGATCTAGTCTAGTAAATGTTTAGAGCCAGCCTACTGCCTGCATACACAGTACCGTGCTAGTCATAGTCGTGGATAAAATAATTATAAGACACGAGACATACCTTCTTTGTTTTATGAATATAAAACCTTGTTGGGAAAACCGACATCTACACTTAATATTAATCTGCCTTGTGTTGTTTTGAAGGAATACCATCTGTGGGCATTGGAAGTACTCAGTCCACTTAGGGGTGTAAGTGTTATTTATTCTTTTTAGAAAATTAGGAACAAGATTTCGAGAAAAACCATTTAAGGTGCCTTTAAGATCTGTATTCTGAAGTAAATTATTATCTCCAGGCACATCAATAAGAAAAGATACCATTTTGTTAGCATATTTCATTTAGATTATAATAAATGTTTTCCATAAAAGTACTGAATTATTGTGCATTTTTCTAATTTATTTAGTCCTCAAGATGTACTTTATTTTTATTTTTTTTAAACCATTTTAGTGAAGTCTGAATGACATACAAAGAGCTGTACATACTTAATGTATACAACTTGACAAGTTTGGAGATGAGTGTTTACCTGTTAAACTATAATCTATGTCATAAATGTATGCATTATTATCTCCAAAAGATCCCTCCTCGCTTCTTTAATGATGACAATGATAATGACTATTTTTGTGGTAAGAACACCTGCCATAAGATCTACCCACTTAGCAAAATTTTAACTATTCAGTGGAGTATTGCTAACTGCAGGCACTATGCTGTACAGAAGATCTGTAGGACTTACTCATTTTGTGTAACTGAAACTTTACATCTTTTGACTAATATCTCCTCATTTTCTCCACCTCGTGTCCCCTGGCAACTACCAGTCTACTCTGCTTCTATGATTTGATTGTTTTAGATTCCTCATGTGAATGGTATCATGTGGTACTTTTCCTTCTGGTCTGGTTTATTCATGTTGTTGCAAATGGCAGAATTTCCTTCTTATTTTAAGGCTAAATAATATTCCATTGTATGTAAATACCACATTTTTTTTTTAATACCACATTTTCTTTATCCATTCATCTGTCGATGGACCCTCAGGGTGTTTCTGGGTCTTGGCTATTGTGAATAACGCTGCAGTGAACAAGGGAGTGTAGATATATCTTCAGTATCTTGATTTCAATTTCTTTGGATATATGCCCCAAAGTGGGATGGCTGGATTATTTGGTAGTTCTATTTTTAAGTTTTTGAGGCAACCTCTTACTATTTTTCATAGTGGTTGTTCCAACATATATTCCCACCAATAGTGTACAGGGGTTCCTGTTTCTCTACATTCTGGCCAATACTTTATCTTTAAAATTTAAACAAATTTTTTTATAATAGCCATCTTAACAGGTATGAGGTAATATCTCCTTGTGGTTTTGATTTGCATTTCTCTGATGCTTAGTGACATTGAGCATCTTTTCATATACCTGTTAGGCCATTTCTCTTTGGAGAAATATCTGTTCAGTTCCTTGCCCATTTTAATCAGGTTACTTGTTCTTTACTATTGAGTTGTAGGAATTCCTTATATATATATTTAACCCTTTATTAGGTTTGCAAATATGTTCTCCTCTTCTGTAAATTGCCTGTTCATGTGTTGATTATTTACTTTGCTGGGCATAAGCTTTTTAGTCTGTAATCCCACTTGTCTATTTTTGCTTTTGTTGCTTGCACTTTTGGTGTCACATCCAAAAAATCATTACCAAGACTCATTGTCAAAAAGCTTTTCCTCTACAGTTTCTTCTAGGAGTTTTATGGTTCAGGTCTTATGTTTAAGTGTTTAAACCATTTTGAGTTGATTTTTGTGTATGGTGTAAGATAAGGGTCCAATTTCACTCTTTTGCATATGGCTACCCCGTTTCCTCAACAGGATTTATTGAAGAGGATGTCCTTTCACCACTGTGTATTCTTGGCAGCCCTTGCTGAAGGTCGTATGACTGTATGTGTGTCAGGGTTTATTTCTGGGCTCTCTATTCTGTTCCACTGGTCTACATGTCTGTGTTTATGCTAGTACCATGCTGTTTTGATTTTTGTAGGTTTGTTACATATTTTGAAATCAGAAAGTGATTTTGATTTGTTCTTGCTCAAAATGATTTTGGTTATTTGGGTTCTTCAGTGGTTCCCTATGGATTTTAGGACTTTTTTTTTTTTTTCTGTTTCTGTATAAACTGCCTTTGGAATTTTGATAGGAATTACATTAAGTCTGTAAATTGCTTTGGGTAGTATAGATACTTGAAAAATACTAATTCTTCCAACCCATTAACATATGATATCTTTCTTTTATATTTATATCTGCTGTAATTTCTTTCGTTAGTGTTTTATAGTTTTCAGCACGAATCTTTCACATCATTGGTTTAATGTATTTCTAGATATTTTATTTTATTTTTGATGCTAATATAAGTGAGATTATTATCTTAATTTCTTTTTTGGATAGTTTATTCTTGTTCTTTAGAGTATTTTTCTAATTTAAATATAGTCAGAAAGAGCCAAGTGTCCTCCCCTTTATCCCACATATACAATAGATGCTAGATTTTGTAGGATTTTAATAACTATATTGCTTTTTTAAAAAGTGAGTTCTTAATATGTATGAATTGAAATGGACTGAATTTCTGGGTGAAACATTTAAAGGAAAATATGCTTTGTAAAACTCTAGGCTTTCCCACCATTTAGTAATCTTCATTTTGGCAAATCTTTGTTTTCAGCTTTATGTGGAGTTGTTTTGAGTTGTTTCTAAGTATCTGTATTATCTTCATTCTGGGGGTATCGCATTTCTTAATGAAACCTTGTGATTCCAAAGTTACTATTAAATCAATTAAATTCATTTAGATTTCTCCAAGGCAAAGATAATTATTAATGTTTGACTAGACACCATTTTATATCAGTACAGTATTATTAAATTGGAACTAAAATCAATAGCATATTTTTGGCATATTTCAAAGACCGCCATCTTAATTATGTAAATAAACTGGCCCTCTTTGAAAATTATTACTCAGTTTATACTATACAAGATTTTGGCCTTATGAGTTTGCCACCATTGCTTTTGCAACTGTTTGCAGCTAATGATGCAGCAGAAAGAGAGGTGAGACAACTTGCACACAATAACTGCTCAGAAAGTAAAGCCAACCACAGTAGTTCCCACTGGTTCCCAGAAAAATTAGCATCTTTTGTTTATAAAGCACATTAGCAGATATCTTTGAACTTAGGCTTTAATTTAAAAAATGTTTGTTTGGCACTAAAAAGACTTTGTGTAGTATTGTTTTATTTGAATTTCTAAATCAAGGTGATGTGAGCTTTGGAATTCATCATCTCAGGCTTTGAAGTCCAGTTCTGCTACTTACCAGCAAACTTCTCTAAGCTTCGTTTCCTTATCTACAAAATGTACATAGTGATATCCATCATTTAGGGGTGTTGTAAGGATTCACTGATAAAGTTTTGTGATTTAGGATCTGCTGGGATTAGATATGCTTGCCTCTGAATGGATCGGTTAAGAATGTGTCTGTAAGAGAAAATCAGAGAAGCGGTGGTGTAAATAAGTAGGTTTTTGTTTGTTTGTTTCTTTTTCCTGGTACCAAGAAAATGCAGAGACGTGCAGTCAAAGCAATGCCGCTGGGAACCTTACTCCTACCCCCTTAGGCTGTGGCTCTTACAGGCACAAGATGGCGGCTGCATCTCAAGGCTTTGCGTCTCTTGGTGCCTCATGAAGCTTTGCCTTTTACTTCAGGGCAAGATTCTGCCCTGGGGACTTTTGTCTATGTGTCATTGGCCAGAACTGAACCTCACCCCCTGCCCCAGTGACAAGACAGTCTGGGGAATCAAAGAGTTTTAGTTGGGAGTTAGATTGTTACTCTAAGCAAAGTTGGGATTCTTTAAGTCACAAAGAGAGGGGATGGTAAACTGACTATATTTCAATAAAAAAAAAAAAATATATATATATATATATACAAAAAATAAAGTACATGTGAGAAGTGAAAAGTAAAAAAACACAAAACAAAGAGGGAATGGCTACTGGATAGGCAACAAATGCATCTTCCTCACTTTATTCCTTCAGTTCATCGAATCCAAATGAGGTGGAAGTTTGAGGGCATCAAAATTCAGGGACCGAGGTCAGTGTCCTCCCTTCTATCCCACCTCATCTGTTCTACATCAGGTGAAGTGAGCAAACAATACCAGGATATAACCCACAGTAGCCTCAGACAGCAGCCTAAAGGTGGGCCCCCAAACTGGCTTTGCTGCTCTGGTGACTGGACAGTGAAGGTGACAGAAGGGTTTTCTATGGCTTGCGTCTGAGTCTCAGCAGGCTTAGGTCACCCTAAGAGGAACTGCAACCCCCCCCCCCCTTAACCTTTCTGGCATCGGAGATTGTGGGTCTATGGAAAAATATGTTTTGAATCCATCCCATTTTTATTCTTTGACTTTTGGGAGAGACAAAAAGACAACTTGCTACATCAAGAAAAAAGGCACCATTTTGATACTCTCTGTTTTATGTAAGAAAGAAAAAAATCGTTATATGATAAATACAAGAAAGTTTTCAGAAAGTGGGGTTGTCCCTGAGGATACATAAGCTTGGTGTCATTCCTAGCACACAGACAGTACTTCAGCCACTGTGATTAATACTGACAAACAATTTGTCACGGGAAAGAATTGTTCCTATATTTCCAGTGACCAGACTTAACCTTCCTAGAATTTAAATTGTTGATAGGATTTGCTTAACTACATATGAAAAAAATATGACTTCTGAGGGTCTTAATTTATTGCCTTTCAGTGTATATGTTAAACTGTATTTGTAACCACGCTGATCAATTGTCTCTATTATTTACATAAATGTAAACACCACCCTACAATTACGGCATTAAGAACTTGATATAGTGAGACTTACTGATGAAAGGCACCATTTTTCTGTCAAGTTATGACTTGATAGGTTTGTTCACTCGGTTCCTTGATTCTTCCTCTTTTCCCTCCCATTTTATGGGCCGTATTTCTATTTGCAACTTTTATGTCTATTATTCAATACTTTTTAGCACTTTTAAAGCCAATCCATAGGCCATTTTTTTTCTAAGATGCATAAAGATGGCTTTGATCATTTTTAACTGTGTAATGCATAACCCTTGTGAATTCCTTGGAGTTGAGACCAAGTGTCATAGTGGTGGGCATTTGGCACACATCCTCTATGTAAGTGATGATGGATTAGCTCTGACTTCATGGCCTAATCTTATAATAAGAAATACTGTCTTAGAATTGGTCCCGTGTTTGGCACTGTTGGGAAGATAAAGGTCTACAACAGGAGACTTTTGTTCATCCATTTTTAAAGGATACCATAAATTTGAATTGACTACAGATGGCCAGCTGCCACATTTAAGGACAAGATGGCCCAGGCATAAAAAAATGTAATGACGAGCATTCCACGTGCCAAATGCAGTCCGCACCTGGAGAGTTAAGGTTATGGCAGGTTCTGAGTGAAATAAATAAATAAATAAATAACTGGGGTTGTTAAATATGAGTACCAGGTGGGTATTGATTTCTGAGTTGTTTGTACCACTTTTGTCCTTATGTAAACCGTAAAACAAGCTGGCTGCTGACCAGAACCTACAGCTGTGGAGAAGAGACTTCTTTGTACGTGTACCAGAAAACAAAGAATTATGATAGGTTTAAAGTCTGTTCTAGTTTTGTACATGAAAGGGACGATAAAATTCTGATGTCAGAGACCTGGGGCCAGAACTGCTGCCATATATCTAGCTAGCTGGGGCTATAAAGATGGCATGCATTCCTAAGGATTGTCTAAGTTTTAAAAAATAGCCAGTTAACTTTTAAAATGATAATTCACTTTCATATCTCACACGCTGCTGTCTTTATTCTTTCCAGTGTCTGAACACTTCCTCTCTTCCTATGATATTGACTGCAGTTTGGAAACCAAGAAGGAAGTGGTCCAGTGCATGGGCTCCTTCCAGGATGGGGTGGCTGAGAAATGTGTTGATTATTTCCAAAGATTCCGACGTTCTACCCATGTGACGCCCAAATCATACCTCTCCTTTATTCGGGGCTATAAGTTCATTTATGGAGAAAAGCTTGTGGAAGTGCAAACTCTGGCCAACAGGTAGGGATGAAGATCAAATATAAAGTTATTTTAAAGCAGTGATTCTCAACTAGGGGCACATTTGCTCTAGTGGACATTTTGCAATGACTGGAGACACTTTTGTTTGCTATAATTAGGGTTGAGGGGCTAAGGGGTCTACCGGCATCACAAGAGTTAGAGGTCAGGGATGCTGCTAAACATCCTGACAGTGCACAGCACAGTCCTTCCATCACGAAGAGCCATCCAGCTGCAGATACCGATAGTGCTGAGGTTAAGAAACATTCTCAAGTGCGTTCAAAGGATTATTCCATAGTTGCGAGGGGCTTTATTCTCACCCAACAGGATTAAGTGTTGCTGAGTTTTCATGTGGCCCAACACTTTCTATAATTTTGAGTGACAATGATAGAAATAGTGGGCTGAGAAGGAAGCTGAGAATACAGACATCCTCTCCCTCTGTCCTCTCATCTCTCTGGTCCCACCCTTTCTGAGTGTCTGGGATAGAAGAGGTTGCTTGACGCTTATGTTCTGTGCATAGTAAATATCCTACTTCACTGAAATTTGTTCCACATTTCTCTGCTCTGCCCAGCTCTTTTCTGAACACTTGTATCTTCTGCCTGAAGATGGCCAGAATCAGCCAGGGTGGTTATGGAAGGGACCTCTGGGTGGGTGACTGAACTAAATGCCTCCAAGGGCTCCAGTCTTTAAGATCACATTATTTCAGGGTCAGGCAGGCAGCTGGTCCCTTCAGGAGGCTGTTCTGATGGCTTTAAATTTTTTTTTTCTTGATACCAAGTCTTTCTTCTTTTAACTTCATTGGTGTCTTTAAAAAAAACAGAAGTTATTTATTTCCTTCGCTCCGTGATAGGGCTTCAAGCATTTGCAGTCTATTGTCATAATAGCTAAAAGGTCATTCAGCATGTCTCCTGCGTGAAATAGAATCTGGACACCATTGTTCCTTATGGCATGCAGCGTCCTTAGCAGATTCACTCTTTCCACGCCCGGTCTATGCAAACATACAAGTGTCTTCAGTCGGGAATCAAGCCTGGAGGTTTACCGTTTTTTGCCAAGCCTTCTTGGGTTTGCTATTGTAGGTGCATCAGTCTTCAAATATGACCATTACTGTCTGTATCAGTAGACCGGGACCCGGAAAATGTGGCCAAGAACCACACATTTTAACACTGCCTGCTTGGATTTTCCATCAGAATGAATACCGGATTGGAAAAGCTAAAAGAAGCCTCTGAGTCTGTTGCAGCCCTGAGCAGAGAACTGGCAGTGAAAGAAAAGGAGCTCCAAGTGGCCAATGATAAAGCCGACACGGTGGGTGGGCGTTCACGTGTGGACCACATTTTCTTTTGAATTCCCAGTTCATACATGTTAATGCTGTGTGCTCCTTCACTCAGAACCATGGAAGTATATGTTTTTTATTTCCATCAGAATGCAATTTTCTTAACTCTATGTATGAAACATCGTGTAAGTGGACAAAATCAACAACTCGAGCAAAATGTGCATGTCCAAACTGGGTCTTTGGTGATTTTTGAGGAGGTTTTCTTGTTTGTTTGTTTTGTGTTGAATTAGGTCTTAAAAGAAGTGATGATGAAAGCACAGGCTGCCGAAAAGGTCAAGGCCGAGGTACAGAAGGTGAAGGACAAGGCCCAGGCCATTGTCGACAGCATCTCTAAAGATAAAGCCATTGCTGAGGAAAAGCTGGAAGCAGCCAAACCAGCGTTAGAAGAAGCAGAGGCAGCCTTACAGGTACATCTGTGTGGTGTAACAGATGCCAGCTTTCAGGGCCTGGGAGGGGGACTAAGGCAGAAATGGTTAGTCACATCCAGGAAGTGTTCCAGCACTTCAGACCAGAGCTCTCTCCCCTGGAGTGATTTCAGTCACATGTTCTGCTTGGAGATGTTTGCTTTTTTATTTTTTTTGAATATTGCACTTAATGCTTCACATCTCATCTTCCTCACTCATGAGTAGTGAGCAGTGTCAGAGGAATGGTGGTTCAGTGTCCTGGGTTCTCAGTTTAACTCTGTCACCAGTAAGCTCTGTGACATTGGGAAAGTCACACAAAATTTCTAAAATAACATTTTTTTCACTCATTCATTGAGGACATTGGATTAAGTCTGTAAGATACAATATTCTCTGAGTATTTCTATGAATTATCCCAAGTAGAGGACTACTGATCTAATGTAGCTCATGAACATCAGAGTTGGACCAGGCTTCCGACACCGTTATCCAATGTGGTTGTGTGGCAATAGCAGAAATGATGAAATTAGAAGGGAGGTTGCATTCTGAGAAAATATGAGATGGGCTGCACCTTAAAGGGCTGGTCCTTCTTTGAGGACCCAGTTTGAGATTTTTTTGGACTCAAGTTAAGATGCTTTTACTTTAGTCTTACTCCTCCACCTGCCTTGTTATTGGTTCTTGGCCTAGAAAGTGGCTGGAGAAATGGAACGCTGCTGATCTGTCCACTGCCAATTCAAGTTATACAATTGTCATTGAACACGCATCATTACTTGATAATGAAATTAATAATAATAACAACAACAATGACAATAATAATAATAAATTTTGGTGAGTTTTAGTTTATTTGGGGACCTTACTGAGAACTATAGCCCAGAAGACAGTCTCTTAATAGCTCTGAGGAACTGGGGAGGAGCCAGTATTTATGGATTTTTTGACTGGGAAATATATGTAGTTAGGCATGCATCTTGGTAAAAGATTGCTGCTAATCATAATAAATGGGGGTCAGGAGGGTACAGCTCCGTGGTAGAGTGCGTGCTTAGCATGTATGAGGTTCTGAGTTCAATCCCCAGTACCTCTGTTAAAATTAAATAAACAAATAAACCTAATTACCCACCCCCACAAAGGAACCAACCCAATGAGAAACAGATTATATGATTCCATTTATGAAACGGATGAAAAGAGGTTAAACTAATCTCTGTTATTAGAAGTCAGGGTAATGGGCGCAGCGAGGTAGACAGCGATTGGAAGGGAACGTGGAGGGGTCGGGAGTGCAGCTAACCTTCTGGTTTTGATCTGGGTGTTGACTGTACAAATGCGTTCACTGTGAAAATTCTGTGAGCTGTATACTCGTGGTGTGTGCATTTCTGTATGTATATTGTACTTCAACAAATAGTTTTTAGAAACTATACTTATATCCTGTATTTCACCTATCAGATTGGCAAAAATTCGAAATTTGACACCATACTTCATGGGAAAGCTACAGGGAAATAGACGCTCTCATACACTGCCGGAGAGGGCGTGGAAGCTCTGCACCCTCCACGCCAATGTTTTTAAATTATTAATCTTTTTACCACTTTCTCAGCACACTGCCTGAAACACTTCTGAATCTTTTTGATCCAAGTTAAGTCTTGAAGCTTTCTGAGTCAATATACGACATATGAATTTCTGCTCTTTTGAGACAATGAAGATATTGCCTTCTCTTTTATCTCTGCAACTTTTCACGCTACTCTTATATGTGTTATATCTTTCCTCATTGTTTCTCCATTCCTCCTTGCACTGGCTAAGCTGTCCTCTTTAATCCTAGAAGTCCTCCAGGGTCTTTAGTCTCTCAGATTGGTGGGTACCTCATTTCTACCCCCACCACTTTTTAAAAACCAATTTATGAAGGTATGATTGACATATGAAAAGCTGGACATATTTAATATATATAACTTGGTGAGTTTGGTGATAAGTGTTCACCTATGAAGGCCATAGATATGTCCATCACCTCCCAAAGTTTCCTCCTTCTCCTTTTATTGTTATTATTATTACTATTTTTTTCTGTGGTAAGAACACTTAACACAAGCTCTACCTTCTTAACAAATTTTAATTATACAATGAAGTATTGTTAACTATAGGCACTATGCTGTATAGTAGATCTTTAGAATTTATTTATCTTGCATAACTAAAACTTTGTGCCCTTTGACCATCACCTCCCCACTTCCTCGTTCCCCCTAGCCCCTGGCAACCACCACTCTCCTCCCTGTGTCTATGAGTCTATTTTAGATTCCATATATAAATGAGATCATGCAATATTTGTCTTTATTTGTCTGACTTATTTCATTTAGCATCATGGCGGATCCACCATGTTGTTGCAAATTGCAATTTCCATTTTTTGAGGCTGAATGATATTCTATTGTATGTAGACATCACATTTTCTTTATCCATTCGTCTATCAGTGGACTTTTAGGTTGCTTCCCTATCTTGGCCACTGTGAGTAATGCTGCAGGGAACATGGCGGTGCAGGTATCTCTTCAAGATCCTGATCCTTATCCTCCCCTGCCCCTTTTAAGACACTGGCTTCACAGAGAGTCTCTGATCAGCAGAAAGTCTCTGATCAACAGAGAAAACAGTGACAGTGTAAAGAAACTTCTACACCTTTATTGGACACATGTCACCTAACAACATCATAGGAATAGAGCACATGGCATCTCAGGTCTTAAAGGCCTACATTTTACCAAGATTTGAAAAGCTTGGCATCTATCTTGACATTATGAAACATTTTCCGGTATCCTCTTAATTTTGCACTCTCTACCACTAAAATATTCAGCATTATGTAATCATCAATGCAGAAATGTGTGGAAACAGGAATACGATGATGGGGCATGTGAGGGAGGTTTTCAATAATTTCCTTCATGTTCTGTCTCCATTTTACTGCCTCTTTGTGAGCTTTTGAAATCTGCTACTTCCAATTTATACTGAGGAAATTTCCAGGTGCATCTAAACTCTAACATTTTGGCATCAGGCTACATAAATCTAAACAACAAATAAGATAACAGCAAAGAATGTCTCTTCCTATCTTAATGCTAATCTGACTAGACACAAAAATATATATATATAATAGTCATACTGCTTTGCCTGAAGGAAAAATAGGAATCTAATACTTAGTTGAAATAGGTTGAATTTCATATATATTCCTCCCCTCATCTCCTTTTTCGTGGCTACCTAACTTAATTGAGCCCAATTCTGTTTGAAAACTCCCCCTTTTAAAACTGAAGTGAAATAAGCATGTCCAGCTCTTTTATATCACTTCACTTTGACCCTGCTTCTCTGTCGGCAACGATATTTCTCATCTCAAATAAAGATCTGTCTGCCATTTCCAGTTCTTTAGCACAAATTCTCCTTCACGTCCAGCTGTCTGGATTTCACAAAGGCAAGTGTATGTACTTATATTCCTAATTACCACGTTCTGTGATTTTCCCTCTTTTTTTTTTTTTTTTTCCAGTCCTCAGAGAAAAGGTCATTACCTTTGATGAGAAGGTTGTTGGGTACCTTCCTTTGGCAGGAGGAATGTAAATGCAAATAAGATGGAAGGTTTTCAAGACCTAGAAGGGATGCGTGTGCACGATGTCTTAGAAACAGGACATTTGCAGATGCTTCTTTTTAATATTTTTCCAATTCCATAAAGAGTGTAAGCGATAGAACAGTTATTATCAACCACAGTGGGTCTAGGTAACTATTAGATAATTTACTCTGTAAGAATCTCTGTACTAGAAATGGAACAGAACTCTTCTAAGAGCTTAGTGAAATTCCTGTGGCTCAAGATCCATCATTTAAAGGTCGATTCCCCACTAAGAAACCTCTAATTATTCAATCTGGCAGCCTCTAGGCTACTCACTAGTGTCAGTCCGCGGTGACAGGTCTTGAGAGAGAAAGAGGCAGATTCTCGACCCACGTATCTAATGAGTGAAAAAGCACTGCAAATCCTGGAGTTTTCCTGACTTGGAATCCCTGGAATCTACTTAAGTGCTGAAGATTCTTTTCCTTTCAGGTGACAGCTTTTTTCTGACACTAAGTGGTCTGTACAATTTTAGAGAAGACACAGCTCCTTATCTTCTCACCAACATGTCTCTCACTGTCTCTCCTCTCGCTGTCAGCTGGAACTGTAAAAATCTGAACTTTGGTGGGGCATGTGTTTCTTTGGGATTAAATATACATCTAGCCCCCATGACTGCACCAAACTTAAAGATGCTTGCTTTCCTCTGTTGAAGTATAATTGATTTGCAATGCTGTGTTAGTTTCAGGTGTATAGCAAAGTGATTCAATTATACAAAGCCTCAGTAAATTTAAGAAAAATGAAATTGTATCAAGCATCTTTTCCGACCACAGCACTATGCGATTAGAAACCAACTCCAAAGTTTCTTTTGTCTGCAGTTTCTTGTCTGAGATTGAATGATAACCTTTTCTCCTCCCCCAGACCATCAAGCCTTCAGACATCGCCACTGTCCGCACGCTGGGCCGACCCCCTCATCTCATCATGAGGATCATGGATTGTGTGTTGCTGCTGTTTCAAAGGAAAGTCAATGCTGTGAAAATTGATCTTGAAAAAAGCTGTACAATTCCTTCCTGGCAGGAATCTTTAAAACTGATGACGGCAGGAAACTTTCTACAGAATTTACAGGTTGGTAGTTTAGTAATGATGGGCTAAGAGGGGACTCAGATTTCATAAGAGTATCTGGGTCCTTTAATTGAATATGCTTCTAAAAATAATTTACCCTACATGCGTATTTTTACTTATTAAGTTTTTTCATCTTTACTGGGGTATAATTGATAAATAAAAATTGTATATATTTAAGGTATACAACTTGATGTTTTGATATATGTTTGCACTGTGAAATAATCACTACAATCCATCCATTAAATCCAATGAACAGCCAGTTAAATGTCTATCACCTCACATGGTTACCATTTTTTCTTTGTTTTTCCTTTTTGTGGTGAGAACACTTAAGGTCTACCCTCCTAGCTAATTTCAAGTATGCAATACAATATTGTTAATTATACTCACATTGCTGTATATTAGGTCCCCATTATTTGTTCATCTTGCATAACTGATACTTTGTACTCCTGACCAATGTCTTCCCCTTTCCTTCTCCTCCCCCTCATCCCAGGCTACCCCCATTCTACTCTCTGTTTCTATGAGTTTGAGTATTTTAGATTCCACATATAAGTGAGATCATGCAGTATTTGTCTTTCTCTGTCTGACTTATTTCACATAGCATAATAGCCTCCAGGTCCATCCATGTTGTCATAAGTGGCAGAATTTCCTTCTTTTTTAAGCCTGAGTAATATTCTCTGTACATATTTTAAACATGTATGTATTTTTTCAGAGTAGAATTTTCTCCTTTAAATATGAGGTCTTGTAAGCATTAGAGTTTTTCCTGACAGATTTTAGGTGTATTAAAGCATCATCAGTGACATATTTTAGTAAAAGTTAAAAAAATTAAGGAACCAAAATGTGTGCGTATATTGTATGTACAAATACATGCGTATATTTATATTTTGCAAGTCTCAATAGTAAATTTTTGAGTATTGATTTGCATCTTTTAAATTTTATGAGATATAATTTACATATGATAAAATGCACAAATTTTAAGTGTAGAGATGAATGAATATTTACATATTCATTAATGAACCTATTAATGAACACTGACATCAAGATTTGCACTTCCAGACCCCAGAAATCTCTAGTATCCCAACACATAATCTCCCCTAAAATAACCATTATTCTGACCTTTATCCTGAAAATTAGTTTTGCCTGTTTTGAAATTTACATATAAGACATCATGTCATAAAAATCTTTTGTTTTGACCTCTTTTATTCAGCATGTCTGTGAGATTCCTTCTTATTGTTGCACAGGACAGTAGTTCATTCTTTTTTCATTGCTATATAGCTTTTCAATCTATGAGTAATGCAGTAGTATGTGACAGCTATTTAGCAACTAGTTCTCTGGGGAGAAAAAAGAAAAAGCTCTGACTTGGAGTGTTTGCCAATTTTCATGGTATAAATATCCCCACAGTGGCTGATTTCAGACTACTAGAATGCTGTTGCCGAATGTAGAATTGAGAAGTGGTACGTAGTAGGATGCTGTTATAAGATATTTCTGCCATATAAATGTAAATGATCTCAAAAACGTAGATAGTAAAATGCAGTAATTAGAAAGTGGCAAATTTTCCTGTACATTATTTTTGTTTAAAATAACGCTTATTTAATTGTAAGTTTATGTAATTTAATTGTTAATAATGGCTGTGTTTAGCAACCAGTTTGCGAAGTTTCAGAAAATTGAACAATCATTTCTCATGAGCTTATATGAGTCAGCACCAGTGTGAACTGCTGTAATTTGCTTTAATGTGTTTGTGCATTGTACTGTTGATGGATTTTTGAGTTGTTACTAGTTTGGGGCTATTAGAAATAAAGCTACGGTGAATACTGGTCATTTAGTGGGCATATTTGCATTTCTATTGGCTCTGTACTCAGGAGTGGAATATCTGGGTCTTAGGTTATACATTTAATGAGCCTGAGTAGATAGTGCCAGAGAGTTTTCACAAGTTGTCGTATCGGTTTCCACACCCACCGACAGTGTATAAGTTGCTCCACATCTTGACCATTTTCTACTTTTAGCTCTTCTGAGGGGTTTGTAGTAGTGTCTCATTACTGTGGGCTTAGTTTGCATTTTCCTAATAACTAATGATGTTGAGAATCTTTTCATCAGCTTATGAGCCCCTTGGGAATTCTTTTGTTGAGTGCCTGTCCAGGTCTCTTGTCCATTTAAATTATTTATTACTTTGTAGAATTTCTTTATATATAAAAATGAGTAATTTGTCATTTATATGTTTGCAAATATTTTCTCCCTCTTTTTGCTTTAGTTGTTCATTCCATTAATAATGTCTTTTGATAAGCAAATGTTCTTGAGTTTAGTATGGTCCAGTTTATCACTATATTCCTTAATAGTGCCTTCTGTGTTCTGTTTAGGAAATCTTTGCCCATCTCTAAGGCAGAATAAATGCTTCTGTGTTTTCTTCTAGAAATTTTATTGTTTTAGCTTTCATATTTGGATCTTGAGACAATGAATTGGCAACACCCACCCAACTTCCTAGCGCTATCTGTCATTCAGTTTTAAATTCACCATTGCCCATGTGGATGCTATGGCCAGAGCATCTTGTGAAGCCCCTTAGAGCAGCTACAACAAGAAGTTTATGAAACCAGTAGGCCATACAGATTTGTCTCAGATAACTAAAATATGAGACTCCAGGACACAGGTGCCACCATGAAGGAATAATGCTATCTGAGTGGAGAAGAGGTGGTGATTCATCTGATTGTGAGAGTGTGGAGTGTCAGTGGTGACGGCAGGATCAGGGTGGGGGGGGTGGCTCAAAAAGTGTTCACTGAAAAATGTGACAGTGGAATTGTACTTGCCTTATATATACCTGGTACAGAGCCACTGCTCTTAGGAGCTACCTTGCTAGTTGCCTTTTGTCACCACCACCCTTCTATGCTCCCAGGTATTTTTCTGGCTTCACTATTTTTTAAATCTCATAAGAGAAACTTGCATTAAATGAGAACTGAACGAGAGTATATTTCACTCTATGTATGTAGTGAAGGCTTTTTTCTCTGAATTATTTAGGTGCTAAACTTCTTTCTACTTGGAAAACATTTAATCACCCTCATTTAGATGATCAAACACCACTTTTAAAAGGTCCAATTTTATTGTTTGGTCAGTCTTCTCTTTTGATGCTGGAAGGTATTCTTAATCTGTTTCTGCTACTATTTTTATTTTTTATTATTTTTTGAAAGTTTAGTGTTCCTTTAATAATTTCAATAGTGAAAATTCACAGGAGAGAAAAACTATCATTTTGAATTTATTTCAAGCATTTGAAAATGTTATCCCTCCAGAAGAGAACAGTTCTCTCATAATCTTGATAGTTCTATGATTAAAAATGAATTCATCACCCTCAAGGCCTCATGTCCAACTTATTTTATAATCCTCACATTTTAGGTAAGTTTACTAGAACCTCTGTCTGCATGTATTAAGCAAGCATTTGGTTGATGCTAAATATATATGCTTTATATATTTGCTTTATACATAATGCTAAATGTATGTATGTTTATATGTGTCGAAATATATATGACTTTTGTCTAATATTTTGAAATATTGACAAAATAAGATGTCATTCATTCATTCTTATTTTTTAATGGTTTCAATGGCATTGTGAGCATATGGCAAGAAGTATTCTGACTTTGTTTTACTCCATTTTTCCATAGCAATTCCCAAAAGACACGATCAATGAAGAAGTGATAGAATTTCTGAATCCCTACTTTGAAATGGCAGACTACAACATCGAGACAGCTAAACGTGTGTGTGGGAACGTCGCAGGTCTTTGTTCCTGGACCAAGGCCATGGCTTCCTTCTTTTCTGTAAACAGAGAGGTGTTGCCTCTGAAGGTAAGCCTCCTTGGGGGAGCTGCTTGATGTGTGCCGGCCAGGGGTCTCTAGGTCACCTGGGCTTCTCTTTTCATTCAGCACCGGGGCCTTCAGCTTCTGCTGTTACACCCAAGTCCACAGGGAGAGCTGGTGATAAGCCAGGCACAGGATGTTTCTCCTCTGTGATTCTCCTCCAGTCGGAATTGCATGAGCCTTAAGCATAAACTCCCTACAAAGATCCTAAGTCCATTGTGAGGCTGCTGGACAATTTTTTTCCCCCACTGTCAACTTGAAAAAAAGAAACATAGAAAACTGTAGCATAGGATCCACCAATAATGTCTAAGATCTCCTGCTGGGGAATCCAGGGAAGGAGGCAGGTTGACACACAGTTGCTGGTGGCTGATCTTGACTGTAGGGAGATCCTCCTTTGTCCCTCAGGAAAGGAATTGAGTATCATTGGATATTTAATGTAATTTGAGAATATGTCAGTGTTGCCCTTTAAATTGTTACATTTCTAAGCTTCACATGTGTCCACATCCTTCCACCATTCAGTGACACTCAGTCTTTAGCAGCTGGAGAGGCAAGTACGTGTTTTGAAAATGAAACCCTGATGCCTCAAAAATCACACCTTATGGCTTAGATGATTATTTTGCTTTTGTATGAGTCCACTCTCTCAACCATCAATTAAAGTCCATTTACACTTCTAAACCCTTGGAACTTAATAGTCATGCTAAAAATAATCAAGAATAGAAAGAATTTAGGGCTAGAGTTACAGGTCCCATTTTATTTTCTCATGGTTACCGTAGCAGGGCCGTGTATTCAGTTGTGGAGGCCCTTGGGGTCCTAGAGCAACTCAAAAGAGAGGAGACTCACTTGGCTCAGAGATTTTTAGAGCAAATAACTGATGTCATGCTGTCTGACATGATGGATTTTGGGACCATTGAAGACTCCAGCCTAGCTCACAATTGCACATTCTGATATTGACTGAATTATAACCACCACATGCAATGAAAAGGATGGGCATCCTTTGCAAATTTTTCCGGGCAAGCTTATATAAGTGTCTTTAAAGGAATTATGCAGAATTCACAGTGGGGAGTATTTACTTTGTAGAAGTAACTTTAAGTAAAATGAGCTGAAATCAGTACAAAATAATGGATGTTCTGACAAGTCTTATGTAAGGACAAAGATACCTCCTCCCCTGTGTTCAGTATGTTTCAGGCTCCGCCCAGTCCCAGGACAACCTAGCTTTTATCGTGGGAAGTGGAGAGAGCACCATCAGGAGGGGAATCTTCTACTCGTGGCTGGAAGTATGCTTCTTTTCTGAGAAGCCTGTCCAGGGCGTGCCTTCCTGTGTTCTTGGGAGCATCCAGCATCTGGGAACGTTCAGTTTGTCAGGTCCCTCCTATTGGCAGTCAGAAAAATAAACGTACTTACATGGATGCTACACGTTCCCTGCGTAGGGATAAGCAGAGGGCAACGCTAGTGCAGGTTATCATTGGGAAATTCTGCTCAGTGTATTAGGAAACACAGGCCAAGGCCTCTAACTTCACTTATTCCTGGAGGGACTTCACTTACAATCTCCCACTTCCCAAGTAAAGAGAGGTTAAGGACACACCTTAAACCCAGTCAGAACCTCTCCTATGCTAGTTAGTCATGGAGACAGTGAGGGGGCGGTTCTCTGTCATCTTACAATTCCTACAGAAGGGCCAAGTGACTTCTGGAAGTGAATAAACTTAAATATTAATTGCAAGAGTAACAATTTAGATTCTATTCAGTTTCATTCTACTGAGACTTCTTCTTGGAAACTCTGTGAAAACCAGTAAATATCAGTTCATATAAACGGAATGTTACAGGAGTGGAGCTTTAAATATTGAATACAGTTAATAACAATGACAATATTATTTATCAAATTTGTTATATGCCAGGTCCCAGACTTGGGATTTCACATATGTTATCGTATTTAACACACACACACATACACACACACACACACACACAAATCCTAGGATGTAGTTTTTCAATATCTTAATGGAGATACTGAAGCTCACAGAGTTTAAGTAATTTTAAAAGATTCCTCCAGCTCCTAAGGTGAGCAGTTGGACTTTAAAGATTTTATGCTTTTCTGTTGGTAACTTTTGAGAGCTTCATTTAAAATTAGTATTTTTTTTTCCTGAGTAAAGTCCTAGAAAATATTCAAAATCTTTGGGGCTGTGATAGTTTGACTCAGCGGGTCACCTTAGTAAGTTGACGCAGTGGCCTTGCTTTCCTTCTCTGTTTGAGCCAAGGCAACAGATGCTGCTTGGAGCAAATGTTCCAGGAGACAGATTCTTCGTAATCTGTCATTTTTAAGCCACTCTTTTGCTGTCATCAGTTCTAGTCAGTTCCGGAACTCTGATTTTCCTTTCAAGAATTATTCTGCCAAAATTTGGGAACCTGAGATTATCAGATAGGAAAAAATTTATCTCTAAAGAATATTTTTAAGATAAATCTTTTTGTCTCAAACACTTCAGAAAAAATATGGCTCTAGTAGTGGGTCTCCCTATTAAAGTCAATTTTAACGTTTTTTTGTTTTTTCTTTTTCTTTTTTTTAAAACATCTTTTATTGAGTTATAGTCATTTTACAATGTTATTTCAAATTCCAGTGTAGAGCACAATTTTTCAGTTATACATGAACATACATATATTCATTGTCTCATTTTTTTTCACTGTGAGCTACCACAAGATCTTGTATATATTTCCCTGTGCTGTACAGTATAATCTTGTTTATCTATTCTACATATGCCTGTCAGTATCTACAAATTTTGAACTCTCAGTATATCCCTTCCCACCCACCTTCCCCTTGGCAACCACAAGTTTATATTCTATGTTCTTGAGCCTGTTTCTGCTTTGTATTTATGTTCTTTTTTTAGATTCCACATATGAGCAATCTCATATGGTATTTTTCTTTCTCTTTCTGACTTACTTCACTTAGAATGACATTCTCCAGGAGCATCCAGTTTGCTGCAAATGGCGTTATGTTGTTGGTTTTTATGGCTGACTAGTATTCCGTTGTATAAATATACCACAGCTTCTTTATCCAGTCATCTGTTGATGGACATTTAGGCTGTTTCCATGTCTTGGCTATTGTAAATAGTGCTGCTATGAACATTGGAGTGCAGGTGTCTTTTTGAAGTAGGGTTCCTCCTGGGTATATGCCCAGGAGTGGGATTCCTGGGTCAAATGGTAAGTCTATTCTAGTCTTTTGAGGAATCTCCATACTGTTTTCCACAGTGGCTGCACTAAACTGCATTCCCACCAGCAGTGTAGGAGGGTTAATTTTAACATTTTAAAGACTTGAAAAGGGAGAACTATGATTTCAAAATTTTTTTTCAAAAGGATTTAAATTCCTGCCAGCATGGACTATTTTCTACACTCTATCTTTTTCCAATATTACTTTTATGCCTTTTGAGTCTAATTTAGTAGCTTCCTTAAAATGAATGTTTTTATCTGGTCACAGCTCAAGTATTAATTCTTTTCTGGAAGGCAAGCAATATATGAAAATTACAAGAGTGACATCCAGATCACAACTACCCACAAAACCTGCATCTTTAAATTCAGTGATTAATTCTGTTTCATCCTTTGTTTTAACAGCCTCATCAACACTGATGGGTCCTGCTAGGCAGATGGTTCTAAATACTCAGTTTTTTTCCCCCTACAACTCAATATTACAATGTTCTGCAATTTGCCTTATGCATTTAATATTATAATGTTCTGATCTAGAGACAGGCAAACTCTGGCCCACAGGCCAAATCTAAGCCACCACCTGTATTTGTATGGCTCATGAAATTTTAAAATAAGTGCCTAAGCAATAGTCTTCATTTTGCCTCTTGGCCCCCAAAGACTAATATATTTACTATCTGACACTTGATGGAAACATTTTGCTAACTTCTATTCTAATGAATTATAATTTTCTGCTCACATATATTTATGTCAAGTTCCCATTAAGATTTGCTGCAGCCTTATGGAAAATAGTATAGAGATTCCTCAAAAAACTAAGCATAGACTTACAATATGATCCAGTAAGCCCACTCCTGGGCATATATCTGGAGGGAACTATTTTTTGAAAAGATACAGTACCCCAGTGTTCATTGTGGCATTATTTACAATAGCCAAGACATGGAAACAACCTCAATGTCCATTGGCAGATGACTGGATAAAGAAGCTGTGGTATATTTATACAATGGAATACTATTCAGCCACAAAAAAGAATAAAATAATGCCATTTGCAGCAACATGGATAGATCTGGAGATTGTTTTTCTAAGTGAAGTAAGCCAGAAAGAGAAAGAAAAATACCATATAATATGACTTATATGTGGACTCTAAAAAAAAAACCAAATGAACTTATTTACAAAACAGAAACAGACTCACAGGTGTAGAAAACAAACATGATTACCAGGAAGGGAAGCGGGTCAGGAGGGATAAATTGGGAATTAGAGATTTGCAGATACTAACTACTCTATATGAAATAGATAAACAACTAGTTTATACTGTGTAGCACAGGGAACTATATTCAATATCTTGTAGTAACCTATAATAAAAAAGATTATGTATAATTGAAACACTATGCTGTGCACCAGAAATTGACACAACATTGTAAACTGACTATACTTCAATTAAAAAAGAAAAGATTTGGTCTTGACTTAATGCAATTGGGGAAGACTCCAGGGGTGGAGCAGAGGAAAGGTATAACACGTGACCTTGCTGAGTTCTCAGACTCTAACCTGCCGATGTTTGGTCTGTTGCCCATCCCTTCACCTTGTGTGTGTCCCGTGCAGGCCAACCTGGTGGTGCAGGAGAATCGCTACTTGCTGGCCATGCAGGATCTGCAGAAGGCCCAGGCCGAGCTGGACGACAAGCAAGCAGAGCTGGATGTGGTGCAGGCCGAGTATGAGCAGGCCATGACCGAAAAGCAGGTGGCTGTCCTCCGGCACCAGAGGGACTGTCCCACGCCCAACAAATGTCACGTATTTTTCATTAAGAAAACAAAATCTGGCTGTGCACCCTCCTGCCCCCAATGTGTTGGAGTGAACTTGACCTTTCGTCCTTTGGTTGCTTCTTCCCCCTCCATGAGGCTCCAGGAGAGTCCAGCAGCTTATGGAATACAGGGTGGCAGGGGAAGGGTCTCGAGTCTATAGTGCATAGTCATCACTGGTCACCTCACCACCCAGGCTTGTGCAGTTCTCAGAGGAGTGTGTGTCTTGCTGCTCTGTGCACAGGGCAGTGCCTTTGGGTGGGGCCCACTTCCTTAGGGACTCTGGACAGCTAGTCACCCTCTGGGATGCTAGGAGAGAGAGGGCTGGAGCCCTATTCACAGAAACCAAGGATTTCTGCACACTCCTCCAGCCAGGCTCGGAGGGAAAGTCTGCATGTCTTTCCTGTGCTTTCAGACCTTTGTTCCTTTCCCTCCCATTTCCCAGTCCCCCAAAGGGAGATTCCCAAAAGCAAAAGCCAGGAGGGGAGGAGCTGGCCATTTTTTCATTTGGCCACATGGGAGTGGGGATGCAGAATTTAGGGGAAATAACTTAATATTAAAAGTATCTTTCAGATGAAAAATTTGTTTTAAAGGTAGGCAGAAATAAGCGATGTGGTCTCATTGTTCCCAACTGGCCTCTTCCTTCTTGGGGAGAAGCAAGCAAACAAACATGGCTGGTGTAGGTTTGCACGTGCACTTTTCAGCTGGGCTTTCGAGTTTTCTGCATTAAGTCTAGTGGGACAGAGAACAGAGTAGATAGACTAGAACAAACCGGAACAAGTATCTTGCTTCTGAAAAACACTGCCTTGTGTTGTTATTACAAACGCAGTTCATGTCCCTTATAGAAAATACACATAAGTAACCCTGGAGATGAAGACTAAAAATATTTTGCTCTTTTTCATTTCATATCTGCACACCTGCCTGCTTTCCATATATTAAAAGTCCATGTAAAACTCTGACAGATAATTCAGTGCATACTGCTTTATAAATTGAATTTTTAATTTAAGGATTTTTTTCTTCATTATAAACATTTCTATAAGATATTTTTAATGGCTTCAGAGTATTCTTGTTCACAATATACCATAACCTATGTAAATAATCCTCCGTTATTAGACATTTATCATATGCATGCTATGTATGTAAAATATTACATGAATATATATAAATATTATACATGAATTTCCAGTGGCTGGTCCCAGAGTCACTTTATCCATATCCATTATAACTTCATAAGTATGCATTTTTACAAGTAGACTTAGTAGCTGTCTCTTAAACATAGAGAAATAGAACCATTTGTTTTTAAGAACAAAACTCCAAGGTCAGTGGTGTGTGGAGGTCGGGTTAAAGGCTTTTATTGACGGGGGAACAGCAGGGAGGGACCTGCTGAGTCAGCGTGGCTGGAATTTGTGAATGAACTTCAGGATTCACAACCTGAAGAAAATCTGAAGTTTCACCTGAAGTGAAAGGAGATGTGGCGTTAGACAAAGCAATAATGATGCTAGAACTTTAACAGGAGAAATATGCCTCATTTTAAAGTCGGAATGTGGATTCCTTTTCATCCTGTTGTGCTATATGGTATCAGCACGTATGCTTGTATTTTATTTCTAATTTTTCTTGGTAGGGAAGTCATAAATGATGCAAATTTCCATTACTTCTCAGTTTATTAACATCTGGGGAGGGTCTGCCCAAGGGCAGAGGGCCCCTCATGAGGAATCCATCCATGTTCCATAGACAGGGCGTAAGAGACAAGCTGAGCTGACACACGGAAATGGAATCGGATGCTTCCTGTGAAATAAATGGCTCCCATGTCTTAGAAAGGCAGATAACATCTAATGTTTTAAAATTATGGTTTTTTAGCCTGACGCTATATTTATCTGAACAAAGTTTTCTTCTGCTTCTGGCTGTTTTTAGACCTTGCTTGAAGATGCAGAGAGGTGCAGACATAAGATGCAGGCGGCTTCTGCACTGATTGGGGGGTTGGCAGGAGAAAAAGAAAGGTGGACGGAGCAAAGTAAAGAGTTTGCTGCACAAACCAAAAGACTTGTAGGTATGTAGATTCCTTTATGAATGAGATCTTGTGTTGACTGTGAGAGGGAGTGAACAAACTTAAGCTTTAATCATCTGGCCAATTAATAATACCTGCTCTGAGCCTGGCTGTAAATACGAATTTTCTTATAAGAATCACTCAAGCTTAATCAAGGCAACAAGCAAAATTTCAGCCAAAGAATATAACCTCCCTCAATTATAGAAAGGACTTATATGGTTAACACCAGGGTATGGACATTTACGTTTAAAGGCTCTCTAATGTTGGAAAAAAATTGAACTATACTAAAGATAACCAACCTAATAACACTAGGATTTGGCTGTGTGTCTTATGAACAATGTCTGTGTAACATCTTCCTTAAAGGTAAGGGTTGGTACTAAGTCAGATGACCTGGGGATACACTGAGCTGCACCTAGTGGAAGTTTTTGGCTTTAATTCTTATTTATGACCTTACTAACACTGCTAACTGCATCATTTGTATTTTGCCTGTTTTACAAAATCGTTGTTTCTTGCATTATCAAATGCATGACTGAGTCTCTGATAAAATAATGACGAGGCAACTTGAAACAGTAGATCAGGTATATACTTCTGTATGAGACCAATGATTGTGGTAGTGCGACTCTAGATATGGAAAGAAGCAACAAGGGGGACTGTTTTCCTGGATCATGATAGATGAGTAAGACAGATGATCCAGAGAATTTCTGAGTATCAACAGGGCCTGATCCCTGTTAACACTTTTGAGAGGCACGTCAGCAAAATCTTCTGTCTGATCTAGGAGTGAGCCTTCCCAGCACCTTGGGATAAAATTGGTCGTGATTTTTCTCCCAAAATATGGTCGAATTTAGGACCAAGGGGGAGCATTGTGAACGAAAAATACTGCCAACTATATCAGTAAACAAAGGATGCTGAAGCCATTAAGTCATCAGCGGGTGCCTCCACCCCCTTGTGAAGACAAGCCTGCAGCCCGGCCCCTGCAGCCACTCACAATGGTGCACCCTGAGGGGACTCAGAATAAGAAAGGACAGGACACTGGCCCTAGATAGCTAGGTGCTTGTCAAAGGAATGAATTCAATGAGCCCAAATGTTTTCTCCCTCCCATACACTAGAAAGGCACTAAATTCTGTAACTTGAGATGCCTGGTTTTCTTCAGTTAACAAGTAATCTTTTAATGTTCTGACTACCTGGTCTTTGTGGTAAAGCTCCTGTATATCCTAGCTCCTCCCCTACCTCTTCTGAACAGTCCCTCAGAGCGACCTGGGAGGCTGTCATCCCAGGCTTGAAGGGGTTTGAATCCTCAGAAACGTCCGCCGAATAAAACATAACTCTCAACTTTTTGGTTGTGCGTTTGTTTCAGTCAACATTAGCAATCAAACCAAGACTCGATTATTTCAGATTCCTCTGTGTGTGTGTGTCCAGCTATTTCAGCAGGGCGAGTGTTGGTCTGGCATCTCGGCAACTCTTATTAGATGTGTTAATGACCTTGAAAGCTCTTATCAGGTCACTTTTGAATTCTCCTAGGAGTGAATGGTCATGTTGATTAAGGTCGCTTTGAATGAAGGCTCTGTCTTCTGAGGCTTTGCATCCCTTAAACTTGGAAGTCACCCCCTCACATCCCGCAAGAGTCAAAATAATCCAGTGCTTATGTGCTAGCAGCTATTACTCGGCGGACAGTTTGCAGTCTGTTTAACAGTGAACTGAACTACGGCTTATTTGCGACACAGCCACGTGTGGTTACAATTTGGTTTCTGAAATTTAGTTTGAAAGAATAGTTGTCTTTTTTTTTTTTTCATTTTTAATACTCTGCACAATGACAAGGCTGAGTAAAAAGTATTTCAGTGGTGTTTTGTTTTCTGTCTTAGGGGATGTGTTGTTGGCTACAGCTTTTCTATCTTATTCTGGTCCATTTAACCAAGAATTTCGCAATCTGCTGTTAAACGACTGGCAGAAGGAAATGAAAGCCCGCGAAATTCCATTTGGAGATAATCTAAATCTCAATGAGATGTTGATTGATGCTCCTACAATTAGCGAATGGAACCTCCAAGGCCTGCCAAACGATGACCTGTCCATTCAGAATGGAATTATTGTCACAAAGGCATCTCGCTATCCTTTGTTAATCGATCCACAGACTCAAGGCAAGATCTGGATTAAAAATAAAGAAAGCCGAAATGAACTCCAGGTAATCTGTGTTGGAGTATATTTATGTTACTAATCCATTTTAGTGCCCCAGATCAATGAGTATCTGAGGATAAGGAAATATTTGATATTTAGAAAGAATCTTAAATGTTACTATCTAGATATTAATGTTTGGAAACAATTTCTAAAAAAATTGCATCATTTGCATTTGTGTTGGTCTTTCCTAATGCCATCTTTTAAAGGTTTCAGACTCCAGTTAGGACCTGAGGATCTCCTTGATAAACAGACCAGAGCAGGGTTGTATCACCCCAAGTGAGCAGCACTTTATAAGGACAATTCACCATTCATTATTCCATTATTGTTTGTCACAAGCGTGGTGTTGGTGAGGAAAAGGCAGTGTTGCCACCTAGAGCCTTTATGTGCTTCCCTGTTAGAGGGAGTGATGGTTCGCCAAGGGAGAGAATGCAAACAGTTTACGCTTTCTGTACCATTTCACCAAGTATGGTTCCAAGTAAGGTTCTCTGAAAATCTCAGTATTTGTCTCCTGGTGTAGAATGCTAAGGCACCATTTTCTGTCAGTTGTCTTGTGATCCTGTCTGTCAAGAGCACCTCTTTGGTCCTATTTCTAGGTCACATCTCTAAATCACAAGTACTTCAGAAACCACCTGGAAGACAGTCTTTCTCTTGGAAGGCCCTTGCTTATTGAAGATGTTGGGGAGGAACTAGATCCAGCCCTGGATAATGTTTTGGAGAGAAACTTCATTAAGACCGGGTCCACCTTTATGGTAGGTTAAGCCAGTAGAGAACAACGTGCAGAGTGATTACCCTGGGACCAGCTAAATGTGGCACAGATGACGGCTTCTCAACAGGCAGCAACTCAAATCTGAGTCAGTGGCAAGAGGCATTTGCTTTTCTCTTCCACACTTCCTGAGTTGGGATTAAAGACTTCAACAGTTGTCCTTTTAGAAATGTCTACTTCACTTGTGTAATAAAGTCTGACTCCATTTTGATGTTTGACCACGGGCAGTTTTCAAGCCTCATCATGCCCCTCTCCCCTCCATCCCCAGTCTTGGCAAGATGATAAGAAAACCTGGATCCTTTCTCCTTTGATACTTGTGGGAAATTCAAACCATGCAACCCCTGTTCACGCCCATGTGTGGGAATCCTCATCCCAGCCCAATCCACTAACCACTGTTAAAAACCTAAAATAGCTGCCCTTCTGTACTCTCTCAAGCAATTTTTCAGAGCTGCTTAGGACCTAATATCCCCCGAGAAGCTCCTGTGAGTAATAAACCTTTTCGTTCTCTCTTGATGCGTGTGTGACATCATCAGTCTTGACTTCTGAACCAAGTTATGGGTGGGGTATCCATCTCACTCTGCAATATGATCATTGCAATTTTGGTGGTAAGTTCTATCTTGATTGTATGGTGTATATTGAGCTTCCTCCCTTCCTTCTGTCCTCGTGGCTTGAAGCCCTGTGAATGCCTAATGACCATTTCTTCTTTAGTATACAAATGATCTCCAGGTACATAGCCGTTTAAAGGAATACTGGATCCTATACAGAAAGGACTTGGTGAGATATCTCTATTTTATTACTTTTAACTTTCTTTTTCACAAAAAAGGTGAAAGTCAGTGACAAAGAGGTAGATGTGATGGATGGCTTCAGACTCTACATCACCACCAAGTTGCCTAATCCAGCCTACACCCCTGAAATAAGTGCACGAACGTCCATCATCGACTTCACTGTCACCATGAAAGGTCTGGAAGACCAGTTACTGGGGAGAGTCATTCTCACGGAGAAGCAGGTGAGTGAAGTATGGCCACCCCCTTTTCTGCATCGTGTTGTGATTCTTTCACTGATGAAAATAATATAGTAAAGGTGGTAACAGGATTGAGTTCTCCCCTTTAATTCCTATATTTTTTCCATTATATATTTCCAAGTGTCTTGGATAACCACTAACCAATTATCTACCCAGTAGGTTTCATCTGCATCTCATAAATCACATAAATCATTAATTGGTTTTATATAGAGGAATGATGTAACTCTGACACTATTATTCTCATTTTCAGCCTCATTGTTCTGGTTTTATATTACTTTATTTTTCTGAAGTTTGTTCTATTAGTAGCTCTAGTCACCTGTTGACTTTTAGCTTTCTAGCACACGGTTAGGTTTTTCTTTCGTTTGATTCATTACTATGCTTTTGGAATATAAAAATGACAACTTAAAACATTGTACTCAGGTGACACAGCATTGCCAATTCTGATTTGTTATCTCAGAGAGAGCTCTGTGCAGGAAGCTTGTGAAGCCAGATTTCACTCTGCACTTGTGGAAGCTACTGGCTTAATTATGCTCTAAGCATAACTCCATGTCTGTTTTCTCTCCCTGAAAAATGTCCAATAATTTATAAACTTCCTTGTTCTAAGTCAGCATCTCTCTAGGGAACATTTGAGTCTTAAGGAAAAAAATCTAGAGGATTTTAATAGAACTGCTTTGGGGATACTGCATGAACTCTGAGTGGCTATTGATTTTTTTTCCTGGGCTCAATAGCAATGAGGAGGTTACTTTACTTTATGCCCCCCTTCTACACTGACCTAGAGATTTATTTAGGTTAAAACTACTGGCCCAAATCTTTGGACTCTGTCCCTCCCAGTGTTGTTACCTTTTCTGTAGGTCATACCGTGCTTGCTTTTCTGAGCTCTTCCTTATGTTTCTTTCTCTCTCTCTCCTTCCCCTCTTCCTTTTTTGAATCATCTCTTTTTATTTTTAAATTTATTGTACATAAATCACAGAGTTATACACTTGGAAGTTGACTAAGAGTATTTAATCCAGCTTCATAAATTCACATGGTTGGTGACCTCAGTGTGGCAGGGACGGATGCTGGAGTTCCCACCACAGACTGGCTATCGAAGTAGTCCCAGCCTTCCAGATATGTGCTGGTTTGTTTTTGGAGGGTCAGTCGAGGTGGTTGAGGAAGTTTAGCCCTGCCACACCCTTTCTTCAGGAAGGACTGGGATTCTTGATCAACAGCAAGTCATGGTAAGATGGGGAATCCCTCAGAATCTTCGGGGCAGCGTCCATCCCTCATCTCTCAGGCTCTGCTTTCCCTCTGGTGGTGGCTTCAGGGAGATAAGGGACTTTGATGGCAGTTTGAATAATATCCTTGCCCTTGGTTTTCTTTCTGTTCAGCTGAGATGAATATAGTCTCTTTGGAAAAAATAATTTGGCCTCCCAGAGTTTTGGTTGCCACAAAACAAAACAACAGGTCCGGGACTGAGCCGTAACTGTTGCAGCAGAGGTTAAAGATGGACTGAGGAGCTCTCTGAGCTCCTTTGAAAAGATTTTGAACAGCCTTGAAAAGCCAGTGTGGATCCCAGGCCAGACCTTTTTTTTTTAATATCCTAGCAAACTTGAGTGTCTTGAGAAATTTTAAAATTACCATCGTTTTATTATCAGACTTCATTCCAGACTCACAGTAAATAATTCTTAGCAAAGTGTGGGCAGAGTGACATGATACTCTCTTAGAGTAACAGAGGGTCATCCTGCCCGGAATCGTGTTATAATACAACATGTAACCTGCGTTTTCTTTTCTCCAAATCAAAGACTCACGCAAAAGGTGAGCTGCTGGATGTCAGTTTGATGGTTTTACGTCGTATTCTTCCTGCCAGCAGATTTTCTGTTTTGGAGCATCTGTTCTGCCCACCATACTCCCGAATCAGCCCACAGTGAGGAATCTTTTCAGCCTGGGTGGTGGCAAGTGAGTCTGAGTTGATCTCTGGTGCTTTCAGGGCATTTCTGATCATCTGGTGACTTGGTTGGAAAGAGCCTATGTCTTTGCCTATGGACTCAGATATGGAAACAAATTTTTTTTTTAAGTCCAAATTGTTCCCTTGACTTCCGTGACAATGCAGTCTCTCTGACCGTGATTACTTCTTAGGTGACTGTAAATATAAACTATCAACATAAAATGTCATTGGGTGAAGTCGGGGCTATTGGAAGCTAGGAAGAACCCACAGATGGGAGGCTGATATTGGAAAGCATCTAAGAAACTCCCCAAAAGTGGGGCTGACGTAAGTGGTGAACATCCTGTCAGGATGAGTTACGCCTTCACCGCTCTGTTGATTCTTCTGGTGAAAGGCGGCTTAGAACAGTAAATTAGGATGCAAGGGAAAGGCTGCTCTCCTCTGGAGTTCATA
Source organism: Camelus ferus (assembly GCF_009834535.1). Classification (NCBI taxonomy): domain Eukaryota; kingdom Metazoa; phylum Chordata; class Mammalia; order Artiodactyla; family Camelidae; genus Camelus; species Camelus ferus. The sequence goes on along the minus strand of NC_045698.1, from coordinate 9,825,284 downwards.
AATTCACCAGCCGCCCAGTGTCCTGGGAATCCAGGCAGTGAGGAGCCTCCTTGTCACACAGGATCTGGTCTCATGAATGCTCAGCTGTACAGCCTGCTGGACCCTCCGATTTGTTTGCTTCAGAAACAAATGGAAACCTCAGAGCATACGAATGCAAGGACGGCAGATCTTCAGCTGGCTTTATACTTTTCTGTGTGCTTCAAGGCAGTCATTTTAAATGCCTGGGCTGTTGCCAAGTTCACATCAAGGTCATATTCAGTTGTTGACTTGATGTACCTGGGAGTAGATTTAGACAGCCTGCTGTTGTCACCCGAAGGGTGTGTGGTGAGACCGTTTTAAACAGGCAGCAAACCAGTGGCCCTTCAGAAACTTTCCTTTAAAGAAACCCAGTCTCTTAGGGTCACTCTCACTTTGATCCTAGAGAACAAGACAGAATCTCAAAGAGAGCTATGTACTATTAGGGAAAAAATACTAATATTGACTAATAGCTACTGGTCACAGAATACAAGGCCTCAAGTCTCATCATTGTTCAGAATTTTGGTTGAGTGAACAGATGTGTGATTTATTTCCTTTGGAGCTGGAAGGACCTGTACTCGGTGGAACTGACATGGGAAGTAATTTAGTAAGACACCAAACAGGCATTGTTATCACCTGGCTCACTGGTGGTGGAGGAAAAAAAAAATGTTTCTGAGTTTTGTTGTTTAATCTTTCTATTTTAATTAAGGTAAAGAAGAGAAAGAATCTTCAGGAATGAAAGCCTGGCTGATAATTTTAAAATGAGAGCTCTGGAAGGCTGTCATCTGCTTTAAAAATGATGAAGTTTATGTGCACAAAGAATTTTAGTTTTTGTTTGTACCTTCATGAGCCACTTAATTTTGATCATTTAATTAATTAGTAGTACATTTCATGAAATTTTATGGAATCACTGCTGCATTTTCTTACTCAGTTCGGCGATACTTTGCACATTATCACAGTTCTGTAAAATTTTTATGTTTTAGCCTTAGTATATACAATCCATAGCACAAATGTTTACTGTTCCGTGTGTGTGTGTGTATTGAGATACTCCCTTTTGTGGGCAAAATGCTTATAGACAAAGTTATTTTGATTAATTTTGTCTCTTAATTTCTTAATATTAATTTAGAAAAGAATGATCCTATATATTATGGAGCTAAAGTTGTAATTCAACAGAAATGTGTTTAAATCAGTTATACAAATGAAAATATGCCGAAAACTTTACTCCAAACTAGGTTTTCCATTTTAAAATCTCAAATAAAAAGCAAATAGCAATTTTTCTGTTTTCTTTCAGAGATCACTTTCTTTGTCCCGTAACTGTTGTCCTATTCTAGGGTCTGGCTGCTGGTGTACTATTTAATAGTTTGTTTTCATAATCCAAAATATTATCTTAAGTTGTAGTATTTACTTTAGAGTATATTATTTCATCAGTTTCAAACTATGGGGGAAATTTACTTCTTAGCCTTATTTTAATCCTTTGGGAATATACGCGTTACATTTATTGAAAGTTTTATTTAATTAGTGTTGTTAACAATGATATTAAATTGACCACAATCATCTCAATAATATTCAAGCTTTTACTTATTATCTTTAAAATCAGAAATGGAATAATTTGCACCTTATTGTATGCATCACTGATAACTGTTCATTTTACTAATAATGGTTTTCATAAGCAACGTGGAGGCACGATTTTAGTCTCAGTCCCATAGCTCTCAGCGAGAGATGAGATTGGAAATACAGGTTGTAACAGGTTTTACAAACTATGTTGAAAATTTTGGACCTTTCCAAATAGTTAAGGGAGATCCCTCAGTGACTGGGAGCAGAAAAGGGGGTGATGGCAGAGCAAAGGGTCTGCGGGGAGACCAGTTATGATTAAAGAAGTAATTAAAGACTACATTAGGGCAATTGCTGTGTAATTGGAACAGATGGAGAGAAGAAAGATGATTATGTTGGAAGGCTCAATAAGACTTGGTGCAGTTTTGGGATTTGACAGCCCATGGTCTTGTTTCCAGCAGACATGAAAGCATGTGCAAGATTAGAAGGTTCTCCTTTTTTAAAAATTCCTTTTCAGCTACTTCATTGTGCTTTTATGATGATATGTGAAATTCTAAAGTATGATTTATTTTGTGCCAACTTATAATTTTATTTTTCAAACTACTCATTTCCAAATAAATATTGTAATACATCTGAAAATACATGCTGGAAATGAATCAAGGGAGGGGATGAAGAGATGTATTCTGAGCAGCTATCATGATCCAGTCACTGGTTTCAGCTGCTTGTCTAGTGATATCCTCACAATCACTCTCTGAGCTGTTTTTATGTCCACTTTGCAGATGAAGAAACTGAGGCTTATAGACTTGTGTAGCTAATAAGTCCTGGGAGTTAGGATTCAGACATATCTTCCTGATGTCAAAATCCTCCCTCTTCCCACTGCTTTACTTTCCTTCCCTTACCTGTTCAACCAATGGTTATTAACTGGTTGGAATAATGCTTATTAAATGGCTTTTAAAACAGAGGCCAATGCTCTTTGTGTTCATGCGATTTTGTCACCACAACCTTTATTTTTAACTTCATGGTTTTCAGTTACAAAGGGAGAATTTTCATATTTGTATTTCCAGCATTAAGACATGACTAGATTTTTGAGTTAACCATATGTTTCAGTTTATCAGTTTGAGAATGGGTATAGCCTTTAATCGTTCACTCCACAATATTAATGGAGAGCCTACTACGTATGAGGCATTCTGCTAAGAGTTGGAGAATGTGTCAGTGAACTCCAAAATCCTTGGAGTGTAACTATTAAATTATGTCTTATGTTAGAAAGTAAGTAAATAATCATTGCAATTAATGAGTAGTCCTCTTATGTCTTATATTATTTCATATGATTCATCACTGCATTTAACTTCAGATTTCTAGTTTTCTCAGTAGGGAGTCGGATCTACAAAACCTGCTGAGCCATATCCAGAATACCTGATTGAGATTTATCTTTCTGAAGCTTTACTCTAGCCATGTGAGCTTGGTACCACGTGCGCGGGTAGCTGCCCAATAGGATCTACCCACTAATGCCTACCTTTCTCTTCAAAATCTTAAATACTATTTACTCATTGCCTTTTCCTATTTTAATTCTTTTATGAGCTTCAAGTCTCTCATAAAACAATGTGACTCATGAATGTACAATTTGACTTGGTGCCAGAAGCATATTTTCTTTGTTGTCTCCCAGCCTCTGGGCTTCCTGCTGCCTTTGGCTTGTTCAGTGTCATGGCCATTTCTTCCTTCCCCCACCCTCACCAACCCCATCGTTTCTTTCCTTCTCTTTCACTGTCTCCCCCTCTCCAAACTACCAAGTGGAAAAGGTGGCCAGTAAGGACAATAATCTTCCAAAGCCATTCTCTCCCCAGTTATCCATAAAGGTCTTGCAGGAAAGAGTCAGAGCTTCACTTCTCTTGGTGAGAACAGCATCTTTTCAGGTCAAGATGATTTTTCAATTTAAATGTACCTGCAGTAGCAGCACAGTTTGCCTGCCTAACTTTTTGGACACTTGCTTGTCGCAGAATTGGGTACTATTTCAACAAGCAAGTTGAAAATAATCACATTCAAACAACAGCAGAAATCAAATAGGGGTAAATGTATTTAATCCGAGACATATATACTTGTCTTCAAATATATTTCAGTTTCAAAACAGGAGTAAATATAATCACAAAAGTCACTTAAAAATGATTTGACTTTAGGAAATAAATAGATAGTAAAGGAGATTTTGGTAATTTTTTTTAAAGCAAATTTTACATTCTTTGCCACCAATTTTTTCCTCCATTAATTCTCCTCTTATTTTGGTGTCTGTATTTCCCTCAGTCAAATATGGTGACTACAGTACAGAAGCTTGAGAGTAGCCCCATAGGTTAACTTTTCAAGAAATGGCCAAACAATAGTTGTTAATTAAGGAGGAAAATATATTTATGCAAATTGACAGGAACTGGAGAAAGAAAGAACTCGTCTCATGGAAGACGTAACTGCAAACAAAAGGAGAATGAAGGAGCTCGAAGATAATTTGCTTTACCGGCTGACGAGTACCCAGGGGTCCCTGGTGGAAGATGAGAGTCTCATCGTTGTGCTAAGTAACACAAAAAAGACAGCCGAGGAGGTGACACAGAAGCTGGAAATTTCGGCCGAGACAGAAATTCAAATTAACTCAGCCCGGGAGGAATACAGACCTGGTAAGTTTGGTAATGAAAGACAAATGTCGCAGGAAAATGAAGCAAGAAATGAGAATTAGAGGAATTGAAGTAAGGAAGGATGTTATGTAAATGATGATGCAAAGTGAAGTGGCTATTTGTTTTGTCGCTTTTCTTTGGGAAATATTCAGTAAAAGATGAAGACATTTTTTGATGGTGCAGATTTTCTAGGTGTTTATAATTCATGTTAGTTGACAAATTCTTTAAGGTTCCTGTGAACTTATTTTTAAACTAGAAATTAAAGAGGAGAATTTTTAAAGGATATCCAACTACAAACTAGTGAAGTTGAGGAATCCATGCTGCATTTGTGGGCTGTTCTCTAGTTTATCATTTGGTAACCATAAGCCTGTATGTTTTCATTGTAGCCTTGTATTAGTTCTCTGGTCTCATGGGAACGCGTCAGCCTTATCTACCAATTAGCAAATCGTTATTGTTTGTGGGTTACAAAAGGAACCTGCTAAAAGACTTCCATTTCCTTTGGTAATTTATCATTCCTCCTGGAAAAATAATCAAAACAATATCTGCTAGTGGAGAGTCAATGGCGTCATATTTACGATGCCTTGATTTGCCAACTTGAGGCCAAGGTTATTCAGGGCTTCTTCATGGAGCATAAGAAGGAGGTCCTTACAACGCTTACACACACAATCTGCTGGGTGTTATAACCTGTGCTATCCCATTGGTTGTCTTTTCTATCTATGAAAAAATGTAATAAAATATATTTATAAGGGATCTAGAGATTCTAAAAAGGAAAGTATCATTTAATGAACACAAATAGCAGACTCCCTGTCCCAAGCTTATAAAGAAGAATTAAATATATATGATGAACGTTGCTCTAGACTCTCATTGCTGGTAGACAGTCATTGAAAAGACATAAAAATAAAACTTGTTTTCATTTAGGCTTCAGACTGCTCTGTGCACAGGTCATTTATTTTCCACGCTCGTAGTGACAGCAACCTTGCTCTTTGTCTTTTCAGTCGCTACACGAGGCAGCATCCTCTACTTCCTCATCACGGAGATGCACTTGGTTAATGAGATGTATCAGACTTCGCTCCGCCAGTTTCTTGGCTTGTTTGACCTTTCCTTAGCCAGGTACGTCTGTACTCAGGAAGCCAAGCTGAATTCTTTATCTGTGGGCTAGGATGATGACCTTACATTGATAACATCTTTTCCCTTTGCTACTAAGATTCTTTTTTTTTTTTTTTTAACATCAGATGAGCATAATTACCAGTGTGTTAACAAATCATTCTCATTTGTCATTTTATGCTCAGAGAAAGCTCTACCAACTATTCATTGACTGATTGATTCCTTTGGTTTCCCCTGTTTCTGCTAAACAAGAAAATTACCAAGACGTTGTTGTGAGTGATAATGCCCCGTGGGTAAAACTGATTCAGACAAAAATGTGGAGGATTCTGTTACATTAGTTCATGTTGAGAAAATGCTTGTTATTTTAGATTTAGGAGGCTTACTCTAGATGTGTAAAAAGTAAGAATTGGTCCTCCAGAGTTACTTATTTTACGTTAAAGATGTTGTTTTTAGGGACAATTGAAAATGCTTGTTATTTTAGATGTAGGAGGCTTACTCTAGATGTGTAAAAAGTAAGAATTGGTCCTCCAGAGTTACTTATTTTACGTTAAAGATGTTGTTTTTAGGGACGATTGAAAAGGGCGATGGGATAAGCCTGACTGAAGTGTTCTGTTCTCCAGGTCTGTCAAAAGCCCAATCACAAGCAAGAGGATCGCTAATATTATCGAACACATGACCTACGAGGTTTACAAGTACACAGCCCGGGGATTGTACGAGGAGCACAAATTCCTGTTCACCTTGCTGCTTACCCTAAAGATCGACATCCAGAGGAACCGAGTCAAGCACGAAGAGTTTCTCACCCTTATCAAAGGTCAGTATAAGAACAGGAAGCGCTGTGCACAGGTGCAGATGTAGGAATCATTGTGAAGGTCCTGTGCAGTTTTTGTTTTTTTTTTTGGCAATGGCAGTTTTCCTTGCATCTCATTGAAGATCGCATTTATGTGAGATCTTTTATTTGTTCATTTATTGCATGAATATTTATTGAAAACATACTGTGTGCTGGCACACGGAATAGGTACTTGGGACAGATAATAAACAATAGTAAATTGTGTAGTACATAGAAAAGTGGTAAGCACTATGGGAAAAAACAGAGAAAGGGAGATGGGGGAGCGTTACAGGGTGTGTGCAAGGGGGAGGTTTAACATTTTAAATGAGATATTTAGTGGGGTCTCTAGTTGGGTAGGACTCCCAAGACATGGACAGGTGAGCCAAGGCCTGAAGGAGCAGGGGATGCGGGTCCTGGGGCATTTAGAGGAAGTTTGAAGGATGAGGAGATGGCATCAAGGGCTCAGAGCCTGGTGTGATGGAGGCAAAGCCAGGCAACCAGGGGGGCTGGAGCAGAGCGGGTAAGGTGACCGTGCCGCGCATGCCCTGAATGTTTCCTCTGTATCTGTTGTGACATCACTCACAGACGGGTCCCCTGTGCCCCTGGAACAAGACGGCCCTGTGGAAGGCTGGGAAACCTACATTTACTAACACATTCTTGAAAGTCTGGACAAAAAACTATTTAAAATAACCGTGGAAATGATGCTGGGGTTGAAACGGTTTTATATACTATATCTTTCTTTTTTAAAAACTTTTATTGAAGTATAGTTGATTTACAGTATTTCTTTCAAGTGTATAGCCGATTGATTTAGATATACATATACATGCATATATATGTATTTTTTTTCTTTTCAGATTCTTTCCATTATTTTACAAGAAATTGAATAGAGTCCCAGGTCTATCTTTAAAGATAAGACACAACTTTATCTTCAGAGTGGGGTGGATTTTCACGATTTCACCTGGAGAGTAGATTTGCAGAGGAGCTTGAAGAGGACCCTGGTCGGGGCAGAAGGGAAGGGCCCACGTGGGGGTGTATAGGTCGGAGTCCTACTTACACATATTCATGTTCATGTACACAGGCCTGTGCATACATATATCTTATAGCAGCAACAAAGACTCATTCAGTTACACTTGAAAATTTAGAAATGTCTGATCTGTGGCTGATTTCTTTCTCTATTCTTTGTGTTTAGCCCTCAAGCCTTTGCTCCTTGGGTTTCTTTATTTTCCCAGTTTCCTAAATCAGAGCACAGGGAAGATGAATGGTCTGGAGAGACATCCCCTTAGATAGACATGCAGGTGTAGGGGTTGCCTTCTCCCTTCAGTGAGTCTTCATACATCACTAATTCTTGGCCTCAGTGGGTCTGGTCCTCCAGCTGGTGGGGCTTCCCATGGGAAAGCTGTGCCTGACCTCCTCAATTCAGGCATGGGAGCCATCTCCCCATGGAAATGACATTGGACATAGCATCCTGGACTGGTTGAAATATTGTAAATTACGTTACAGTTTGGCATGATGGTATCAAACATGGTATTTAGGCTTAGGAAGACTTGAAGGGAAAAGAGCGGCTTTGCCTCTTTCTGGATGAACGGTCTTAAGCAGGTGACAGCCTTCTCGAGCTTCAGTTGCCTCCACTATAAAACAAGGGTAGTCAAATATACGTAATAGGATTATTGAGAATTCACACAACTTACACAAACCCTGGCAGATGGAATATGGTCAGCAAGTGACAGATTATATCAGCTTTAGTTTTTTAGTTTATTTTGCTTGGTCTGAGGCTTGCATGGGTTGGACTGGTTTTCGTGGGCCTTTGGCATTCAACAGCTGGTTTTTGTACTGCTTTAAGACACAGTTTCATAAGATTTCCTTTTGCTAATTATGTTGGTGAGAGCTGCCCAACGGCATGATCCCTCTGTAGGAACTTTTAAATCACTTGTTTGAAAATGTTATTTAGCTAGCAACAGTGTTTAGATACTGGTCTCAATTAATTTATTCATCTCTGGATGGGAAAGGATGAGCCTAGATGACTTTCTAAATCTGTCTTAGCTATGCCACTCTATGACTGCATGGTATAACTTGTATAAATCTTTCATTAAAAGCATGTATCATTTTTACAAAGAATTATGATAAAGATTTAAATCTACTTTTCCCCAGAGTGAGGGTTTGAGGGTTTGAAGGGACTGGCATAATTCTCAATCATGTTGATAATTTATTTTGAATTATCCCCATCCCAGCTGTTCGTTCAGCAGGAGTCCATCTAATCTGGTGTCATATTATCCAGGAATATGTCCCTCCTCCTCCTTCCGCCCATTACAATAGTCTTTGTGGCCCATTGTACACTTTTGAGGCAGACAAGATAATCATGACCTCGTTACCCTCTACTAAGTAATGAATAATGCTTTGGCTGCAAGGAACATCCTTTCTTTCCCATGAATAGCTTTTCCCTAACTCTGTGGTGAATACCTTATTCTTTTCAGTTGGTCAGAAAATGGGCAGTTTCCTTGGAAATTGGTGTGACATTTTTCAACACAGTGCCATTGTCTTTAACTGCTCCCTGGTGTTCAAGCAATCTGTTTTGATTTTATGAGTTAATATTTTCATTGAAATGGCTTCCCTTACCTTTTGTTCCGCTTACCTTGGAAGTATACTAAGATAGATTTGGCAAAAGACAGCAATTTAGTGGGGTCCATGGTATCTAAATAAAGTAGAGATTGGCTCGATAAATATCTTGAGCATTATCATTTGTTTATGACCTGCTCTGTTCCAAAAAATAGTGTAGCCAAATGGATTGGTTACATCCTTTTATGAATTATGCTTAGAGCATATTTTCTGTGAAACATTTTAATAGATGTTATTTATTAAATAGTGTATTTCATCCTGTAGAAGACTTGCTAACTCTTTGACTTAAAATATGATTTTTCTGAGATGGGCAGCAACAACATTTTAAGGTGTCATTTATTTTATAGTGTTGTGAGAGTTATGGGAGTTACATGAGCTTGGGTAAATCATCAGGAAAAAGGTAAGAGTCGGTACCCAGTGGAAATGTTTGCTGTGGTTAGACTGACCAAAAATAAGTGCCATAACACGAGGCCGTTGGGTATGCTCAAAATGATGTAAATGATACACTGATTTATAGGGGAGAAGCCTTCAAACACAGGTAGTGCTACTAACATTTCTAGGTAAATTATCTTCTTAAAATGAGCTTATGTCAACATTCGGCAATTCTTAATGCTGACAGTAGCTGCTCATTTAGCGACCCTCTGCTTTGTCCTTGATCCTGTTTTGAGTGGCTTACACATATATTTTCTATCATTCTGCTGTTTTCAGACACCCAGGCTTCATTATTCCCATTGTACATATTTGGAAACTGAGGCCCAGACAGATGAGCTTGTCCTGGACCGTGGCCAGGTGGAGCTAAGATAGAATCCAGCACTTGTCTGGATCCAAACCTATAGTATTGATTCTTAAAAATTTTTTTCCCCTAAAACCATGTATTTCTGTTTACATTTTAAAGCTTGTTCGTCACTGTGATTCATGTTTCTGAGTTTAATAAATGTCAAGGTGGTAAAATAATTGAAATTAAAATAGTTTCAGCAAAAGTTTTTTTTATAAAGAAATGATTTTACAGTAAAGAAAGAAAAATGTAATAATTTTAGATGTTTCACTTGAAAGGTGGTGCCTCGTTGGACTTGAAAGCCTGTCCTCCTAAACCGTCCAAATGGATCCTGGACATGACCTGGCTGAATTTGGTGGAACTCAGCAAACTTAGACAGTTTTCAGATGTCCTTGATCAGGTATCTTATGCTTTGAATAAACTTATGATAATGTCACAGTGATTTATCAGTGGCTACATTACTTGTGGGAGAGAGAGATTTCTTGCTATGGTTACTCACACAATGGTAGGACCAGTGCCCGGCCTTCTCTACAGCCCACTCGTGCTCTGATAAAGCAGACTCCACCCGTGGCCCACTGGCCTCACAGGAAGACGTTATTTGCCCAGGAAGGTTAACCAGCGCTGACCTGGGCCGTATGTCAGGTTCACCAATTGGAGGTCCGCAAGCGGGAAGACTGGCAGGTTCAGTTGGGTCGCATGATGAGAGATGCTCAGGAGGTTCTGCCTTCTTTCTAGAGATTAACTGGACAGAAATAGGAACATCCTGTGTCTAAATGCTAAATATCCTTTCTTTCTTGCGTCTCGTTCCTCTCTCTCTCCTCCTTTTCCTCCTGCTCCTCATTGTACTGCCCTAGCTAGGCGTCTGCGTGTGAGTCTGACGCAGCCACCTGGCCTTTTATCTTCAGGAGCTGTCCTTTCAGAAGCAGCCAGTTCCTGATGGATGGTATATCTGTTGGGACCATGGAAGCTGGGTATAGAAAACTGAATTAGGACAAGCCAGGAAACAGGTTCTTGAAAATCTGGTGACCAGAGAGAAGTCACATGGACCAGCAAGGTGGCTTTCTTAGCTGCAAGTTGAAGGCTTTTTTTGACCAAAAAACATCCTAGGGCTGGTTCTTGACTTCTCTACTCTAAATTGACTGGAAGATTAAGTTCTGCTATATTTTTATGTTTCGGCTTAATCTTGGTGATTACCATGCAATTAGGGGACAAACCATCCTACTGGGTTAAATAACTTTCACCTGGGAGATTTTAATGCATTCTAGCTTGTTCCCCCAGGGGATGACGCTGAGTGACCTTTCCTGGACCATTGTCTGTCGAAGTAGCTCTCTTCTGGAGGTTATATTTTATGCCTGAAATCCACCCATATTATATAGTCTTTCATGATTGAAAGAGGTGATTTTTATTCTTACATGATATTTTCTGACTACGAACCTAAATGTATTTTCCTTTAATTAGACCTTCAAAAAATATATTTGGGGCTTTAATCAAAGGGGATCTACCAGAGAATATAAGATTAAATTTATCTGCAGGTGTTATTCTATGAGTTTCAGATACTTGCCCATATAATGCTTGTTTCTCTTTGATTTTTTAAGCTCCAAAGGAATAACAGGCTGTGGTTTTTTTTCCCTTTATTAATTGCCTGTAGGAAGCAAGTGCGATTATTCATTTGATGACAATATTAAGTGGTATATTTCAAATTACTCTAGATTGATACAGTATTGACCAAAAAACTTCAATAACAAACACGTATTAAATGTCTTCTTTTGTTCCAAGAACGGTCCTGGGAAATGAGGAAACATAAGTGAACGAGACTTGGTTCCTAATCATAGGGGATCTCTTGGAGCAAATCATATTTCCTTAAAATAATGAAAATGAATTTCTATTGATCTCTTTATTCTGTTACAAATTTGCTACCACAAAGGCATAGAAGAAATTACAACCCGGGACTCTCCCTCCTTTGAAAGGGAGACATAGGCTGGCATTAATACAGACTGACTTTAGAACAAATCACATTTGATTTTAGACTCTCCAACTTTTGGCACTAGAATATAAAATTTTAAAGAATAGTCAAGGGATATCATTCACACATGTCTGCAATGGTCAGAAAGTTAGAGGAAAAATGTGAACTCTTAGGAAAAGAGTTTTCTGTGGTGTGACACATTTCCTATCCCCTGGCATTTTCAGATATCAAGAAATGAAAAAATGTGGAAAATTTGGTTTGATAAGGAAAACCCTGAGGAGGAACCCCTTCCAAACGCCTATGATAAATCTCTTGACTGCTTCAGACGTCTTCTCCTTATTAGAGCCTGGTGTCCTGACAGAACCATTGCCCAGGTAAAAAGTACATATTTTAAAAATAGGAGAATATTATAAAGGAGAATTTCCTTTTAAATTTAAGAGACTATTTAAAATGTTCACCCCAATGAGAATTTTTCTTGTAGGCTTTTATATAATTTTCTAGCAATGCAGATGTGAAAAATGGAAAAAACAAACAAATAAATATACTGGGGCATACATGTGGGCTACGTGATTTGATAATTTTCTTTGGTCTAAGTGGTACAATAAGAGTGAATGAGGAAACCATGTTTTGAAGGTGAGTATGTCGGTATAGCTTGAAGGTGATGTAATGTTTTTCCATATCATTTTTATATTAGCTCAAAAGTGATACAGCTCCTCCATTTTGCTAGTGGGGGAAATAGTAAAATAATGTTTATTTTTTTAATTAAAAATTTTTTTTTATCTGTTTATTTATTTTTAATTTATTTTTATTGAAGTATAGTCAGTTACAATATGTCAATTTCTGGTGTTCAGCATAATGTCCCAGTCATACATATACATATGTATACATGCATTCATTTTCATTAAAGGTTATTACAAGAAAGATAATGTTTCTTGAATGGAGGAAGGATGTGCAGGTACTAGAGGGGAGAGAGAGGCCAGAGGGAAGCAGAGTATTCCCAAACTCACAGTCATTTCCCTGGAGCGTGTCACAAACCTCCATGTAAGAAAGCAGGCTGGCCTAACGTTCTTTGAATGGTACATACGGTTTAAATGTAAACCCTTCCTCCAGAAGGTCCATCTTTTCAAAGGCTTTTCATCTGCTGGCCCTACTATCATAGAAGTTCACCCACTAGACAGACGTGTGGTGTCTTGCCTTCACAGCTAAAAGTTAAACTTTAATATTCATAGACATTGATTTTTTTGAACAGACTTCTTAAATAAGCCATAAAGTAACAATAGGCTAGAGTTTCTAATAGAATGTAGGAAGTCATCCCTGTCACCCTCCAGAGGGAGTGTTCAAAACATATGGAATAACCACCTCCAAGCCCACCTGGGTGCTGCTGGAGTCATAAAAACAACCAGATTCAATGGTTTATTGAGAAAAGAAAAATGAGTTCTGCCACTCAGGGCACTAAGATCACCCTTCCTTTGGTTTTTCTTCTCGACTTCATTATTTTTATCCTTCCCAGATGAATTGTCAAACAGTTGCCTTATTTAAAGGAAGTATAGAAGGTTCAAGTAGTCTCTCTCTCTCTCCCTCCCCCACTTTTTTCCTCTTCTTTTTCCCTTTCTCCCTCCATCCCTCCCTCCCTCCCTCCCTCCCTCCTTCCTCCTTCCTTCCTTCCTTCCTTTCTTCCTTTTCTCTTTCTTTCTTTCTCTTTCTTTCTTTCTTTCTTTCTTTCTTTCTTTCTTTCTTTCTTTCTTTCTTTCTTTCTTTCTTTCTTTCTTTCTTTCTTTCTTTCTTTCTTTCTTTCTTTCTTTCTTTCTTTCTTTCTTATTTTTTTTTTAATTTAAACACTATATTGGGTTCAATGCTGAAACTGAAGTCTCCCCCGCTCCTCTGTAACTTTGTCTTCTTCATCCTGCCCTTTGTCATCCTTAGCCGACAACAGCCATGGCTTCCTAACTTGCCTCTTGTAGTTCATTCTTGCCCACTCTAATCCATCCTATATATTCTAGAAGAAAGGGAAATATCATTATGGTATTCCTTTAATGGCTCCTATGGCTCTTATGATAACACCCAAGTCTTTAACAAGATCTAGAAGGTTCCTTGGAAAACTGTTCTCTCCTCTGAAGTTCTTATTCACACATTAGAATGCTTTCATAATTTTCCATGAGACATCTTCCTGGGACGCATATTAGAAGGTCTACAATGTAGATTCCTTAATCCCTATTCCCCCAGAAGCAGCATCAGGCTTGTTCTCAGCATTTTGGCTGAGCATGACTGGGGCATTCAGAAGCCTGGTTGCAAGAATGATGCACTGTAGGAGGCTGTCTTGTGCATCTGCCTGTTTATGTACAGGTGAGCTAAGAATGGTTTTTATATTTTTAAATGCTTGGGGAAAAACACAAGAAGAATAATATCTTGTGATATGTAAAAATTATATAACGTTCAAATTCCAGTGTCTATAAAGTTTTATTGGAACGTAGGCATGTTCATTTGTTTATGGACTATCTGTGGCTTGCTTTTGTGCTACAATGGGAGGTAGGTAGAGTGGCTGGAACAGAGCATATATGGCCACCAAAGCCTGCAATATTTAGCACCTGGCCCCTGATGTGCATAACAGTGTGTTAACTTGTAGCTTGAATGGAAAGCCCACGTTGGGTCAGTGCTGAGGTGTATGGCAAGAGTAGCCATTTTGAGCTCCTTGCTGTGCTACAGTACGAAGCACCCGGATCTTGACGAGTACACTGTAGAGATGCTGCACTGATGGCAGGTATCTGTGGCCAACAAGCGACTGCCTCCTGTGGAACACCTGAGCGTCCAGGCTTTGAAGTCCTTCCTGACCACAGAGCACAACGCCTGAGTGACCGAATGTGTACACAGAGTAGACTTTTGGAGAAGCTAAGGGACATGTCAGGCAAACTTTTGAAGTACCCGTCAGAAGGCTGTAAAAAACGTGTAGGTGTTTATACTCTGGCTAAGGAATTCGATACTGGATCTGGCCAACCTAAAAAAAAAAATTGACAGATACAAAAACAAGTGGTGTCTTCTGCTCCCAATGCAGTTGGACTAATCTCCACCTCCTCGGAACTTCTCCCAAGCACTGGAGCTCGTAAAGGAGAAGAAGGGTAGGGTGGGTGAGCATCTTCATGAGTGAGGGGCCCAAGTGCTGTTTGGTCATTTCATTGCCACTGGCCGAGCCCTGCCAGCCACGTCTGGGACCTCTGGGGAGTCATTTTGAGATAATTGCCAAGGCAGGAAAACCTGTGCACTCTACCAAATTGATGTACCACTTAATCTGCCACAGGTTTGGTGACCTGGACATCATGGTCAGGGATTACGACTTGAGAAGAAGGAGAAGGGACCCCAGAGCAAAATGGCCCAGCCCTTTTGAATGAGCTGCTATGAGTTTAGGGGATGGAAATTGTCATTTTTGTTTGTGTGTTCTTGTGGGAGAAATGGTGATTTCATGACAGACTGCTTTTAAAGAGGAATCTTTACTCTGTAATGTGGATGGTCAGGCTTTTGAGGGGAGTCTCCACAAACCAGGAGGAACCAGGAAGTAGAAACACTTTGGGCATTCAATCCTCTAGACACAGCACCCCTTTCCTCTTCTAACAGAGACAGAAGAGGAGATAGGGGAGCTGGAAGATGTTCTTACTGTATCCACTGCCTTCTCACTCTAACCTGCAAAGAGAGCAAACATGAGTGGGGGACATCCTCTCAGTTAGTAACCTCAGAGACCTGGGGTCCAACGATCACTCTGAGGATGTGTGGAGCATAGCTAGGTATGCAAAATGGAGGAAAAACCTGTATTGCTGGCTGGAATTAAACTCTGGCTGTTTTTTAAGGCAAAGAAAACTATTTAACCAGCTCCAGTCACCCTTTGGTCCAGGTCTATCTGAAGGCTGTCTGATTTCAGGAAGTTGTCTTGTGTCTCTGAGAATGGGAGCGGGGAGGCTTACCTACCCAGCCCTTGGAAGGTTCCACGTCATAGTGCACTTGCAACTGGGCTCTGCTTGTTATGTGAGAACAGCTTTTCCAGGGAATTCCATTGTGGGGACGAACTTGGCTTTTACTCCCATGTGGTGGGAGAAGGTATCAGGAGGAAATTTTTCTTTGAGGGAATCCAGTTATTTACTAGGAAGAAATTGTAGACTAAAGGTCATACTCACAAAAGTATTGTAGATATTAATTCTTTTACCTTGTTTGAAAAAGCACTGTGTTGTTACTAGAAATAGTTTTTATGTGGTTGATAATAATAGGTGACAAAGTCTGATATTGTAAACACAGATTTAAGTTAAAAAAAAAAGACATTAAAGGGGAAAGCAGAAAATGAAAAGGAATGATAATAGTGATTAGGAGAAAGACTATGGATTAAATCTTTAAAAAATTAATTAATTAATTCAACAAGTCTCCAGTAAATTTCCTTCAGTAAGTAGTTATTCAGTAATTAGTTCTTTGATAAACAAGCAGGCATTGTACTGCTTACTGGATTATTTGAATGCATATACTTTCCCCTTAAAGCATCCTCAATAATAGAGTTTCCTAATTAGCATTTTTTATGAGAAATTAAATATAGTTCCCTGTGCTATACAGTAGAGCCTTGCTATTTATATGTTTTATATATAGTAATGTGTGTATGTTAATCCAAAACTCCTAATTTATCCCTCCCCCCTACCCCTTTGGTAACCATAGTTTGTTTCCTATGTGATAAAATGTGTGTATATGTGTGTGTGTGTATGTGTATATATATATATATATATATATATATATTGGATCACTTTGCAATACATCTGAAACTAATATTGGAAATCAACTACACTTCAGTTAAAAAAAGGTTTTTTTTGTATAGCATGAAGCAGCCAGTGTATTGAAACAGGTCCCAGACAAAAAGTCAGCCAACGTGAGTTCTGGTCTTTTTCCTGTGTGATCGTGTGTTTGCCAAGTAACTCAGCCTCCCAGTCTGTGCAGTGGGGCTTCAAACAAACAAATGAACAAACAAGAGAAAAGCCTCTGCTCTATTTCTCTGGCAGGGTTACTGTGGACGTGATTGAGATAATCTACAAAAATGAATTTTGGAACCACACTGGATTATACATAACATGAAGGGGCTGGAACCAGTTTCGGTCACTTGTGTACTGTTTTTGGCAGGCCCGCAAGTACATCGTGGATGCCATGGGAGAAAACTATGCAGAAGGAGTTCTCCTGGACCTGGAGAAGACGTGGGAGGAATCTGACCCACGGACACCACTCATCTGTCTCCTGTCTATGGGCTCAGATCCTACAGATTCCATCATCGCCTTGGGAAAGAGACTTAAAATAGAAACCCGTTACGTGTCAGTGGGCCAGGGCCAGGAGGTGCATGCTCGCAAGCTCTTGCAGCAAACCATGGTGAACGTAAGGCCAAATGTCTACTTTTGTGTTGTGATGTTGATGTTACAGGTTCTAAAAGAGCAGTGCAGAAAAGAACCTGTAAATTGTTCAGATCAATGTACCGCACGCTGTTTACTAAATAGGGAAAAGCATGATATTGAATAGAAAATATTCACGGAAAAATGAATGCAATTTAAAACTTTTTCTACTGATCCTTGACTTATGGAAAACGTGCCCAGTCGGAACATCTTATTTCCCGACCAGTTTGCGTAGAGCTAAAGCCCACTCCGGATCCCGAACCCTCTGGGGGGTTCGCAGCTCCCTGTTTCCACCACACCCTTCAGCCCCTCCAGCGCTGCTCTTGGAATCTACAACACTCCTGAATCCACAACACCGTGCCTTTCTGGGGTTCCAGAGTGCGTAATCTGTATCCTGGAGTCCCCTAGGCCTGGCCCGGATCCCAGACGCCAGGAATCTTACCCTTACCCTGTGGTGGTCGCAGAGGTTTCAGGAAACCTGGCCTGTTGCCTTCCAGGTGGGGCTCCTAGAGCCCTTTGCAGCTTGCAAATTCCGCAGTGTACAGAGCATGCCGTGCTCAGGCCTGGCCCGGGGGCCACCATCGCTGGAGACACGTGGTGACCCTGCTCCTGGGACAGTCAAATCTAGAGCTGAGGCACTTTTAGGGATTTAAGGTAACTGAATACAGAAGGTCCTATTTCGTCTCTAGAACTCAAGCTCCAGGACAGAACCCTCTGCGTGTACATTAATCTAGCCTTCTCTGGGGTGCCCGACTCTGCCCAGGGGGTGCCTCCATCCCTGGTCTCCTCTTCCTCCACACTTTGGTCAAGCAAGAGGTGGAAGAACCACTTGGCTTCTCATTCCTACTGGACAACGTGCAGTCTTGGTCCAGATGCTTTTCTGCCCTTTTTAGGGAGCAGACCCTGACCTTCCTTCCCTGAGTCTGAGCTCTCCTCCCAATATCTCAAAACTCCTCTGTGCCCTCCAGGGAATGCCTCCCACTGAGGATAGGACTGGCTGTCTCCCTGCAACCCCCAGACACTAGGCTCACCGTGAAACCACTGGGTTCTAGGGTGCAGCTGCTGAATCTAGAACCTTACTGCATCCTGGTCCCTCCCCCGGTCTAGAACTGAGCCCACTGGGTTCCAGAACCTCCATATTTACTTCGAGGCTCTTCCATCCTCAAGCTGTGCCCTGCCCCAGCTTTGATGAAAGGGAGGGGCCTCTCACGTGTGCTGTGCTGTGTCTGATGCACTTGGTTTGCAGTTAGGAGGGGGAAGGCAGAAAGCGTGTGATTTAAATACCTTTAGAGATGAAAAAATTCCACCATGTTTGAGAATCCCAGGTCTGGTCCAACATGAGGGTTTGGTGGACCTCCATCCTGGCTCCTTCCTCCATCCCTCCCTCTGCACAGCGCTGTACTTAGAACAAAAACACTCACAGGCACAGGCCGCTTGTTTAACTTGAGTTTAAAATAAATAATGGTGTGACTAATAATTACAGTTTCAGCAACTCAATTAGAATTTAAATGGGATTTTTTTGGCCTTCAGTTGATCCATGCTTTCTGTTTTGTAGTCAAATTTCAAGTAAAATTTAAGCAAATCTTTATTTTTATTCTCAGCATGCTTATAACTTGTCAGAGATGATAGTGGTTTTAAAAAGTTTTGTGAGAAACGTTCGAGGCGCTAAGACAGAATGGACCAGCTACCCAAGAACAGCAAAATGGATAATCTGCTCAGTAAAAATGCAAAACATTTAACATAGAAAGTGGTGACAACAAAGAAACAGCCTTGGCGAAGGGATCCCGTGGGTGAAGATTGACGCCTCAAAGATCTCCCCTAAGAAGCTTTAATCAGGAGCCGCCTGTGTGCTGGGTGACACCGAGCCTCTGAAGCCTCTTTGTGCTTGTGTCACATTTAATTTCTCCTTTGTTTGAATGATGGACAGTGTCAATTAAATGTTTGTGGGACAAAAAAAAGTTATTCCCTCAGCAGTGCTGTATACTTCTAAGAAAAGCTAAGGGAATATGTGAAATTCCAAAATCATCAGTTTTTTTTGTTACTCTACTAGGATTTTTAGATCTGGTGCTTAGTTTGTTTCTTGAAAAGAAAAATATCTCAGGTTCCACTAATTAAATCTAAATAATTGGAAGTTGCAGAGTCAAGAAAACAACTCAAGATTATGATCGGATATTGTAGATGATTTTAGTAAAAATATTCTATAGACTAGATACTGAGTTAATTATTGTTGCACGACCTAGATTGTTGCCTGTGTAGCTTTACCCAAGGAATCTTCTTATCCTCATAGAATGATTTACACAAGAGATACGGCTTACTATTTTCTAAGCCTCTTGTTCTTAGAGTGGTCAGGTTCCCCAGAGAAGATTCTTTCACCTTCCAGAGTGTATACGCCCCACTGCCTGGGTTCTGGGAACTCTGAGAAGGGAGGTAATAGGTCTCAAAATTCAATAGGTAAACTTTCTTTCACCTGTTTTCAGTGAAGTCCTTACACTCTTAACTGTCTGCTGTCCTCTACTTGGAACCCTGTCTGTTTTGCCTTCTGAAGAAAATCAACTTTCCATCTTCCATTAGGGGAGCCCGTCAGGGGTCTGGACTTTGCAATCTCCTTGTGTTAGTCCATCATCTTCTCCCACTTTCAGAGGGACCGTTGTCTCCCATTCTTGAGTGTGTGGGGAGTAACTGGGTATAAATCAGGCTATGTCTCTGCTCTCCATGAATGCCAGTTTAGGGTTCAGCTTTCTTGAGTCTGTTTTAAATGTTATTGAAATTGTCTTCACCCTCATTATCTTTGTCCTTCATGGAATTTGGGGAAGGAGCTGAGCTAAAACGGATGTTTTGAGTCAACCACCTCTCTTCAAAGTGCTGTTATCTCTCTTTATGTTTCAGTCTGGTGACTTTCATGAATCCTAGCATATATCATTACTGCAATTGCAGGACACATACCTGGAATAAAACAAAAATGTTGCATACCTCTGTCAGACATTATTTTATCCTTAGATTTAACCCTGATTAATTTAAAGTGCTTTTCTATTAAATTTTAACTACTTGATTTCTAAAGAACGTACTAATTTGCATCTCTGGGTGAAACACAAGAATAGCCTAATTTCCACTTCCCGTTGTTGACCTAGGGAGGATGGGCACTTCTGCAGAACTGCCACCTGGGACTGGATTTCATGGATGAGCTGATGGACACAATTGTGGAAACAGAGACCGTACATGATGCTTTCCGCCTCTGGATGACCACCGAGGTTCATAAGCAGTTTCCCATCACACTCCTCCAGATGTCCATTAAGTTTGCCAATGAGCCTCCACAGGGCCTCCGGGCAGGACTGAAAAGAACGTACGGTGGTGAGTCGAAGAATACTTCTGAGCTTATGGGCGTTCTTGTGCTTAAATTGTTTCCTTAAAGAAATTATGGAAAAGGAGTTAGCTAAGATCTAGTTGTAGCGAGTGGTACTGTTATTTGAAGTGATGGCGGGGGGACAGCCCTCTGTCATGCTCCACGTTAAGTACCTCCGGCAGTGGGAGGGCACCAGAGCTCAGGACCCCACCTTGTATTTTTCCTGTTTGTTTTTCCCAGCTCCCCATTGCTCTGCTTTGGCCTATGCTGTTCTCCACTAGACCCCTGCCTTTTTCCATGACCATCTAAAACTGATAATTCTATTGTTGATGGTCTTCATGCTCCACACCCAAAGTCGGACAGCAGCCCCTTCCAAGAGGAGAGGCTGAATGGAAGTTGCGGCCTGCCTTCATTTCATGAAGACGTGAGTCGGATTGTCAGAATGTTAGCTAAGTTAGAAACCAGACACTAGCAGCAAAACCAGACCAAATGCCCCTTGTGTCTCAGTGGGACCTGAGTTATTCCCTTTACATTTGCTCCCTCTGTTTCACAGCTTCCTGTCTGACACTCACAGTCATGGAAAGAGTGTGAACCTCGGGGTCAGAAATCCTGATTCTGGTCCTATCTGAACAAATGCTTTGCTTTCTCGGGTGTGAGTCACTTAAACGACCTGAGTTTCAGTTTCCTCGTATCTAAAATAGGGATAATGAAAACTATCCAGGACAGTTGGAATAAATTTTAATTAAAATAGTATATTTAATAATAATAATGATCAATGTAATAATTATTACATGTCAATCTGAAAAATCAACAAAGAAATTTTTTCTTGGAGTTGTTAACAACGCTCAAACTTTTGCCAATAAAACAGACGTGGAAGGATGATGTCAGTGAAAAAAGATTGCAAATGAAAGAATTTGTAATTTTATATATGCAATATAATATATACATATATAATAATCATAATTAATATTTGGGGAATATACTCAGATTGCAGTGGGCTTCTTTATATTTTATTATTATTGTTTTTAATTTTTTAAATTGAAGTACCATCACTGTACAATATTATATGTTACAGGTATATGATATAGTGATTGACAATGTTTAAAGGTTACACTCCATTTATAGTTATTATAAAATACTGGCTGTATTTCCCATGTTGTACAATACATCCTTGTAGCTTATTTTATGTCTAATAGGTTGTACTTCTTAATAGCAACGGGCTTCTACATACACTATTTTAATTAATATTAAATTGTTAATAGAGTTTATTGGAGCCATTGCAACCTGTGTACGTGCCCCTGACAGTAATAACAACAACAATAAGCATTATTATTAGTAGTAGTAGTAATAGTCATAGTACTTATTTTACTGCCATGATTCTTCCACTTCTATTTTATCCCCATATTATTTTGGTAGGTTGACAGGAACTTGGTCCATATTAGCAATCCCCCACTCCCCTCAAGTCTCTTTGCATACGTTTTCGAGGGAATACCCAAAAGTGAAGTCATAATTGTCATATGAATATGATCAAAATAATTCAAGGTCAGTGAAGTTTCATATCAAGAATTTACAAAAATAACTAATAACTTAGAAAAGTAGTAGAAAATAAAGATGTTTGAGAGATGATACAGTTTTTCACACAACGGACCCCAACAGGCGTGAGCCAAGACCTGCTGGATGTGAGCGCCGTGGCCCAGTGGAAGCCCCTGCTGTACGCCGTGGCTTTCCTCCACTCCACGGTCCAGGAGCGGCGCAAGTTCGGCCCCCTGGGCTGGAACATCCCCTATGAATTTAACCAAGCCGACTTTAACGCCACGGTGCAGTTCATCCAAAACCACCTAGATGACATGGATCTCAAAAAGGTACTGTGTGCACACTGCTTCGTGCCACTGGTGACTGTGGTCTTGGGTCCTCGAGCTAAGACTGCCCAGCCTTGGGGTAAATCCTGTAAGAATGATGATTTTCTGTGCTTGCAAAGTCATTCTTTTTAAGTCATAGCAACTTGGGTCACACTAACCTCTTGATTTCAGGGGGGAAAATGGACAAGTTTTGATTATCTTTTTACTTCTCAAAGGCAAGTTGACATTATGTATATAGACAACCTGCCAGGATCTATTGGAGGGTGGAGGGAGTTGGTAAGGAAACTTGTTTCTTAAAGTCCTGAACACTGAATATCAGAGTCTAGATCACTTTTGAAGGGTGTAATATTTAAAGAATGGCCCCAAAATTTAAAAAAAAAAATTTTTTTTCTGCTGAAATTAAAATATGATAACGTGTAAATGCACCAAGAGAATCTATTTCAAATCATAATCATGAGCATTGAGTGACCTCTCATGTTTGCCTATTTAATTTTCTTTCTGCACTTTTCACATTACTGAGGAATGACTGAATGAATGAGGAATTAATGACATTGATGACAACGAGCATATGGATGTTACGTGGTGAGGCAAATGGGGATGAGACAGCGGTCAGTTTTGCACAATTATTCTACAAATTTCCTCAGGGTGTCTCCTGGACCACCGTCCGCTACATGATAGGAGAGATCCAGTACGGAGGCAGAGTCACTGATGACTACGACAAGAGATTGCTGAACACACTTGCTAAGGTTTGGTTCAGTGAAAATATGTTTGGACCAGATTTCAATTTTTACCAAGGATATAATATTCCAAAATGCAGCACGGTGGACAACTATCTTCACTATATCCAGGTTTGTCATCTTCAGAACTTTATGCACAGGGCAAATGTCTATGGCCAGTTGACTTCTTTGGTATTTATTTATACTACATGTATTTCTTTAAACATACATTTTAATAGTGATACATACTGGACATGGAAGGTCTCAAGCACCGTAGTTTCTTTCTTCATGTTTATATTCATTTTATAATTAAAATGTTTATGTTTGTTCTCAGTGTGTGTTTTGCGTGAGTTCCCTCCTTCCCTTCTCTTTTAATGCCTCAGTGAGGAATATCCTTTGGGGAGATGACAGATTGAGCAGATTTGGAACCAGGGAACCTACACAAGTCCCCTGGGGTGCTCTCCCTGTGAGACTTCAGCTACCTGAGGTTGCAAAGACAGCCTCTAGACTCAACTCTCTACCCACTTCTCTTATCCCGCAACATCCGTTCCTTAATCTTAGCCTAATGAAGAGCATCTGAGTATGTTTGGGAACACACTCTGTATAAGAGCTTCCTGTAAGACTGAATGTCTCAGCCTCGGCACCGTTGACATTCAGAGCTGGGTACCTCCTCTCAGTGGGGGGCTGTCCTGTGTAGACCGGTCAGCAGAATCCCCGGCCTCTACCTACTAGGTGTCAGTAACACTCCCTACCTGGTTGTGACAACCTAAGACACCTCCAGACATCGCCAAATGTCCTTGGTGGGGGGCAAAATCACCTCCGACTGAGAAGCACTCCTCTAAGAAGGAATAAGAGTTTGACAAGAAATTTGAGAAAATATCTGATTTGTGCTCCAAGGTAACTACATTTTCTGTCTCTATACCTTGAATTCATTAGATCACTATTTAGTGATCTCTTATGCCCCTAAGATTTATCTCAGGTGAACAAACTAAAACACAAGAGCCCCAGAGAGCTAAATTTATCAGTACATTTAGAGGTTTCTGTGATATATGAGTGTAATGAGTTTATCATATATTACCACCCCTACACTTTTATTAATTCAAATCTACGAATATATTTGTCTTAACTGTACTAGATGTGTCTCTAAATCGTTAGCCCTGAATAGGAGAAGTGCCTTTGAAGGTATAAATTTAGATCTGCCTGTACATATATTTATTTATATACTCCTCATTTCACAATGAATTTTAGGTAACTCACAAGAAGGCATTATGTAAAAAGGAATAAAATCATGGACTAGAAGGGAGGGAAAACATGAATAAAGTTAGGGATACAATTCACACACAGAAATAAATGTATGTCAAATTGTAGGAGAGCGTTTTTTCAAGTAGCTGAGGGATGTTTACCTGCTAGCCGTGCTTCTCCTTGCCTCCTGCTGTCTGTTTTTCTAACTCTGCTGCTCTTTCAGTATTTCCCGCTTTTCCTAGTCTCTGTCTTCCTCCTTGGGAGAATCCATTTCTTACCTCTGGTCTGTTTTGGGCCATCATTGCTAAAACTGTCATTTTTAGTAACCATTAGTTATACACCATTTATTTAAAAAATCGGTTTGAATTAGATGAGACCTTCAGAAAGCAAAATACCAGTCTATAGTTCCCTTCCCATCTCACAAACATGTTATGAAACAAGATCGTGTCTCTGATTAAATTTGCTTGAGGGGCAGACATTAAAGAGGTGTGAGTCTATGGGTTAATTTTCTTCATGGCAACTTTTGATGCTTTCGCGTAGAGATTATTGATTGTGGCCTGCCACAAATAAGGCGTGTCATGTAAATGCTTGTCCTAATAAAAGCATGTTGATTTCCTAAGACAGTGTCACGGAACTGGTGCTTGGGTCAGCAGTCTGTGCTTACCTGGGGTATTTGTTGTTCAGAGTTTGCCCACCTATGACAGTCCCGAGGTGTTTGGACTGCACCCCAACGCTGACATCACCTACCAGAGCAAGCTGGCCAAGGATGTGCTGGACACCATCCTGGGCATCCAGCCCAAGGACAGCTCTGGTGGCGGGGACGAGACCCGGGAGGCGGTGGTGGCCCGGCTGGCTGATGATATGCTAGAAAAGCTGCCCCCCGGCTATGGTCCATTTGAAGTGAGTTGACGTCATCCTGACAAAACGTCGCTGTGGCTGTGTCTGGTTGGTGTGGGGTGGGGGTGGGGGACTGGGGATGAAGGGAGGAGGGCAAAGAATAATTTTTCTGAAATTTAAAAAATCCTTCAAAAACTTCACTTCCTGAAGAACCAGAAAAAGACATTTTTGAATCTGAAAATGTAATCATTTCAAGATATAAACAATAAAGAAACCTGATGAGAATGCTAATTTCATAACTAAACTGCAAGTGTGTGCTGATGGGTTAGGACTGCTTTTTTAGAACCTTCCCTTGAGGTACTTCAGATTATCATCTGTTCGAAGGAAAATAATGTATTCTTAGAGTAAAGCGAGAATTATTTAAAAAGTGTTATGCAATTTAATGCGCACCCTAAAATTCAGGCCTTCTTAATTTCAGGGAGTCTGTAGTTATATCATTAACTCTGCAGCTTCCTCATCTCAAGGCTTTTGAAAATGGATTTATCTTTTTACTATGCAAGTAACTTCTAAGCAAAACTGATAATTATGAAAGTTAATTTTTGAGACATTTTAGCAAATATTGTGAAAAGATTTACCCGATAACATGTTTAAATCTTCGATAAAAGCAAAAAGTAAGTGGCTTACTTAAGAAATGACCTGGACTGAGTGAAAGACATTTTTTGTCACAGAGCAATCATTTTTTAAATATTGCCCTTTCTAGCTGGTTTTCAAAAGAAAACCTCTAGCATTTTGTTTCTTCAGCATCCTATTATTTTCCATGAAACAGGTCATTTTGGCTGCTAGTACTGTAGACTGACCTCAAGGAAATCTCACCAAGGGAATAATTTCCCCTGGAAGAAACTCTGATCACTTGCTTGGAGAAAATCAATGTTGCGATCAGCCTTCATGAGCCCCGTTCATTACAGTATCAGAAAAGCAGTCATTCATGTCTAACAGGGGTCGAAATATTTATAAAGCAATAAAAATGCCCAAGATATACTGATAATTACCTAAATAAACATGGTAAGTATGGGGTTTAGAAGAGTCTCCTTCCTCTTGCTGAATTTCCTTAGGATAAAGCAACTCAGTCTGGCATCATATCTGACCCACAAAAGACTCTCAATATATCCTTATGAGATGGAGATGAATGGCTGGCTGGATGGATGGATAGATCCTTTGATGGAAAAGACAGAAAGCTTTAAAACAGAAGTCTAGTTTTTTTTCTTTTTTGAGACAGAGAATATGATGGTTGTGTATGGGTACACATGTCTGTGTGTGTCCATGTCCGTGTGTTCATGTGTGTCCGTGTGTGTGTGTGTGCGGGTCTTAGATTGGCAGTAAGTGAATATTTCCCAGGCAGTGCAGTTGCCGTTTGGAAGGCTGTGTGGTTGTGACCATGCATTTTAGATTTTTCTGTGAATTAATGGCTGCCTGTTCTCTCCCACCTGGGATGAAAAATCAGCTGGTCATCTAATAGATATTTCTTTTTAAAATTTCTTCTTGGTTTCCTGGCAGTGAAAAAAAAAAGTTTCCTATATATGGAATTGTAAAGTTGTGGGCCCTTTCAGAAGCCCCTGGGCACTAGTTACATATATATTAGTAGCCGTCTAATTTTTTACGTGCTGGATGTCTGTCTCCATGGCAGGTAAAAGAAAGGCTGCAGAAGATGGGGCCTTTCCAGCCGATGAATATTTTCCTCAGGCAGGAGATAGACAGAATGCAACGGGTACTCACCCTCGTCCGAAGCACCCTGACTGAACTGAAACTTGCCATTGACGGCACCATCATAATGAGTGAAAATTTACGAGATGCACTGAATTGCATGTTTGACGCCAGAATTCCTGCTGGGTGGAAAAAAGTATGTTTAAGTTGCTCCGTGTTCTGCCTAATCACTTTATTGTTGTGCACAGTTATAATTGGCAAGTGGAAACCCTGTAAGGATAATGTACTTAGGAGGGTTCTTTTGCGTAGGGACTAATCCCCTCCAGCTCTGTATTTTTAGATTGTACGTAGGGAAGGAAATTACTTAGCATCTCTCATATCTCAGGTGCTCTGCTAGGCAATTTACATGCATTATTTCATTTAAATCTTGCAATTTAGTACTCTCATTTTGCAGATGAGGAACCTGAGTTTGGGAGAAGTTAAATCTTTTCCCCAGATCACACACCTAAGAAGTCAAACAATCAGAATTGTAACCCAAGCTCAAGGACTTAAAGCTTATGATGTTAGTGGTATAGAAGGGAATATTCCTAGACACACACATATATCAAAAGTCATACCAAAGAGAAACATTTTTCCTTGCTCTGTCTGTAAATATGTGAGTGTGTATCTCTCAAGATAACACAATAATAACTTGATAGCATGCTTACTGATTATGTGTTGGTAATTGTGCTAAATGACAGGTGTGGCATTAGGACATAATTTTCTACTTGGAAAAGAAAAACGAGTACCTGAGTGTCCTTGCAGAGGAGCTTCCTGATCACGGCACTGAGGATGCTGAGTGTCCAGTGGAAAGACTTGGGAGGGTGGGAGGGCTCAGATTTATCCGTGGATGGCGGCATATAGAGATGAGATTGGGTCCTGGGGTGACTGGAATCTTCTGGAAGTTACTCAGGTAGATGGGAAAGGGAGACAGGATGGGGTTAGAACTGATAGTCTCTCAGAAGAGACTCCCTTAGTGCTGAGATTCTGATGCCTCGCCCAGAGCTCTGGCAGATTCCACGGCAGTGGGTCCTGACGGCAGCTATAGTAACTGGGGAATGCTCTCCCACTGTCTTCTCCAAATTATTTGACACACCATCGTCCATCCCTCTAGTCACACAGCTTAGAAACTCAGAATCAGCTTTGACCAGACGCCTTTCTCTTCTCACCTTCAAAAAATTTATTGCCAAAGCCAGAGGGTTTTTTCTTTTCTTTCTTTCTTTATTTTTTTTATTATTATTTTTTTAAATATGAATTAACTCTTCTCATTGCCAATGATAGAGAAGGAACCTACCTGGTTACTGGCCATTGCAGGTTCTCTCCCCACTCAACCGGCTCACCCAGCGTGGTCAACACCCGGAGACCTTGGAACAGGGGTCCTTGCCAGGAGACGTCCTCTCATGAATGCTTCCCTGTGCCCTCAGATCAAATGTATAAACATCTCTTTCAGTTAACATGTCTCTAAAGTTATGATAGAATGAGTTGTCTCATTTTTAAATTAAGATCTTTTTATTACAGGTTTTTATTCTACTCAATTTATTATCAGTCTTTGAGAATTTCAGTGTCTCTTGAAAGAGAGTTCTTTAGATATCTGAAATTCAAGCAGTTTATCTATCCAGATTGATCCCTACTTTTATTCACACATAAAATATTGCAGTTACAATAACACGGTATAAAATATGATTTAGAGATACCTACCAGCATGGCTATTGATAGAATTAATGATACGTCTGTGCCAAAAATAGAATTCCACATATGAATTCAGGCAGAATGTTACAGGCAATGAATGCAGCTAATTTGTTGGTGGTAAAGAGACCTGTGTTTCTATTTCTAGTCCTGCATCAGGGGAAATAAAAGTGCATGGTAAGGGACAAAAACTTCAGAAAATAACTGGTGTTTTCCTCATTAAAAATGATAAGTGGAGAAAGGCTTCTGCAACTTACCACTCGCAGAATATATTTTAAAGTGCTGATGAGGCCATGAACACATTTATGTAAATAGAAATCCTGTTTTATGATGTGTCTATTGAAAATGTAGCCTAAGGAAAAAAATAGTTGAAACCTGTTAAATTTAATTCCATTAAGGGTTCTAATTGCTTTACAGCAGAATCGGTCATGACTGTATTCGTATGTGGAGGGTGAGTCTGTTGACCTCAGCTGTCTTGAACAGTGTGCCAAGTTAGCTTGATCTGGTAGTCACGGGGTGATTAGCTATTCTATCATATCTTCATATCATTAAGGACGAAGAAAAATTTGAAAACTTAAATGTCAGAACCCAGGGGAAATTAATGTCCTAGGGGCTTCTGAATTCTAAGAGTGAAACTGATATTTCATCTTTTTTTTTCATTCTGTGAACATAAGCCAATTACACAGCAGAATTAAACCTGTCTTAATCCACTGTTTCAACGTATGCATTTCAGGTGTCTTGGGTTTCAAGTACATTGGGTTTCTGGTTTACTGAACTTATAGAAAGAAACAGCCAGTTCACCTCTTGGGTTTTCAACGGCCGACCCCACTGCTTCTGGATGACAGGCTTTTTCAACCCCCAGGGATTTTTGACTGCAATGCGACAGGTAATAGCTCTGATTTGCACCTGTTGCGTTACTATAATTTGCCTCTACAAGGCTTTCTTCTTTTATTGTGGTTTTAAAGAGTATAACAAGACAGAGAATGATCGTCTCTTTTTGTTATCAGCAGTTACTTTGTCCTGAATGTTAATCCAGCAACTTGTTCTCAGGCTGCTAGCTTGGATTTCAAAATATTTGTTCTTTTTATATTTGATTTGATATTTCTTTTAAAAGTACAAGTGGTTAAATTAGGACATTGGTATTGCTTATGAGAGAATCTTTTAAAACTTTAAAAATACTATCCTATTTCCTTTGAATTCAGATAATTTGGGGCTGCACTGTCATCACAGTTATGCTCCTTCTATTAAGACAAACCTCTAGTCGCTGGTTTAATCCTTTGCTTTGCTCTTGCCCTGAGTAGGAAATAACTCGAGCCAACAAAGGCTGGGCCCTGGACAATATGGTGCTTTGCAATGAAGTCACCAAGTGGATGAAGGATGACATTTCTGCCCCTCCCACAGAGGGTGTCTACGTCTACGGCTTGTATCTTGAAGGTGCTGGCTGGGACAAAAGAAACATGAAACTCACTGAGTCCAAACCAAAAGTGCTCTTTGAGTTAATGCCTGTCATAAGGATTTATGCCGAAAACAACAGTAAGTGATCTTGTGTGTTCAGGGATGGTTCATATTATCGGGTTGGGTGACATTATAAACACAGGATCTTGTTACTTTTGTTATCATGTGATAAGGATTATACTGTTTTATCAACTGGCTTCACATTCATGCCTGTGTTTACTGAGTACCTACTGACCACTAGGGCCTTTCTTGAGTGCTACTGAGAGGCACTGGTTCTAGATAGTTCTTGCCTATCTAATAAAGCAGATGAAATATATATGGATATTCATGAAGTGTTAGCTGATGAGACAAGAAACAAGTTAGCTAGTGAGTGGTGAGAAAGGAGGGTGAGGTAACAGTGGGATCAAGTCATCAGGGGCTGTTGGGCCTGGATGGGCTTGAAAGGATGGATGTGATGAAGATGGCAAGTGGTGGAAAGAAGGCTTTCCAGGCAGCACTGCACAGGGCTGCTGGAGGTGAGTGGCTCCAATGGCTTGGAGATTTAAGCCAGGTTATGAAATCCAGATTGAATTCAGGGGCATTCAGCTTCACCCAGGAGCCAATGGTAAAATGCTGGGTTCGCGTTATAACCTGTGAATGTGATAACGCTTCTGTGAAGTACACATGTCAAAGCAGAATACTTTGACAAAGTTATCAAAGCTCTATTCAACAAACCTAGAAATTCTTAAACTATTTTCCATTGTTGGTTTGACTGTTTTCTAGAGGCTTTCGTTGTTTGCATTTCGCTCAGCTAACAACTCCTCCGCAGTAACCACTGTTCAGCACATGAGAAGATTCTCTGTTCATTTCATTTTAAAAAAAATGTATTTACTTTTCTTTTTAAAGAAAAATCGCATACACTTAAGGTGTACAACATGATAATTTGAT
Source organism: Camelus ferus (assembly GCF_009834535.1). NCBI lineage: Eukaryota > Metazoa > Chordata > Mammalia > Artiodactyla > Camelidae > Camelus > Camelus ferus. The sequence continues at coordinate 9,794,585 of NC_045698.1, read as the reverse complement.
ATGCATATACATAGTGAGATGGTTGCCCTAAGCCATCAACTCAAGAGGTGTCCATGACAGTGTATCCCAAGGAAGTACTAATTTTACAAGAGAAGCACAAAATATTTTTCTTTAAACAAGGGCTAAAATAATATTTCTTTAAGAGATAGCTTTTAATATCTCCATCCCTTAGATAAATGTCACATTTGTAAACATGTGTCAAGGGAAGAGAGTTTATAAACTTTGGGTATTTATTTTTTAAGCAAATATTTGCTGGATGCCTAATATGTATCAACCACAACCTTAGGTGTAAGAGACAAAGGTAATTGTGAACCAGGTCATGCCCACAAAGAACTCACAGTCTAGTGAGGGAAACTGATAAGTAAATGAACAATTTAAATAGAATATGATACCTGTTGTGATAAAGATGCTCTCAGAATGCTTAGGACATTTAGAAGAAGAGCATAACCAGGCCTAGGAGGCTGGTGGCGACTGCCTCTGTGATGTGCTTTGGAGGAGAAGAATGGGCATGATGGGGCATTAGAGTCAGACTTTCCTTGGAGGAGGGAACTAGCTTCAGCTCACTAGGTCATCCAATGAACATTTGTCTGGTAATGACCATCTGACACACGCGACTCTGTTTCTGGGGATGCAGCAATGAGAAAAGGCCAGGCAGGACCCCTGTTTGCATGGAGCACAAAGAGGGAAGGGTAGCCAAAAAAGGAAGCAAATGTAGTCAATCCTTTTTACTCAAGGAGGTTGTATTTATGAATTCGCCCACATGCTAAAATCTATTTGTAGTCCTAGATCGATGTTTGTGGCACTTTCATGGTCATTCACGGACATGGACAAAGCAGCAAACAGTCTGGGCCTCCCAACATGTGTGCTCCCGGCTAAGGCTGAGCCAGCCTGTGCTCTGTCTTTTAGTTTCAGCTCAGACTGTATACAATAGTCCTTGTCGTGGTCTATTTAGTGCCATGTTTTTCACATTTTTCTACTTTTCATTGTTCAAAATGCCCCCCAAGTGTAGTCCTGAAGGGCTGTCTACTGTTCCTAAGCTCAAGAGGTGGTGATGTGCCCTATGGAGGGAAGACAAGGGTTAGACAAGCTTTGTTCAGGCATGAGTTACAGTGCTGTTGGCCTTGACTTCAGTGTTAATGAATCAACAGTGCACATTAAGAAGGTGTCTTTAAACAGAAACACACATACAGCAAGGTTATGTATTGATGGGTTGGTAGGAATTCTGTGACCAGCCACTCACCGGAACCTGACCCTACATTTCCCCTAGGAGCGGTTGGAAATTCAGATTTCATGGGACTATCGATACATAAGTCCCACAAATAGTGTAAACAGGCTAGATTGTAAATGGACATACCAATTTCACGTAGTTTTTGTTTCTGTAAAGAACACACACCCGTGGTGTTCCAGGGAGTGAGAGAATTCAGGAGTTCAGAGAGAACACCGCACGTCGAACTAACATCCAGGAGCAAAGGCAAGGGTGTGGAGGCAAGAGGTAGCAGTGGATATGCTGTGCTTGAGGAACAGAAAGATGGTGTGCAAGGAAGGGGGGCCCATGAAGGGAGCTCAGCATCAGAAGAGAGATGTGAGGATGGTCAGCATCCTTCTTGGTACAAGGTGTCCCTCCTTACACGCCCAGTTGAGTCTGAAAGGATCCCAGTGTCTGCCTGGGCTTAGGCAAGCAAGCGGCCTGTGGCTTCATGTTTATTAGTCCCCAGGGTGGTGTGAAGTCCCAGGGAAGTGATTATTTTATAGAAATAATAATCAAGTGTTCTTTTAGCCAAAAGTAATATTTTAGAGATTTTGTTGCATCTAGTCAACATTGTTGCAGAAATGTTTCCCTTATAAAGCAAAAGAAAAATCTTTCTCACGTTCAGTTAGATGTTTTATTTTGTTTTTTAATTTCTTGTGACTAAATTGTTAAAATCCATGGCTATATGGCTTTGAGCATCTCAGCATGGTAGGAGTAACATAACAATTTTATAATAGAGGCCATCCTTTATTATATAAGGACAGATTTTTATGGATGAACTGTTCTTACCCTGCTGGGCATTAGTCAGCAGTGATGCTCATTAGCTGCAGGTGAGGGAGGAAGTAAAAATACATAAAGGAAAAAGGGCCTACTAATTTCAAAGTGCTGAAAAGAAAGTAAAGAAAAACTATAGTTCTTTATTCATTTTTTGGTTTCAATAGAAGTTGGTGGAAACTTTTTGCCAAATAGCTTTGTGGTTGGAGCAGGTGTTTTAGTGATGGAAAACTAACATTCCATTGCTCTTTGCATCCTGTAAATTTAATTTTCATTCAACTTTTATGATTAAATAGGGCTCTAATTGAGAGAAAGAGATACAATGTTATCAACTAAAGGACTCTCCAAAGTTACAGTGTTTTAAAATTAAAATTCTTACAGTGAATTGTTTTTTGCATTAAGGTGAAGGGCAATTTCAGTTTAAATAATTCACTGTTGAATTTTACACACAGGACTGGTTTATTTGTTTTCAAAAGGAAGTCTAGATATTTATTTCAGCTCTAAAAAATTGAGTGATATATCCCCAAATGTTTATTTTATTTATGCTTCTTGTTAGGTTGTCATGGAGAGTCACCCAAATAGTACGAAATTCTCCAAGAGGGTAAAGCCACCTACTCTAGACCCTGTGTTCTCAAAGGAAGAGGAAGAGGCAGCTGTAGGAAAGATACGTCTCCTTACAGATTTAGTCTATGGAGAGAGTGATGCTTCTAATAACTTTACAGCGCTGTAGCCCATGTGATGGGAAGCCAGTGATTAGAACGTTTAGGGGAACAAAGCAAGACTTAAATGTACCTCTGGTTGCCAAGTAGGATGAGAAGGATCTCAGGGTCCCGACAGCTAATGAGACTATTTCCTGCAGGAGAAAAGATGTTTCTAAGAATGCCCTGTGACCCACCCTAATCCAGCACTGTGCAGATGTGGGGCTGGGAGTGGGAATAGCTTGGTGCAGTGACCTGGGGCTGGAGATCTCCTGACTCCTGAGCCCCACAGCATTTCATCCACTTTGAGTTTGTAAACCTGGAACTCTGTTAACAAAGTCATGGGGAACCTGAGTCTGGGCAGTTTGTTTCAGTGAAAAGGTAAGTGGTCTGTGCACATGTGCACGTGTGTGTGAGTTTGTGTGTATAGTGAGAGAGAGAGGAGAAATCTAACACATCTCGGGTATCTACTGCATTCTAGGCAGTATACTATGTCAGGCATTCATATGTTTTAACTTACTTAATCTTTACAACAAATCTGTAAGATATAGCATGCCTATTTTGCAGGTGGGGAAATTAGGGTTTAGAAACATTGTGTACTTTGCCTATGATTCCTGAATCACCTTTGTCTGCTGTGGGATGAATGCAGGCGGCTGGGAGTTCCCGTGGTAGTGTTCGACTCAGGACTATGCGTTTAGGGACAAGCTTGAAAATAAAGGCTAAATTGAAAATGAGGACAGCTCCTTCGCATTTTGGAGTCATGGATTTATTTTTCTCAGGTACATGGTGAAGTAGACACAGTAAAGGCCTCTGCCCTGTGTGGGTGAGGGCTGTTGCTCCCGATGGCTTCCTCCCCCATGCTGCAGGTTAAAGACGGTTACTCCCTGCCCGCTAGGGAGGCACATGGGCTCCGATAAAAGGCTGTGAGCTAGGAGCCTGGGCATCTGGGGTGCTCTCCTGGCTTTATCACCCTAGCAGTTAATCACGTGGCTTTGAAGGGGTCTCAGCTGTGCCACAAGTCAGTCATCTAGGTTTCTCCAGTTCATGTTACGTCTTTCTGCAAAGACACAGAGGCACATACCCATAGTACGTCCCAAATGTTGCTGAGATTAAGAGCAGAAGCTCTGGACCCATTCTGGGCAGGTGTGACTCATCCCCTACAGCTCTGCAACCCTGGCTAAGTAACCCACCTCCTCGTGTTCTTCCAGTTTCCTCATCTGTAAAATGGATTTAATCACGATACCCATCTCATTGGGTTGTTGAGAGAATTAAACTGAACAATGTCTAGCACGTAATTAGCATACAATAAATAATTTTATTATTATTACTACTAATATGATAACGCACATGCTTGTTGAAGGACTAAAAGAAATATCACATGTAAGCGTGCGCTATTTAATAACTTCAATGTTACTAGCAAAAAAGCGGTTAAATAAAGGGATGGTTTAAAGACCATAAAGGGGATCTGTATGTAACTTGATTATTTTGGATATTGGGAGAAATATACGATGTAATGATAACACTGACACGTGGATGAAAAATGTAGGCTGGAGAGGGACGTTACATAGTCAGAAAATGGAATTTCCTCGAGGTGTTTTTTTAGGAACCTCAGCCTCTTAAAGCAGATAGCTCACCAGTTTAGACAGCCTCTTCTCTCGGGGGCCCTACAGCTTTAAACCTGTTTAGTTGATTTGTTCTTCCTACCTCGCATGTTTACTTTTGTCTTTAAAGTTATTTGTCTAACCAGGGGTAATGGTTTCAGATGATCTGTTTCTGTGGCTTTTTAGTGTTTGTCAGCACTTCCGCTATGAAATTATATTTGCAGTGGTTTCTAATCCTGCTGCAGGAGGTTGCTGCATGCTGTGGCGTGGCGTGGGCGCATTCCGTTCTGAAGCAATTAAAAATCAATAAAATTGGATAAATATTTCAGAGAATTGCTTTTTTTAACCTACTTATTGAAAAGAATGTTATTTTTTCCAACTCTATCTTTCTTTAGAGATTAAAACCAAGGAATCAGATACTTCCCAAGGCGCAATTATTAAAATTATCCTTTGATTCAAAAGTAAGACTCTAACGGCTTGCTTCAAGATTTAGAAAATGACTGTTCGTCAAATGTGCATTGAAGAACAATTAGTTAAATATTTGTTATATGTTCAGATCCTAGGATTAAAGGGTTTAAATGTATCAGTTAATATAGTTAGTATTAACTGCACTCCATAAATTCTCTGTCATTGACTTATTTAATCAGAATTTTCATATATTTGCATAATTATTATTACTAATGATATTCTCATAGTAATTAAAAAATTTGCCTAGACTTAAAAATTAGGTGTTACATTAATTTAGATGGTTTCTAATGATAAATTTCAAGGGATTAAGCAAATACATAGTTTTAAAGTACTATGAAATATCTGTGACTTTGTTTTAGAAGACGGATTCCCAACCTTGGTGTTATTGACATTTTTGGTCCAGATAACTCTTGCCGTCCTGTGCATCACAGGATGTTAGCAGCATCCATGGCTTCTACCTACTGATGCCAGTGGTACCTTCCCAGGTGTGATAACCAAAAACGTCTCTAGATACGGGCAAATATCCCCTGGGGTAAAAATTCCACCTGGTTAAGAATCAGAGCTTTAGAATATTTATTTTATATCAAAACTTTTGTATAATGTTATCATATTCAAATGTTTGCTTTCTTCCAATAAAATTAATTAAATTTATAGTGGGGGTATAAAAACACATGGGTCAAAAAATGAGACTGTAACTTCTGATAGTGCCTTGCTTTTGTAATGTATTAGGAAAAGCTAAATTATTGAGCAAGCTAGTTTTGGGAAATAAATCCAGTATCATTAATATATTAATATTGCGCTTAGAAAGTTACTGTTTTCCTGTCACAGTGCCCACTTAGTTAAATGTGTTTTTGTCTCAATAGTTATGTGAGGGTCATTTATAGTACTGGCCTTCCAGAGGAGAGCATGGATGAGTGCAGACATAACTTTTGTTCTGAAATAATTTATAGTCTGGGAGAGAAGAGGAGATAATATACTGCTTCCTGAGATGGATGTTCTGAGATGCGCAAATAAACGACCATGGGTAGAGTGGATTTAACAAGAAGCTGGTGAAGCTTGAACTCCAAGGCTGCTCAGTGCAGAGCCTCCTTCCAAAGCTTATTTTGTGTTTGCAAACTGCACTCTGGTTTTGGGAAGAAGTCCCTTCCTCAAACTGTGTAAGTTTGAGGCCCTACAAGACTTGCATTTGTCCTCGACGTGGGGTTTCCAAGGCTGGAGAGAATGTATTAGAGAGGATATCTGAAGGATGGATGCACAGATTGTCTTTCATTGTGTATGTGATTTTGGGGACTCCATCTATTTCATCTAACAGGCAGATTGAGTCTTAGAGAGCTGAGCTGTGCCATGACTCTCTGCTTCTCAGTCATTTTTATTCCTCTGCATGCGTGGAGAACTCATAATACCTGGTAGGGGTGGGGAGCATCTTTGTCCTGGGATTTCAGATGTGGTTTGAACTGTGGCACAGAGGGTTGAAGGCAGGATTTTGAAGTCAGAATAATAGTGAAATAATAGTTAACTGGTGTTGGATGTCTGATTAAAAGGAACAGGTACCTTGTGCCAAAGGCAAGCCATAAGGGAAAAATAGAGAGGGCGTGTGAGCACAAGATACGGTGGGGAAGTACAAGAGAGAGGGTGGAGGGGGAGAGTTGAGTTGACAGGTGGAAAGCAGAGTGAGGAAGCAATGGGAAGTCATACTGTCAAGCACATGGGGCCAAAGGTGAGTAGGGTAAGCCTGAGGACACCTGGGTGTCTTGTCACACCCACTGGAAATGTGTGGTGTGTCTGGGATTACCTGACCTCGGGAAGAGTTTCCCTCATTCTACGAAGCCCATCTCTCTTGGGAATGACCTTCAGCTTGCACAAATTTGGCTCTGCATGTGCTCTGTTTGGGGCTGCTTAAATTAGAAATTCACAAAGCTTTTTTTAAATGAATTTTTTGTAGCTGTAAGAGATCCTCGGTTGTACTCCTGCCCCATCTACAAGAAGCCAGTCCGAACAGACCTGAATTACATCGCTGCTGTGGACCTCAGGACGACCCAGGTCCCTGAACACTGGGTGCTCCGTGGGGTTGCCCTTCTCTGTGATGTCAAGTAACGTGGAGCGTGGCCCTCACCCGATAAATGGAGGCTCCAAAGCATCATCGCCTTGGTTCTTCTGTGAGTGCTGGACAACGTGTAAATCAGGTTGACTGTGCAATGAATGAGCTACATTGGTTTTCCTTTTACTCTGTAGTTGGACTCTTAGTTACATTTAGCCTGTTCCATCCCTCATGACCAATCACTGTGTGTTTGAAAAAGTTTATTTGGTGATTTAGAAGTAAAATTTACAACTTTCTAATAAAGCGTGGCCTTCAAGTCCGCAGTAATACATTTTCTTCCTCCTTCAACTCCAAAGACTGACTAGGTTAAGCAGATGGTCCTTCCCTTGAAGGGATTATTCTTCTGTTAATGTGGTTCTGCTGAAAGGCTGGTTCTCTAAGGTAACACGACACAGTTTGTGCTGATTTTGCTTCTATTGCCTTTTGCATTTAGGTCAGGTAAGAGATTTGTTTTTATGGCTCAAACAGCCAATTAAACAGACCTTTTAAAAAATGGAAGGAAATAGAAGGTTGAGTTAAAAATGTGAATAGATGAATAGGCAACCATATAATCTTATAGAATAAACAAATAGAATAGTGCTCAGCCCCCTGATAATGAATAATGAGATACTAACTGATATTTCTTGTAATAAAAATAAATCTGAAAGTGAATTGCAGTGAGGTCTTAGAGCAATGTGAACCGACCCATCCTTTCTGTGAAATGATTCAATAACCAAGCACAGAATGAACCAGAAAAATGTTGACATGCTTTGATCCTCATTTTCTCTCCTGGAAATCTAGACCAAGAAGACAATTTAAAAGACTGACCACAATTATATATAAAAATGCATTTAATAATGGGAAAAATATAAATGCCCTGTAAGTTCAAAAATAAGTCTGTAATTAAGGAAGTTAGACAATATTAGGCAGCCACGAAAAATGATAGTGAAGATTTCATAACGTGGAAATGGTGAGCACATACTGCTAAGTGAACGATGCCGTTCACAGACTAGCGCACGTGCTGTGGTGATGCCTGTAAGACGTATTTGGTGTGGACAAAGATGAGAAGATAACAAGGGAAAATAAAAACAGGTATGATTAAATGGTAAAAGTTTCCATTGACTTGAAAAAATGTAATGATTGGGAGGAAAAAAGGGGAAGAATAAATCAGGATGGTGGGTGGGAACTTCACGTGGCCTTTGATTAATTAAGAAAACACTGTTGAAGAAACTTTTCATATATTTGTATTTTAAATTCTGGTTATAAATTATAAACTGTTTCATCTAGAACCCCTTGACTAGGAAACTTGGTCAGTATTGACTTAGAATTGTGGCTTCCAGGTGTTTGGTTAACTTCAGCTCCGCGTAACTTCGTATTTCTGGTGATAAAGGGTTTTATAAGAAGGAAGGGTTACAAGGAGACTGGTGTGGGTACCTTGCAGGAGGGTTTGCTCTTTGGCAGGTTTCATTTTATGCTAATTATGATGAGAATTAAGTCTGGATGATCCATGGGACACCTACCCATCTTGGATAATGCTGTTTTCATTTGAGCAGCTGCTTTGTGTCTGAATTAATATATCAGTTGATTTGTGTGAATTGCGGTCAAAATAATCATTTTATTTTGAAGAATAAATAATGAAAATGTAAAAATAATGAAGATTAATAAAAAGTTGTTCATGGATGTCTGAATTGTAATTGCTGTTTCTGTGCAATGGGGCTGAGTGTCATTGAGCATCCAGAAATAAGCTTTCAAAATTGGATTTTTTTTTTACACTCAAATAACTTGCAAATTGTATAATTCATGTAATTTTGTGATAGTTACACTCCGTTAGTATTTATGTATGTTTTGGAGACCCAGAGTGGAAAAGAATACCATGAAAACAGCTGGAAATTTTTAGGAACTCATTCAGCAAGGAAGGTCACTGAGGCATCGGGGAGCCAGTGAGGCCCCTTCAAGTTCGCCTCCACCTCCCTCTCCCCAGCTCCCCCCCTGCTGAAGGGTGCTCAGCTTTCTTCTGAATCAGGGACCGAGGGAGGATGAATCAGTTGAATCTTCTGGGTGATGGAGAGAGTCGCTGGCTGCCTTGAACATGGAGAAGACTACAGTGAGGGTCTTGATGCCACTGCAGGGATGATAGAGCAGTCTCTTTCCTCTGTCTCCATCCTGATTCATTTTAAACTTTGCACCTCCTGTGGGTCAGGCATTCTGGTATGCTGATGGAATGATGGTGGGGAAAAAAAAGTCACAGTCCCCTGATTTCATGGAATCACAGGAAGACGACTAGACACAGAAAATAAGCAGTTATTCAGGCACATAATTTTATATGATCTCAGTTTATAGTTGGATAACCTGACACACGTGGGTGATACACAGAAAAAGATACAAAGATCGGGAGTTAAGTGCTATAAAGAAACACACTGCATGCCACGAGTGAGAGGAACCAGGGAGATGACAGCTATTCGGGGATCACAGATTAGCAGGTAGAAGCCATACTACGTGTCCCCATTTATTTTTAACTAAGGCCAGCAGAACGTAACAGCCGTGAGGAGCTACCCTGAGCTGAGGCAGCCACTGTGCCTCTTTGCCTGGCTTTCCCTGGTCCTCTGATTCCCCTGTGCAGCTCACAGTGGCTGGTGACCCTCTCTGCTGCAAGTAAAGTCCTTCCAAATTGAGGCACAAAAGACCATCTTTTGACACATTAGAACTGTCCTTTTATGCTTGGGGTTTACATCACCATTCCACAGCAACCTCCTACAGTCTTCTCTGAGCTTCGCTTTAGGGGGATGTTGGCAAACATCAAACCAACTCCGCGTCAGCGAGGCCACGCCCCCATCAGAGGGAGCAGCAGAGCCAGTGCCCAGGTCTTGCTGAGCCGTATCTCTACCAAGGATGCTCTTTCCCCTGCAGAGACCTAATTTGACTGGGCCATAAGGAAAGACAGCTCTGTGAAGGTGATGTCTACATTTAGATCTAAAGGAGAAGGGGAGAGATCTCAGACTCACAAGCACTGGGGACTCACTACTTGCTGCCTGAAGGGAGGAGGTATGCATGGTGCCTGACAGAGGAGTGGACCGGAAACCAGCTTGGAGTGCAGGACTTGAGGACGGCTGCTTTCTAAACGATATTGCAAACCTTGTACTGACTGCTGCCCACTACAGAATAGTGGCTGATGGAAATCGTGTGTTTCTAAGTCACTGGAGCGAAAAGTACCTCTTTGTGTTAAATGCTATCAACAATGGAAAAATCTTGTAAATAATTTATTCAGCATTAAGAGGCACGATGAGACAAATCATAAATGTTATAATTACATAGCTTGCAGGATTCTCCAGTTTAAACAAAACGCAGTGTCAGCAATGTGTTTATCAATGATAAATTTTTGTTCAAAGATGTGACATTTTAAAACACTGACATGTTAATGCATCCTGATAACGTAGTTTATAAAATTTTCACAACACAAAAATTTTAAGTAATTGTAAAAATTACTAAATATATGAACGAGCCATTTCCTCTTAAAGACACGATTTCCCCTTGGTGACAAAGCTGCAGCACAAGGCAAGTTTTAGAAGTGATTTTTAAAAATTATATTGTGCAACTGATTACTGTTGATGAGTAGCTCCCCGTCAGCACGTCAAAATAATGCCTCTTAATGGAAAACAAATGATAAACTTATACTCACAATATGGTCTTCTAGATTAGGGTGAAACCAAACAAACAAGCAAACAACCAAACAAAAGATCTGGGAGTTTTAGCTTGTGATTTTTCTAGTGTTGAGTTCTAGCAATTTTTAAAGTTTATACCTTCTGGTTAATTGACTACTGTCTGCTGAATCCAACATGTATATATATTAAGTGTCCACAAATATCATCAGTGAAGGATAGAGGAGAATTCAAGGTCAGCTGTAGAATCAGCTCTGTGATTTGGCTAAGACACTGTGAATCCACAAACAGGTTTCATCTGTCCTAAATGGGGACCTCATTCAGTGAGGCGCTTTGAACACAGCGAATCTTATCATCGCAAGAGCAGAACGCATTGCTTGCCTCATCTGCACCCCGGGGGGGCTTTAATGGTTGAGTTCCTCAGCTTGGAAAACTGTAAAACCGAGCAGTCAGAGAGACAGTGATTACAGGTTGAATCCTACGCTCTCCTTTTATTTGCATGAGAAGAAATGAAAACAGAGTGACTAAGCGGGAAGAATGGAAACTGAAGGATGGAAGGAGGTACCCTGAGCTGGGTGAGATGGTGGATAAGAAAGAGTCAGGATTTCTTTTCCTCAGACCCTGTGAGCATTCGATGATTAGCAATCACTCTAGCAGATCAAGATGATGAATGAGTGATCTCCCCCAAAGTCCTCAAATGAGCCTTTAAAAAATAGCTTATCCCCTGGATTTCGAAGTTTTCATTATGAAATGCCAACAGTATTACGATCTAATAATGTAATTTCAATGCCTTAAAGGCTTTAATCTGAGGTTTTCTGGACGTCCTGGCGGCTCCTCCCTTAGTAACACCGTGAAGCCGCTGGGTAGGTTTGCCTCGTGAGTATTTTTCCTGCGCCTCCTTTGTCCCTTTTTTGATTTAGGACTCCATTCCGTTTCCCAAGGCTCTGGATTTATAGACAGGCTTAATTGGTTCCAAGTTTGAGTTTATGTCGGGTGGGTGCAGGGCCAAGATTGGGAGGCTCGCCCTGCCTTGTGACGCGCATGCCAAGTGCTGTTTTTCACTGGGCCCGCGTCCCTGCTCCCCGCTCTGTGTCCTGCGGGTGGAGCCGGGGCGCACTGGGCCGCGAGATGCTTTGCCCCCGCTCTAGCCATGTTTTGTGGTCACGGTGAATACCTTTCTTCATTTATTTCCCCGCTTCGGCTAATATGCATGGCATTCACATCGAAGATAGTCACAAACACACTTGCCTGGAAAGCCAATTAAGTTTTCCCCCATACTATGTGCAGGAGTCGATTTTAATAAGGCCACACAGAGTGTCCGTGGACACTCGAGAAGGGAGAAAGATTGAATGTGGGGGAGGACACCAGCGAGACTACCTGGAAAGTGGTGGAATGGGCAGGCTTGTGAAGGATTATGAAGCAGAACCTGTGCTCCAGCTGAGGCTGGGCACTCCTCTTTACTGCTGGGCGTGGTTTAACATGCACTCTGTTGAACAAACTGGTGGTCACCAGTGCGGAGAGAGGGAGACGGGGGTGGGGAGTGGGAGGGGCAAGCTACTGGGTGTAAGAGAGGCTACAGGGATGTCCTGTACAACAGGGGGAATAGCGCCAATAGTTTGAAATAACCGTAAATGGAGTGTAACCTTTAAATATTATATACAAATAATTTAAAAAATCTACACGAAGTGTCACCTTGCTCCTCCCAGTCCGCTGTGATGTCGCCATTGATAATTTATGCAGATACAGCAAATCCCAGGAGGCCTGTAGGGAAAAAGCTTATAAAACATTTTAGTGTCTTGTTTTTGTTTTTATTTTAAGGGCAAGCATGCTTACTGCTGATTTATTTTTAATTTTTATTTATTTATTTAATGGAGGTACTGGGGATTAAACCCAGGACCTCATGCATGCTAAGCACGCACTCTACCACTGAGCTATTCCCCCCCCCTCCCCATTTCAGTGTCTTACCATTTGAACAGTGATCGTTTGCATGGACCCGAGAAAATTTTCCTATTCTAGCAAATAGTGAAAATGTTTTCAGTGTCTTAGGAACATCATAAATTGCCATTGTTCACATCTTACAACCCCTGATACATTACACCACTGATCACAAAGATTTATAAGTGACACAAATGAGGGGATTTAAAAAGAAGATGATTGCTGTAAACTGAATCATGTCCTGGGAAAACAAGAATTATGATTGTATTAGAAATTAAAAAATTAAGCCTTAACTGGAAAATATAGCTAATGAATATATCTTGTTTGCTGTAGCCTATTTTGATTTATTTTTATTTGTTGCTTGTTTTCCTAATCTGTTTCCCCCCACGCTAAGCCTACCAATAGTCTTCAATGAAAAAAAGCGGAATATGTTGTTTGACCCTTCCTGACACCATGTAAGATTGGGGAATTTACTGACAAATTTGGGCTGAGTGTGGAATAGTGAGGCAACTTTCCTTAGCTTTTGTTAAAGGTGTGGAATCATCGCACATTTAATTATTTTGAATCCAGCTAACACTGACATGTTGCACTTAGATGTAGTATACTGTTACTCATACAGATATGTATTATGTACAATACATTGAACAAATAGGTAATGTTCTAAAAATCGATGTCTTCTATGTGAGTGAAAATCAAATAGCTCATTTCAGGAAAATTTAAATCCCTTTTTTTAATATAATATGAATGGGTCTTTAAGTGAATGGTAAAAGAGAATGAGGAAGTATCTGGGAATCAAATAGACCTTAGCAATATAATTTCATGCCAGCCTCTTCCTAATTCATAAGTACATCTTGTAGAAGAAATATGACACCAGGCAGAGCACTGTCGTACTGCTGCCTGCAGCGTGGGTCTGAACCTTGCTGAAATCACGTCCTCTTGGTTCTACTGGATCAGTCCACAGCACCCAGTCCCTGTGACAGGAAAGCATTTATGGTGAGCCGTGGCTCTGTAGGATCTGTAGGGCTTTAACATAAATCCCAAGGTGGTTTATTGGATTGTATAGACTGGGGCAAACTTCCGCCATGTTGTGAAACCCTTAGTTGTGTCTTTACATACAGACCCTTTCCTCTACCTCATTGCCACCTTCAGCCATATCCTTGGCTCTCAGCAGATTGAAATGCTTAAGATGAGACCCCTTGGAGGAAAACTTGCATTTAGACAGAGAGTCCTAGACTTAAAGAGATGCTTGCTTGCTTGCTATGCTTCACTTCAAAAACTATTCTTTAGCTCTCCAAGAAGCACAGCCAGAATTTTCACAGAAGCATCTTAATATTGGTGTGGGGCAAAGGTGTTGATCCGTAGATATCACGGATTCTTTTTCAAATTTAAGCCTACGTTAAAAGGGGCACTTTGCGTCTCACACATGAGACCATGGCAGAAACTGTAGGTTCAAATTCATCCTGGTCTATTTCAACAGAATTATTATTAGCACTATTTTTTTTAAATTGAAGTATAATCAATTTACAATGTTGTGTCAATTTCTGGTGTACAGCATAATGTCCCAGTCATACATATGTCCCTTTTCACATTCTTTTTTATTACATATTGAATATAGTTCCCTGTGCTATACAGGAGAAACTTGTTATTTATCTATTTTATACATAGTAGCTAGTATCTACAAATCTCAAACTCCCAGTTTATCCCTTCCCATCCCCTTTCCCCTCTAGTAACCATAAGTTTCTTTTCTGTGTCTGTGAGTCTGTTTCTGTTTTGTAAATAAGTTATTTGTGTCTTTTTTTTTTTTTCAGATTTCACATATGAGTGATATCATATAGTATTTTTCTTTCTCTTTCTGGCTTACTTCACTTGGAATGATGATCTCCAGGTCCACCCATGTTGCTGCAAATGGCATTATTTTATTCTTTTTTATGGCCGAGTAGTATTCTATTATATAAATATACCACACCTTCTTTATCCAGTCATCTGTCAGTGGACATTTATGTTGCTTCCATGTCTTGGCTATTGTAAATAGCACTGCTGTGAACATTGGGGTGCATGTTATCTTTTTGAATTAGAGTTCCTTCTGGTTATATGCCCAGGAGTGGGATTGCTGGATCATAGGGTAAGTCTATTTTTAGCTTTTTGAGGAATCTCCATACTGTTTTCCATAATGGCTGCACCAAACTACATTCCCATCAACAGTGTAATAATACTATTTTGCTATAAAATGAAAAGTCCAGGAATGCCAAAACCAAATGGCACCTCAGGACAGTAGTTGTAAACCTGAATCTCCTGGCCTGATTGTTCACTCTATTTGGCACATTATTTTAGATGCTAACCAGCTCACCGAAGGCTCTGCTAACCACAAGCATCTTTCTATATAATCGTGACACTAGTCACAGGTAATGAGCCTTCCCTACAGCAAAATGTTCGTGGGAAAAATCAGAGTTCTAAACTAGGGTGCTAATGCCCCGCCATACACACACCGCATCTCAAGCCCTACTTCCAAGCTTGCTCTGCTGAAGGTTCTGGTTTTCCCACCTTTGTCATCTACCCGCCCAGCTCAAGCCACTTTGTGGTGGCTGTTATCTTCTGGGGCACCATAGGAATGGGAGAGTGAGTAACTCTAGGCTCTGGCGATCTGCCTGGGGGACTCCCTCCTCTCTGAGACTACCAGACTCTCTTTACTACCAGCTGTCTTTCTGGCCACACCCTTTCTTGACCAGTAAGATGCCTGGGAGATAGCAGGGCGATCAGAGAAAGAGGAACATTTGGAGCCTACAGACAGGTTCAATCTCTGGTTCTACCACTTACTAGCTGGGTAAATTTGGCAGAGTTGATTAGTGTTTCTGGGACATGTTTTCTTATCTGCAAAATGGGTACACAATACCTTCCACGTGTGAGGCTTTTGTGAGAAACAACAGAGACAAACAACTAGAAAGTGCCCAGGACAAAGGATGGCTCAGCAAAGGTCAGTTCCTTCCCCGACCTGGTTCCACGTCAGGTCATGTAAGGAGGGGAGAGGCAGGCTGCTACCACCTGCTGTGAGGACCTTTCTTTCAGAGGTGACCCTGATGCTCAGCATGTGTGGTCCTTCTGCTCCTCCTCATAAGGCACTCAGCCCAGCTTTTTCTCCATCAAGCCCATTCCCTCCTTGTTTTCAATTTAAAAGAGAACTGATTTCTCGGGGTTCCTTTCATTTTTTGAGGGTTAGCCTGTGCGTGTCTGTAAGTCAGTTCCAAAGCAAAGATGTCCAGCCACTACAATTTCTCCCTGCGTTGTGTGTCATAAATATCCTCAGTATGGGCACTAATATGCCATCTGATGCTGATGTCATTGACACCATAAGCTGTCAAATGAGCTTGCTTTCCCTTTGTGCTTGTTCAGATGAGTGAGGCAGATTATTTCATTCACAAGCCAGTGACCTCTACGTGAGATGACAGAAGGGAGAAGTACAGTGAGCAGCAGGTGTGGGGGTTACAAAATCAAAGGAACTGCTTTTATTTAATTACATTTTAATTTGTTAAAATAATGGCTTTTATCCCTGGCTGTACGTTAAGATCATTTGGGAAGCTTTTAAAAAATATTGGTGCTCAGGTCCCCCGCCATAGCCTAATAAAACCAGAACGTCTGGGAGCGGGACCAGGACCTCCTGTTAAAGCAGCTTGGGTCGAGAACCACCACATGGAAGCTTGAACAAGTGCAGACTATGAACAGCACTCACCAACAAAGTAACTGGGAAGCATATTTGTGGCTCAAACGTCTTCGAGCAGTTATGTTAATGAAAGAGAGTTGAGATGGGGGAGAAACTACTTTTTAAAAAAGTAATACTAGAATGTTTCTCACATGAACACTCTTTCAGTCTCTAATTTTCAAATCTTTGTTATATTATTGCTGAAATTTTGCATTCTCTATGAACCATGAAGCTAAGAGATTATTTTTTTTAATTAAAATAATTATAACTATTGGGCTGAGTGTTTATAGGTTTATTGAATTATTGGATCTTATTGCAGACTTTGGGATGGAATATATATTTTAATTATTTCGCCTACCTTTAAGTTAATTGATATTTTAAGATTGTCTATATTTAAGGTATAAAACTTGATGATTTGGTTTACATGTACATTGTGACACAATCACCACCGTCAAGTTCATTCACATGTCATCACCTCACGTGATTAACCTCTTTTTTTTTTTTTTCCCCTGGTTGGGAGAAGTGTTATGAAAACATGTCACTGGAGTTCCTTATTAGAAGTGAGGCATCATGCACTACATTAGGATCACTAGATTTTGCTGTTCAGTCGGATCACCTGGGGATCTTGTTGTAAATGCAAATTATAATCAGTAGGGCAGGCATGGGGCCTGAGGCTCGGCTGTCCTAGTAAGCTCCCAGGTCCCACCAGGGCTGCTGACAAGACACCATATGATACTTCCTTGTGGATTCTGAAGACATATATATATACATACACACACACACACACACACACATTGAGGATCGTCTTGTTTTCATGGTGAACTGACTCTTTTATTATATGTAATACTTCTCTTTATCCTTGGTAATATTCCTTCTCCTGGTGTTTCTTTGTTTGATCTTAAAAAGCTACTCCAGATTTCTTTTGATTATGTTTTCCTATCCTTTAATTTTCTTTTAAACCATCTGTGCCTTTATAATCAAACTGGACTTCTTGTAGAATTCTGTTCCTTTTAATAAAGACAGGTGATATGTGTGTTTTAAAGTGTACAGACCATTGATACTTCATGTAATTATTGATATGATTTGATTTAAATCTGCCTTCTTACTCGTTGTTTTCCATTTGTCCCATCTCTTCCTGGTTCTTTCTTTCTTTCTTTCTTTTTTTTTTTTTTTCTCTTTTTCTGCTTCGTTTTTTAAGTATTGTTTATGACTCCACTTAATCTCCACTATTGACTTATGACTTACACCTCATTCACTGTCCTTTCTGTTTGATGGCTGTCCTAGGGGGACTGAGATGGCTTTACTGACCCCTCAACTGGACCAGCTGTAGCCAGGCTTACTCCTGACTACTGGGCCCCGCATTCCCTTCTCTGAGAACATTTACTTTAGAAAACGTGTGATTCCCTTCTCTGAGCCTTTGAGATGTAAATCTTTCTCAAGGATCTGCGAGCCATTCCTTCGAAATGTAATCATCAAGAAAGATGGGGCCGTGCCTCCCAGTCTCTGTGGGCGGGTAGGAGCCTAACTTCAATAAGAAACGATTTGCCGACACAGACTGCCTCATCACACCAATAAAATCTCTCCCTAAATCCTTCTCCACTTTTCCATCAGCTCACCCGGCATGCAAAAATCCTCCTGCCTTTTGTTTCAGCAGAGTTGTGTTCAGTCTCCTTCCCTCTATTGCAATAGTCTTCAGTAAAGTCTTCCTTGCTGTCTTTAACAATTGTCCAGCGCAATTTTTCTTTTACGAGGGTTTAAGATATACACCCTTGCTTGTCACAGTCTACTTTCAAATTGTATCACTTCATGTGTGAGAACATTACAATCCCTCTCATTCATCCTTCCTGCCATAATTGGTATACATTTTACTTTTAAATGTGTTATAAGCCCCATAATACATTGTAACTATCTTATCTTGATCAATTATCTTTAAGAATGATTAACTGAGCTCCCTAAGAACAGCATTTCTAAATAATATTGTCCTAGATAATTTTGTAGACTTGCTAAAAGGATCAGTCAGTCAATGGCCTGAGTGTTGGCTAATGAAATAAAATTATTTTGCAGAAAGTTAAAAAAAAAAAAGCCAATTAGAAGCAGAACACAAGTATCACCCCTGCCATCTGCCTCCTATTCATTTGCACAGATGAAAAACCTGACAAGCAGACACTGCATTGCACTGGGGTGGAGACCTGTTTACAGTCTATGAAAGGGTTATGAGGGCTTTGCGGCATTTTCTGTCTCCTAATAACTTCATGTCTGCTGATTTAAATGAATAATTTCTCAGCAAATGCTATCAGGTGTGATGCTTCTAGGTGACATTGAGTCGTCCCTTTACTCTCCTTCATCTGATCATCAAACATTGCTTTCAGCTCAAATCTCCTTTCATTCTAAATTATGGTCACAGAGTCTCCACATTATGTGTTTATTGACAATAAAAGTACTCTTCTTGGAACAATTGTTCATAAAGAATGATCAATCGTTACTCATCAAGACTCTGTTTTTAGACCTAGTTTATAAGGTGGGGATGACAGGGGAGAAAAAAACCTGTGCTTGCAAAATTAACTTATAGATGTTTTACCCACAGTGTCTCATTTGTGCCCCAGAACAATCTTGTGAGGTGCGAAGGGTTATCTTCCTTTTACATGTGAGAAAACCAAGGTGCAAAATAGGTAACTTGGCCAGGGGCCAAGGTCACGTCAGTCAGTAGATGATGCAGCCATCCTGGCTGCAGCACTCATGTTCCCTCCTCTAGGTGCCCAGGATTCAGTGCTGCAGCCCCCATGTTCGTCTCTGCCAGTCCTTATCAGCTCACCCTGAAATTCAGCTTGGAGACAAACATGTTCTCTCTCACTTACTCCTTGACCTTCAAGTTGACTGGGGTCAGGGAGCTGCCACTGCTCTTTTCTCAGCAGGGCTTTTGCTTTGCTAAATCTAAATCACAGGTTGCTTAACTCCAGGAAAAATGACTTTCTATTCCAAGAAAAGAATGACATTAATGTTGGTCTTTCTGATTCTAGAAGAATGTTGTAGAGTGAGAGGGCAGCTGTGCAGGTACATGCCATTAAAAATAGAAAATCCCCGATGACGACATTCTCTACAATCAAAGGAAGACTTTTCTGTTAGCTCATCTCACTCTTCTCTTCATTCACATATATGTTTATGTCTACAGATTTCCTCAGATCTGAGATTTACAGAATCTTTTTATTAAAGTGTGTTTATCTCTTACACAAAAGGGTTCGCCTTGAACAGAATAAATACACTGTTTTTGAAGAGATTTGAAATGATGCGAATGGCAGGTCCCTTCTGGAATAGCTCCCTGCTGGAGTTTATCTGAGGTTTTGATGTATTATGGGGTGAGCCTGCAGCCAGGCAGTTTGGAATTCTTTCCCACTGGATGAGAAGATTCGTATTGAAAGATGGGGAAATGATCTTACGGCAGAAATCACGGTTGTAAGTTTGACTTACTCCCATTCCCCAAGGTATGGAAAACTGTGATGTGAATTAATCACCCTTAAAGGAAAAAATTCACATATTTTTCTGATGCAAGAAAAAGGCAATATGAATTCATAGGCTCAGCAACTCATTGTTCAGACATATTTTTGAAGCTATGTGGTAAGTTAAGAAAAGAGCAACTCAGACCAAGTTCTTTTTCCATAAAATTTTAGTACCATTTGGACAATAATTATATTCCAATTTTTTCTTTTTTTTATTGAAGTATAGTTGATTTATGATGTTGTGTTAGTTTCAGGTCTACAGCAAAGTGATTTGGTTTTATATATATATGTATATATATAATAAAAGTATGTATATATACATGCACATATATATATATTCTTTTTCAGAGCCTTTTCCATTACAAGGTTAATGTCTTATAATAGCCTGTATTCTCCATTTTTGAACTTGTAATAAAAGTTGCAACCTTGGCTGGTTTTTCCTTGTCCCTGAAGATTCAGTTAAAACTGGTTCAAACCCCATCGTAAGTGCAGTGTTAAGATAAAGCCCAAGTTTTTTTTGCAGTTTTTCAGAAGATTCCTGGTGGCTTTGGCTCCGTCAGCTCTGGCTTTGATTTCTCCATCTTCCTCCCATTTTACTGCTTGTGCCCAGTGCTTCCCTCCCCACTTCAGTGGTTCTTTTCCTTAATTTCCCCAACTCTAGTTGCATATGGCTATTGTGTACAGTAGGCTTTTGCTGAAGATTTGGGTTACATGGTACACAACATAGTGTAGAAACTAAAATTGAATAGACATTGTTCCTCTGAAACATGTTTTAGCTACTTTCTACCCCACCTACTTTCCTGCGTCCCACCTATTTTCTTGTTCCTGCTTTCAACCCTCTAATTCCAATTTCAGGCACTATTTATTTGAACATATTTTCTCTTCTCCTTCTGGTTCTTCCATTATGCAAGTTGGTGTGTTTGATGATACCCACACTTCTCTGAGGCTTGGAGACAAACATGTTCTCTCTCACTTCTAATCATTTTTTCTAATTCTTTTTCCTCCCTATTCTTTAGATTTTTACAGTCTCTATTGATCTCTTTTCAAGTCTACTTATTCTTTCTTCTGTCAAATCAAATCTACTTTTGCACTCTGTTATGGGGTGAATTGTGTAAAGACCTAAACCTTCAGCACCACAGAAGATGACTTTTGTGGATAAAATTAATTAAGATGAGGTCATGCTGGAGTAGGATGGGCCTTTAATCCAGTAAGACTAGTGTCCTTATGAAAAGGGTACATTTGAACATAGAGACATACACTCTAGGAGAAAGCCATGTGTAGATGAAGGCAGAGGCTGAGATGATATAGAAGTCAAAGAATATCAAAGACTGCCAGAATCTAGGACAGAGGCCAGGAGCAGAACTTTCCCTCATGACCCTCGGAAGCAACCCATCCCTGTCAACACCTTGATCTCAGACATCTTGCCTCCAGAACTGTGAGACAACAAATTTCTGTTGTTTAAGTGGCACTTTGTTATGGAAGCCCTAATACACACTCCTTTAGTGATTTAAAAAAAAAATTTTTTTAGCGTTTTAATTTTCAATTCTAGAATTATCATTTGATTCTTTTAAAAATTTCTGTCTTTTTATTAATATACTCTACTGAATCAATTCTTTTAAGTCTTTAAACAGCGTTTTCTTTAGCTATTGGCACATACTTGCAATAACTGTTTTGAAATCTTTGCCTATTAAGTCCAACATCTGGACCCTCTCAAAGGCAATTTCTATTGCTTACTTTTTGCCACTGGGTATTAGTCAAATTTCCTGTTTCTTTGCATGTCTCAAAATTTTTTTTTTGAAAATAGAACAACTTTAGATACTAAACTGCAGTCAGTCTGGACACTGATTTTACTCTTCCTCCATAGGGTTTGTTTTGGTTGTTTGATTCATTACTTATTTATTTATTTTGAGACTTGGATGAATTAGTTCTGTGAAGTCTACTTCCCCAGCAGTCCGTAGGCTCAGATGTCCCTACTTAGATTTCTTTTCCCCTTGTTTTTGTCTTACAGCCTAGCGACCTAGGTGTGGCTCCTGGGTCGTTGGTCTAAGCTGTGCTTTGGCATCTTAGCCAGTTAGACTTTCCTCCCTTTTCACTGGATGTATGTATGGCTTGGGGACTGCTTTTTAGGTATTTTATGATATTTTGTCCAAAATTCTTTCAGGGACTGGTGGTTTGCCAGTACCCTCTGGACTCACCCCTGAGAGGGTGACATTTTGAAGGTGTGTGTATTCTTCCAGACCACAAGGCATGAGTATGATTTTATTTTAAAGCCTGGCTTCCTAGGACTAGCCCCTGAGTCAGCATAGCTTATATATTAAGTCAGTGTTTGGGCATATGTGGGACCTACTAAACATCTTGTGCCAGTGAGGCTCTTGCCCCTTGCTGATGCTTCTTTGTGTGGCTTAGGCAAAGCATTTAAGTTGATCCCACATCCTGCTCTGACTGCTCCTGAGTGGAGGCAATCTGTTGCTTGCACACAGTTTTTCCAGCCCAGAGTTCTCTAGACTGTCTCTTTTCTTGGCTTTCTTTGTTAAAATTCTGTTGCTCTTCCATTTGATTTATTGCTGCTAATATTATGAAACTATCTGCTTCTCATAATTGCTTACCACTAATATCTCCATTATTTTTGACACTGAGGTATTCAATTCTTCATGCTCTGTTCCAAATAAAGTCGGTTCTCTCAGGCACAGCTGTACAGCAATTTGTGCATAAGGCCTGCCTCTCTCTCTGGGCAGAACCCAAGTGACACTCCCTGCTCTGCAAGAGGGCTCTGGAGGTGGGTGGGGGGCGTTAGTGGCCCCTGATCTTATTGTCTTGCCTCTTCAAGCATAGAAACTCTGCTTTATAAGCAGGGTAGAGGGGATGGGGCCCCGAAGTTTTTGACCTACCACTCCTGGGATAGAGCTTTTGCCCCAAAGTGTCTTCAAGATGAGGGTAGGAAGCCTCTGTCCCTCCTACCATGCCTACTGGGAATAGAGTGTCTATAACATAGAACTGGGATGTTGAGAGACACCAGTAGCCTGGTCCTCCTGAAGTGAAAGCTCAGCCTTAGACTGGGAGCTGGAGGAGCAGAGACAAAGTCCTATCTTCTTGGATGCAGCTCCCTGGTTTAAAGATTTCATAACACACAGCTGGGGGTGGGGGTTGGAACAAATCATGTTTCAAATGCTATGCTCTCGCTATGCTTACTGAGATTTAGTAAATTTTCTTGAATATGTTTCTCTATTTGCCGTATATAATTGGCTTATGACGATTTCTAGAGACTTTACATAATTAAAAAAGAGCAATTTCACCAGCTAAATGGGCGTTGTGCTGAGAGCACACCGAGCCTGTCAGCCCATTTAGTTTTCACTGGTTGCCTCTTTCACTCAGTCTTGAGCTTCCCATCATGCCGTTGCCCGTCCTCCCTCTTGCCTGACCTCCTCTCTTTTCCTTCTTTGCTTTTATCCCATCCCAAATAACTCTTGCATTTTTTAAATTTAGGTCCCCGCCCCCAAACTTCTATGCCTCCTCTCCAGACAAAAGCATCCCATTAAGGTGTTTACTGAGTCTAGTTAGCTCCTTTCTCCCAAGACAAATTCTTCCACCCAGGTCTCAAATTAACAAAAATTTAACCCATGATGTACGATCTGGTATCACTTGTTTACTCAAACCCTGAGTGGCTGTGAAAGAGCCAGGCAGTTTACTGTGTGCTGGAGCCAAGAGAGGAAGAGAGATATTGACCGTGAGAGGCTCCCTGTCTCTGAGACAGACATGGGAATAACCCACAGCAGCTGTGGGAGGAAGATAAAGTACGGGGTTCATGCAGGGGCTACGGGAAGCACTTGCTCTCTGGATGGCAACGTAAGGTTTCATAAGAGAGGGACTGAAAGGGCATTCCATGCAGAGGAACCGCAGGGATGCAGAGAAGTGTGAAAAGTGAGGTTTAAGCAACTACAAACAGTTCAGTGAGGACAGGAGGAAAAAGTATAGGGATGCTGGGATGAGAGACGAGAAAGGTAGACAGAGACCTGCATCCCTGTTAACTAGGTGTCTCACACTCTTACCTCTTTAATCTGATGGGGTTTAACCAGAACTGACTCATATTGCTTGAGGCTTTTTCAGTTCAGTTATTATGTTTGATTCTGTTGGATATAGTGAAAGCTTTTCATAAGTAATCGCTTACCCGTTGTCTGAAATCTTGGTTATGTTCCTAAGTTGGCAACTAGTATTTCATATCGTAAAGATGATAGCCAGATGCCCCCATCCAAGGACTTGCTGAAGAGGTTGCCAATGATCCGTTGTAACTCCCCCTACTCTTCATCTGACCTGTGTAAGGAGATGGCTGGACTCTCAAGGGGAGTTCATGGGAGAAGTCCCAAAGAGAAGGAGGCGGTCAGCCTAGAGATGGTGTTGAGGATCTGCTTCTGATCCAAGCCAGTGAAGAGCACCAAGAGAGCCACTGGAAAGGATTGGAAGTGCCTCCCAGAAAGAGACCCTGGCACCTTATTTTATTTAACACTTATATAACACATATTAATGCAAGGCACTATAGTAAACACTTCATGTCTGTTATGTATACACACACACACGTATCTCATCTAGTCATTAAACAACCATGTGATATTGGTAATTTAGTTTTCCATTTTATGTACGGGGCACTGAGACTTGCTCAAGGTCACTTGGCTGGTACATGAAACATTCAGATTTAAATATTGCAAGTCTGACTGGCATACTTCCTCCCATGATGGTGACAGGGGCTCAAGCTACCTTGAAAGAACTCACCCAAGACAGAAGCTTGCTGAAGTGAGGGAACCCTTGGCTGTGAGGAAGGAGAGCTGAGTATGGCCATCACAGAGGCCTGGAAGGGTGGATATTGCCTAGTGAATAAGAGGGCAGAGAAGAGTGAAAGAGTGAACCACACCCCTCTTCCCACTGGAAGTGCGTGGACAGTGGGTCAGGCCTGCATGAAGGAAGAAGAGAAGTTTTGAATCAAATGTAATATTAGACCGTAATTCTAATGACTGAAAATGCATCTCAATTATCATTGGGATTCGAGAAACGAACACTTAACATCCTTCTTCCTTGCCTGGTCTTTGTTTAAAGCAACTGATTGATTTAGAAGTTGGACAGGGGGAAATTTAAATACAGCATTGTTTCAGCTACAGGTAACTCTGGCTGGAGAATAAGGCTTCTCTTGTGTTGCACACAGCTCTGCTAAAATCTTACCTTAAATTAACTTGCTCACCCTGTCACAGCCGTGTTGGACAACTGCTGTTCAAGAAGTAATGAGAGAGGCAGAAAGGGGGGATGGGAGCTTCTTTCAATGAACGTTCTGTCCCTCGGACACGTGAGGAGTGGAAAATAAGTGCTCTTGATAATTACCTGTATGAAGTTGTTCTCAAAACTGACAATGACCAGAAAAAGATGGACTCTTCCACAAACGCTGACGAAAAGCAGGGACAGGAATGTGGACAGAGCATGGCTGAAGGCGGTGGTTGGTTGTTCCAAAATAAAGCCATTCCCCGAAACCCAGGAATTCAGCCCATTTCACATTTCTTTGACGTTTGCACACCAGATCATTTGTACTCATCTTCCACATGAGGGGAAGACACACAGCCCTAACTCATTTCTAAGTGTGAACTACAGCTCCTTTTCATTTATTTATTTCACTTCATTATTTATTTATGCTATTTATGCTTTCCCCCATCCCAGTCCTCCCACTGATTGCAATGTTATTCAAGTTAATTTTCATAAATAAATTATTCCAACAAGTGGATTAAGTATAAATTAGTTGACATAATTGTGCATCAATTTTGGTAAATATAAAATGTGACGTTAAGTATTTTTTGCTAACATAGCTCTTGGTTTCTTTGATGATTAAAATTTTCTGCATAACAACAAATCACAGCCTCCTCGTTATCCTTAAGTTTCCTTTAAACCCTATGAATTTCAACAGAGCACAATGAAGGGACATGAAAAGAGGTCTTAGGTAGTCTCCTGCACAGGGTGTAACAAAACAGAAAGCACACACACTCACAGCTTTCTTTCTTAGGGGAAGTCTTTTTCACTTCCATCAGCAGGCCATTTTTTCTGGCTTAATTTTGAAGAACTTCCCAACACAGCAAGATTGAATATAGTCATTTAAAGAAATTCAAATGTTGAAAATTGGTAACTGCCTTTCACTCCATAATTCTAAGTAAACTGTGGGCACGCATATCATCCTAAGTCTAAAACAACTTATTTCAAAGACACGTTGCAAAGGGAGGATTCTTGATAATTGTCTTCTTTTCCTCTTTTCCCTTCATCTTTCATTTCCTTTCTTATATTTTCTGCTGTCCTCCTTCCCTTCTTCAACTCGTCTCCCCTCCCTGTCCTTCTTGACTGCTTCAGCAGTTTCACACTTACTGGATCTTTAATTCCCAAGACCTTGGAAAGAGAGTCCTTTTCTGGAGAATTCTAGTAGAATCTTTGAAAGGCTTCACATCTCAGGGCTTGGTTTTGATCTGGAATTGGAGAGTAGAGAAGAGGAGTCAAAAGGACTACGTAACAGGAAGGGATGTTTCCCGAAAGCATCAGACGTCTTCTCTTTCTAAACAAGGCAATGGATGCTGGCAAGAGAGAGCAATAGAGAACCTCTACAGTTACATGCGTATTTGTGTGTGTGTGTGTGTACACTTAGCTAATGTGCTGTGATAACCCTTTCCCAACACAAAAGTATAATATTTTAATATTTTTACGATTACATTTACTGCAATAAAAGTTTGGTTTTGGTGTGAAGCAGAGCTATTTTTTGTTTATTGAATAATTCATCCTTCCTCAACCGGTTTTAACGAGCATGTTTTTAAAAATCTAAACCACCATATATATGTGCAGGGCAATTAGCGGACTGATCGCTTCACTATTTGCGACAAAGCACCTCCTGTCATGGAAGCCCTGCAGTGTCTCTTGGCTGCCTCCTGGACTGGCTCTCACAGCCCTGCAGGAATCTGTGCATCTCAGTGGCCAAGAGCTCAACTTGAGATCTCCCCTCTCTGCCGAGCACTGTCGTGGCAGAAGTTGGATAATCAAGGACATTTTGATTTTTATACACTTCATTTTTTTATCCAAGGTGTATTAAAAAACTGTAAAGTACACACCCACACTCTTCAAATCAACTTAAGACATAGGTATAAGTGAAGGAAGATTACTAAAATGGCCGCACTTAGGCTAACGGATCACTCATTCTTATGCTTGCCCTTAAAACGGTCAACTGACCTGACTGATTGGTTGCTACTCACAGTTCCAGGCCCACTGTTAAAACTAAAGCTATCAGTCTTACTGTTTCTACGTTATTCCAGTCATTGAAAGTAATAATCATGCTTGGTCTCTGAGTCCTTCTCCAGGGAGGTCACAGGACTATAACCTTACAAAATAGCCTGAATTACCAAGAAGACCACACCTTGAGTGCTTATGAGATAAAGAAATCTAACTGCTAACAGGTCGCCTGGCGGCATCATGATGCCATTCTGTCTTCTGATGAGAAAATGATTCTGTTGATTGTTATCAATGCTTTATTGTTTGAGCCATGGCTGTATAACCACCCCACCCCATCCCCAAGGTGGGTTCACAGTTTTCAAGGCGCTAGCCTGCTGTGAGTCCCCTTTGCCCAGCAAAGCAATAAAATTGCCTCTTCTCTTCTAAGCTCCAAGACTTTGTCTCTGGGTTATTTGCCTCATCAGGGATGGGGGCTGATCTTTCGGCAACATAAGCTTTGGGTGAACTCCAGCAAACAATATCAATTGGGAGCAAAGATACTTCCTTTAGATATGTTAAGGCATAAGAAATCAAACTGATTTAAAACAAGAACCTTAGGTGGCTGCTCTGTGATGGAAACGGCGGTAGATGTGAAGGCAGCACACTCCTACTCATTATCTACTTCCCCTCGGGCTAGTTGCCTCACTTCTAAGCATTGCTCTCCTCATCTATAAAAGTAAGGGTAATACTGTGGCTTACAAGGTTACTTCCAAGATTAAATAAGAATCGTTGAATATATATTATCAATTTGGCACTATGCTAACTTTGCTGAGTCAGTGCTTAATTGGTTATAACTCATCTTTAAGGTTACAAAATTACCGTCACATAT